>NW_006798931.1:68231-86524 GCF_000442215.2 Lipotes vexillifer | reverse complement strand
TCTTTCCCTTCTCCTTAGAATGTGTTGCTCCTTCTTAAGTGTCAGCTCCTAAGAGAGTTCTTTTCCCACCTCTTTAAATAAAAATTTCAGAACTTTTTCACAAGCCAAAGGATTCTTTGTCATATCACTCTATCATCTGTTCCCCAATTGACTGACAAGTCCATGAAGACAGAAAAGAACCCAAATCTGTTTTGTTAACCAATGTATATTCAACATATGTAAATGACACATCATTTCCTAAATAAATGAATGATTGAATGATTAAGCACTTTGTTCATAAATTTTCTTATCATGTTCTACTCTGTATTATACTTTCTAATATACTTGCCTTACTATTTTTGTAAGGTTTTAGGCCCACTAAGGTAAGAAACTTTTTATTGTTCATCTTGGTATCCCTTAGTCCCTTGCATGATGCCAAGCATCCATGAGATTAATAAATGCTTGCTGAATTAAATGGATTTGAATTAAACCTTCAGAACAATATTAAGTTACTGCCAGGATATCACAGATGGTAAATGGCAGTCTCCTTTGCTAATAACTTCCAAGGTTGATGATGAGATAAAATCAGTCAAGCATGCATCAATAGGGGAAAAGCTCCTAAATACGAAATCCTGTTTTTAAAAGTCGTATTGTTGCCTCATTGTCATATAAAAATCGTGTCTCGTGTGCCCATCCTTAGAGCATCAAGCACAGTTCATATGTATCAATGTGGAGAAGATAGACATGGGGTGATGGAAGGAAGGATAAAAGGTTATTAAAAATAGGCTGTTTGTTTTTGGCAATATTCTTGACCAAAAATGACTCATCAGTGTGGTTTTGCTTCCTTCTCCTTTCTTACCTCCTTGACTTCAGTTTCTCAACCTACCTCTAATGAGAGAATGCACATTAAATTCAAGGTGAGTACCAAAGAGGGTTTTTTAAATCTTGTGTATTTCAAGTGCGTGTTGAGAAAACTACTCCAGTTTTCTGCAGTTGTTAATTACGGTAGAAGCTATTCTAAAGATGGAGAGTACAGAGGGGCGTGCGCCTCTGGTCTCCATGCCTTCTAGTGCCCTCTACTGCTGGAAGGGAGAACTACTGAACCAAACAGGTTGTCCGACTATTGGAGATGTTCTTACCTTGGGTGAAATGAGAAAACAGGGGCCCCAACAGAAACATTGTTTTAGTGTACAAAAATCTGTGTTAATCCTAAAAGAGTGTATTCTCATGAAGTTTAAGTTTTCTCTTTTTGGTTCTTTTTCAATCACCGACCTTCAGAAAGATCACAATATTTTTCTCACTTCATTAACTTTAGCCAATAGGAAATGCTCAAAAACTATCTGAAATATTTAAATAATCTTTCTTTCATAATCAAAATTACTACTTGTCATAAGGATGAATATTCATGTGGATCTTAAGTAAGATTTCTTAATTCCTACAGATATAAACATAATTCAATGGATGTAACATTTTTCTTTAGGGATACAAATTATGCAGGTTGTACATTTTTAAATCTCCATTTTTTAGATATGTGGCAATGTGTGTTACTCATTTTAAGGTGTTCTACTAGTTTAATGTTCTAATCACACGCACACCCTGGACCCAATCTCCTACATCCTCTTTTGTGAGCACTACTGTTCAAAGCAACATTAACAGACACAACAATGACAACCACAACACACAAAGAAATTAAACCTAGGAATGGATAATGTGGTCACAGGCACTAGGAGGTTATTGATGAATGTAATTTTTTGAGTCAGTATTTTGTTTTATAACATCTTGTATTGTTTTTCTCCATCCAGACTCTGGCAGTCCTTCGATTTTACCATGTACCGGGCACATAAATTCTCTTCATTAAGAACTGGAAGCACTTTTCTCATTTTGTGTAAACTCATCAGTCACATCCTGATGATACCATATTCCAGCTCATTCCAAGTTGGAAATCACCAGTATAAGAGGAAAAGTGATACATATTACATGGTAACTAACAAGTAACAATGTTTGTATAAAAGCCAGAGAGTATCCCTAAATGAAATTTATTATTTTAATACAGCATACCTGAAAGCAAATTTCGACTTATGATATCAACACAAGCTAATTTAGAAGATGGTAATAATACAATCATACTTTGTATAACTGTCAGTTTGTACAAACCTTTAGCTTATTTTAGTATCAATGAAAAGATGACTCTATCATAAGGACTCAACTACAAATGATTTTCTGAGACAAAAGAGTATCATTCCTTGTGCCAAGCAGCTTGGTTGTGAACGCAGTAAAAGACAAAAGGTAAACAAATTAACAAATGTGAACAGGATCCTCTTTGCATAATTGGCATCCTCTAGGATTCTACTTTCAACCTGTCCTTTGCTTTTGCTGCCTCCGTTAACCAAATAACACAGAGTTGGACTGATGTTAGCTTGAGTCTTATTCTGCTTCTTACCAGCTGTGCATTAAGCATTTGTGACCAAACACATTAACTAAAGTTCCTGGGACACATTTCCTCTTCTGCAAAACAGGTATCTAATGACTAACTTACTGAGCTTTGAACTTAACTAAAGAAACCATATGTACAGAACCCAATCTGAGCTAGGCTTACTAACCCTATCCTGCGGCTTCAGCAAACTTAGCAACTAGGACATTTCCCAAAACAGCATTTTTAGCACTGGTCAGCCTCTCTCCTGAACTTTGGTCCCCCATTGTAGCATCAATTTTGATACCTTCATTTGGATAAAATGTCCCATGTTCAAATTCAACATGTTAAAAAATCAAACATATTTTTTGTTGTCCTAAGTTTGTGCTGTTTCCTAATATCCTGGTTTCCCTTAAAGGTAGTGCCATCTCCCTTACTTACTTAGCTATCAGAGCCATTTTGACTCCTCTCCCTAACTCCCTACCTACATGGAAGAGTTGTCAAGTCCTACTGTTTCTCCTTCCACAAAGTTTCTTAGATCTATTCCCATCCGTCCATTCCCATTGTCAGCATCCCAGTTCAGATAGGCTACTTCTTTTCTGAGCTCTTTTGATGGACTACCAACTGCTCTGACTGACTTCAGCCTCTGCTCACATCATCTCATCTATACATTTCCTTTTGAAGGATTTTCTTTAACACCTCTTACCAGGTCAGTGCTTTTCTCTCATCTATCTTGCTCTGCATGCCAACACCTCGACATTCAAAGTCTTCAGGAATCTGACCCAACTTAACTTAAATAACCAATTATCTCCCCTGATGCACTAAAAAATAAAATGAAAATAGTCAGTTTCTGAACGGTTCCCATACCTTGGGCACCTCCATCCTTTAAGACTTTGATCATTCTATTACTTCTACCAGGAAGGCCTTCTACCTGTGGAAACTCTACACATTCCCCAAAGTGTGGATTAAAAACAACCTACTCTATGCAGACTTCCCTCATCCTGCCTCCTCTTGCTCAACCTCTTTTGCCCTTTATCACATCCACTTTAATTCTCTGTACATACACCTTACCTGTCTTACTAGATTGTAGGATACTTGAGAGCACAATTCATATCTTCTTCATAGTAGGCACAGAGAAGGCTCTAAATAAACATGGCCTGGAAGTTGAAGTGAATGAAGGAACAACCACATAACTGTGCAAGTCATTTAGGGAATTTTACATATGCCAAATATTTCTCAGCTGATGAATGCTTTATACAAAGTAAAGTATGAGTTACCTTATGATATAGAAGAATATTTTCTTTTGTCATCTTGAAAACTATATTTTTTCAATTTTAGTACTTGTGTCAAATTACTATATTTCAGCTGTAGATCTGAGACTGCAGTAGGAATATATTTTTATTTTAGTGCTTCTTAATTTATATAGCCTCCCTGATAAATATACCATATTTATCAATAAACTATTTTGAGTGTCTAGATAAAAACCTTTTGGAAACACAATTCATGCTGATCATATATCTTAAAGCTTCAAGATTTGCATAAAATCAAAATATCTTCTCACTCTTAAAGTACTATTCTGTGCCACTCTAGAAGTAGTAAAAATATATATATTTTAATATCAAAGAAATTCTAGCCTTATTGAACAGTTTAAATAAACTACTTTTTCTCATCCCTCCACTGGCAAATATTTTACATTATCTTTAAAAACCCTATCAATTCAAAGGAAGTGACTATGAAATTTGTGCCATAATGAATCTTTCTTTCAAGTAAGTAAAAGCTCAATACTTAAGACAAGAAAAGACTTAACATTTATACAGCAATACACAGTTTCTCAACCTCAGAACAAATGACATTTCAGTCTGAATAATATTTTGTTGTGGGAACTCTCCTATGCGTTGTAGGATGTTTAGCAGCAGCTACTTACTAGATTTTAGTAGGAACCCCTACTATGAAAACCACAAATGTCTCTAGACAGCACCAAATATTCCTTGGGGGAAATTGTCCCTACTTGAGTACCACTGCAGTAGTAGAAGTATTTAATACTTCTACTTGTTGTGTTTTTATTAATTAATCTGTCCATTCCATTTTTTCAGAGGAAAAAAAACAACCTCACTATGCTTTTTCCTTAGTCAACTATATAGCATTCATGTAAATTCCTGATTCTTCTCATTTGTTAGAGTACCAGGGGTAAGTACTCAATGAGTGTCCGTTGAGTGAATCTCTACTGGGTGCTATGCGTTCTTCTAGGCACTGCAGAAAGAAATGTAATAAAATCAGGCAAAAATCCCTGAAACTCACACTCTAGTGGATGAAGCAAAACAATAAACAAATACATAAAATATATGGCATATCAGGGGGAGATGATAATAAGGCAAAAATTAAAGAAGCAATAAAAGGAGTCAAGGAATAAGCAGTGCTTCCAGATCAGTGAGTACCTGGGGGTGAAGTTGGGGT
This sequence comes from Lipotes vexillifer, assembly GCF_000442215.2. NCBI lineage: Eukaryota > Metazoa > Chordata > Mammalia > Artiodactyla > Lipotidae > Lipotes > Lipotes vexillifer. The sequence continues at coordinate 81,681 of NW_006798931.1, read as the reverse complement.
TATAATTTTAAATAGGATCGTCAGGGCCAGCCTCACTGGGAAGATGAACAAAAGACCTGGAGGAGGTAAGGGAATGAGCCTTAGGACACTTGGCAGAATGGCTTTCCAGGTGGAGGGAACAATTGCAGAGGCCCAGAAGAGAGAACATGCCAGAAGTGATGAAGGATAACAGAAAATTTGGGGTTCTTGGAGTGGTCTGAGAGATGGGGAGAGAAGTGGGGTGTATTCCTGGAGAATAGGAGCATGCATGGCCATCACATAAGACCTTGGAGGTCACTATAAAGGGTGGAAAAGTAACTGTCATGGAGAATCATATATAAAATAGTGGAAAAATGTTTTGTAATTATTTTCAATTGCATTGAGAATACTGTTCAGGATGGTTCAAGTACCCCAGGAAAGATGTCAATCTAGGCAACCTTCCCCAGAAATGTCCACACTCCTGATCATTCCTTTCCCTCTTCTTTGATCCAAATTAAACAGTCTAGGGGGTCAACACTTTAAAAGATCTTGCTAAGAAACTTGCTTATTTAACTGATGTAAAAATGCATATGAAGGTGTTAATGGTTTAATAATGCTTCACCCAGGGATATTTGCATTTTAGAGGAAAGCCTCTTGGAGAATTGACTCTTTAAATTGATTTTTGAATTAAAAAAGTAAATTACTAGCTTGAGAACTGAAGTCATTTTAACAGGCCAGGGAATAAACTAAGATGTTACAGAAAAACCTGAACAAACTTTTTGGCCAACCCAGTACTTAAGGTACCTGGATCTTTTCAAGACTTGAACTTGAGTTCTGGATCTAAGGTCACTGACAGTCATCTTGTATTATCAACTAAATAAATATTAATTGAAATCCTATGATGTGTCACTCATTGTCTTTAGGGCTGGAGAGGCATTGGTGAGAAAGTTAAGTCCAGACTTTCACCAAGCTATTTTTTATAGAACGAAAGAGACACAAAATAAAGTGGTAGATTAAAAGAGAATACTATTCATTACTGGTAAGCACTATTGAGAGAATTAAAATACAGGGCTATACTAGCCTGTCTGCCTACAACTTTAGAAGGGCAGTTAAGAAAAGCTTCTACCAAGAAATGATATTTAAGCTGAGATCTGAATGAAGAGAAGGAACAGGAGAAAAAACTTTCCAGCAGAGGAAATAACTAGACCAAAGGTAACAATAAGCTTGACATGAGAAAAAAAAAAAAAAAAGAAATGAAACCCAGTGCCTCAGGCCAAATAAATTATGGTAAATTATGTACTCAGTAGAGGTATGTATTCAGAAAAGTAGACAGGCCAGAAGGCCTTGGTAGTATATGATAAGGTTTTTTTTTTTTTTCTCTCTCTCTGTAATGGGTACTTGAAGGAGGGTTTTTAAGAAGGGAAATTAAATGTTCTAATTTGTGCTCTAAAAAGATCATGGTTAAAGTTTCACCTGGGGGAACAAGCATAGGAAAGAGACTGAGACCAGTAAGAGACAATGGTGGTAGTGAAGGTAACGAGAAGTGGATTGACTGGGGGTAATTTTTGGAGACAGAGTCAGTAGGCTTTTCTGATGAATTAGATGTGAGGGATAAAGAACAGAAAAGAATCAAGAGCAGCTCCTAAAATTTTAGCTTGAGCAACTAGATGATGTGGTACACATTTAGTGAAGTGGGGAAGACTGGAGATGAGGAAACACATTTGGGGAGAAAAGGAAGAGTTCAATTTTGGAAATGTTAAGTTTCTGATTCCTGTGTGGACATTGAATAGAGATGCCAAGTTGGTCATGATACACAAGTCTGGATTTTCTTGGGAGAGGTCATGTCTAAGTTACAGATTAAAAGTCAGCAGTAGTGACTGGTATTTAATATCATGGGACAGGGAAAGTCACCCAGAGAGACTATACTGCTGGAGATAAGAAGTCCTTATGCCCATGCATGGTCTACATCCAAAGGTTTCACAGAGGAAGATGAGCCAGCAAAAGAGACTGACAAGAGCAGGTAGTGATTTAAGAGGAAATTATTAGCATATAGCATCAGAGAATTCAAGATAATGGAGTAGCCAATTACGTTGAAGTCTATGAGGAGTCAAGGGAAATAAGAATGGAAAAGTGACATTTGATATGACTATATGACAGCTACATAGCCTCTCAGAGGTATGCAATGCCCCTTGGCTACTGTAGTTTTTTAAAAAAAATTTTGGCCATGCCAAAGTAATCGATGGAGAGACAAGGGGGAGAGTATTATGAGATGAAGTCAGAGAGCTCAGAGGGGGGTAGACAGTACAGAACCATGGGAAGGACTTTGAATTTTATCATTCAAAGTATAACTGGAAGTCATCAGAGGGGTTTAAGCCGGGGGATTATATGTATACAACCTGGTTTCAGTTTCAGAAAACACGAGTGCCGATGTAGGTAATGGATCATAAAGGGTGAGCAGTGTGGAAGCAGAAAGATGGATTAGAATGCTACTGTAGTGGTCCAGGCAAAAAAAGATGGTGGCTTGAAATGGGTGATAGAAATGAAGAAAGTGGTAGATGGCAGAGTGGGGACTCCCACAGTGGACCTGACTTCAAAACTGTGTTCTTTTCCATTGTTTCACATTGCCTTTTAAGCCCAGTGATCCATCACAATTTGGAAATAATTCAGTAGTCAGTTCTGTAGATGCATGCCAAGTCACCAAGAAATTTCTCTTACAACAATACATAAATGTGACAAGCTTGGCATTTGTATAAGGAGCTTACATCAAATCTATCTGGGAAACAACAATAGAAATGGTGACTTAAAACACAAGTAGGAACAACTTAAAGACTTAGGTGGGAATTTATGAATTTTTTTTGTTAGATTTCTAGAAGAAACGTAACAAAGTCTTCCATTGCTAGAAGACACTATCCATCAATAAATTATCTTTTTGTTAATAAAAGGGTACATTTTATATTGAAAACTTAAAGAATTAATGTTCATAGTAAAATGATAAATAAGGTATTTCAACTATAAATTGACCAATGAATAATAATCCTACAATTATATACTGCAACATACTTCTTTTCTTTGGATCTAACCTGGCCACTTATGGATCTGAGATTTAAGATTTGAGTTATCTTGGCAAGACTCTAACCACAAAACCAAATTGTTAAATGTACATCATTGTTTGTGTCCTGTAAAAGTACTAATTTTTCAATTCTTAGAGAAAATAAAGGCAACAGAATAACCATATTTTGACAACCCCTAAGAGGCAGATAATGGAGAATGACCCCATTCCAACCTGGAAAGGCAATATTCTTCAAAGCACATTTTGGGCATGATACTCTGCACATGTTCCTCCTCTGCAACATGTCTTTTACAGCAGCATCTTCCATATAAGGGGCACCCAGTGTCTCCTGGAGCCTTTTAATAGTAGCACTTAGAAATTGTCCTTGTCAGCTCTGGTTCCTGTAAAAAGGGACTTCCCAGAGGTTGCTCCCATGGGGCCTCAGGTATTTCTTATTTCCTCTCGCTGCTAGAAAAATACCCAGGTCTCCCGGTGGTAGTCAGGCTGTTTAGTTCTAAACTATCAGTGCAGTTCACAGCACTGCCCTTCAGAACAGTTTTCATGAAGGTCTTTTGAGGACCTCGTTTAAGGAGTCATAGAGCTGCAGGAGAGAAGCAGCCAGCTTCATGAGACACCACATCATGCCAAGTCGTACCTGTAGCTCCTCTCAGAGGCAGAGTCTGGCCTTTGGTTGGTACAAAAACTTATTCTCCTTAAGGGAGATTTACTGCTATGGAAAAGCCCTTTATTCCATCCTAGCAGTATCAGAACTCATGCAATAGAGGGGGCAAACCCACAACTTCTTCTTCGCATACTTCCCCTAGGACCAAGAGGTGCTATAGCCACAGTTTTGGCTACCCAAAACTTGCTCAAAAGAGTAATACAAAGTTAACCCTAAAAGGGTCCAAGAATCATATTAGTTGGAGGAACGTATTTCAAATCACTGGCAGTCCCACTGCCCTCCTGCCCTCTTATAGGCTCAAGGGATAATAGTAAATATAGATATATGTATACACACACACACACATACACACACAGTGGAATATTACTCAGCCATAAAAAAGAATGACATATTGCTACTTGCAGCAACATAGATGCACCTAGAGAATATTATGCTTAGTGAAATAAGTCAGAGAAAGACAAATACTATATGACAGAACTTATATGTGGAATCTAAAAAAATAATACAAGACAGAAACAGACTCACAGACATATATAGAAAAGAAACTTGTGGTTACCAAATGGGACAGGGAGTGGGGAGGGACAAATTAGGAGTATGGGACTAACAGATACAAGCTATTATACATAAAATAAATAAGCAACAAGGATTTACTGTATAGTACAGGGAATTATACCCAATATCTTGTAATAACCTACAATGGAATATATAATACGAAAAAAATGAATCACTATGCTATACACCTGAAACTAACACAATATTGTAAATGAATTATACTTCAATAAAAAAGAACATAGGAGACTGCCTTGGAAGTATTTGAACGTAGAAGTCACTTCTGTCCCCTCACACTGTGAAGGTGGAATGGAAGGATTCTTTCAAGTTCAATGTTGATGCTCTTGGCTAGCTGACGTCAATGACAGGGCCTTAGACTGAAAAGGGTGGCTTAGATTTGTCAGCACTGTGGGAGAATCATCTAAGACCCAGTTCTCTGATGACACTACACTATTATCTCATTATGCCTTAGAGTTATGGAATTTCCATGATATTTTGAAATTTGTCACCATACAGATCAGAGTTTGAATTCTGCCTCTGCTCTTTTCTAATGGGGAAAGCTCAGCCAGGTATAGTAACTTCTGAATATCTCAACTCAGTTTTACGTACTGTGAAAATAAGTACACATAACCCATAGGGTTGTTGTGAGAAGTAAATGAGACACCATTTAGAAAGTTCCCATTGTTCATAATGGTGCACCGTGTATATTCAATAGATAGCAGTGATTATCATATATTTTTCTTCATTCACAAATGGAGAAAGTGTGGTACATAAAGGAAAGTCACTTGGTGACTCATGAAGACATGTTGTAAATCAAACAATAAGAATCAAGGACTTCTAATATTTGCTTCAGGTGAAGGTTTGTTAAGAGACCAGTTGAATACAAGTGAGATGTACTGGTGTCTGAACAATCCTTCCAGTTAGCACAGGGACCCCAGAGAAAATAATAGGCTGTTTACTCAAGTTCTTTGACTGCTGGAAACCTCCCAGATGCAGCTTGAGAGCCTTGGGCACAATTACAGGCTGCTCTTGTCACTGCCAACCTGGGGAAGCAACAGCACAATTGGATCTGTCTCTTGCTGTCTTTTGGCTCAAGGCAAGAGAGATGGAGGATGCCCACCTGCAGGGAGGACAGAGAGTCAAGGAGACAAAGAGTCTGGCTCATAAGAAATTCATATGCCCCTCTCACCAGCCCTGCTCCTGCCCTTTCACCTGAGTTCCCCTCTTGAATGACTGAAACCACAAGGGACAAATTATGTCCACAAATGTGTCAAAGATACGGTGTCCAACACGAGGTAATATGTGTGACTTTTGGTATTCAAATTACTCCTTGACAAAACATTTGATGCTTTGGATTGCTTTTAATGTAAAGCGTGTAGCTGAAACAGTGTGATCTGGAGGAGGAGAGGAATTGCACCTCAGACCATTAAATATTTATATACTTTAGAATTTAAAAATTTTAGAATGAGAGAGAGTCTCAGAGATCATCTAGACATGCACTGTTCAATGTGGTAGCCACTTAGCCTCACGTGGCTCTTGAGCAGTTGAAATGCAGCTAGTTCAGACTGAGTGCAGTATAAGTGGAAGATAGGAATTTTGAAGACAGTACAAGAATAGGAAAATGTTGATTTTTAACATAATTATATGTTGAAAATGATAATATGTTGGATATAATGGGTTAATAAAACTTATTATAAAATTTATTTCACCTGCTCGTTTTTACTCCTTTCAAGGCAGCTACTAGAAAATCTAAAATTACATATGTGACTTGCTTTGTGGTTCTTACAATATTGAAAAATGCTGTTCTAGACTCAAGCCCCTATTTTAGAGATGAGAAAACTGAGGCCCAGAGAAGTGATATCTGGAATCATATGGTGTTTTACAAATTTTCTGCCAGGCTAGATGACCACTTCATGTATGTTATGAACTAGTTAAGTTATTGCATTAAATATTTTTGTAATTATTTTATTTTGTGTATACATGTGTTCTGTTGTGCTTAAGATTGTTAAGAAGTGTGTAAAATGCCATTCACTCCTATCTAATAAGCTACAAGTTCAGACACTAGTATGAAAATTTATATTTTTGCTTTAACTTTTATTCATAAATTTGAACCCTTGTAATTGATTTTTAATTGAAAATTTTATTGAGATCACTATAGTTTTACCTTAAGTTGTAGGAAATAATATGGAGTTCTTTTGTATGTTTTGTGCAATTTTCTACAATGCTACAATGTTTTGTAACATTTTACAAAACTACAGTATTATATCACAACCAGAATATTGACAGCGATACATTATGCCAATCTTATTCAGGTTTCCTCAGTTATGCTTGTATTTAATTTCATGTGTTTGTATGTGTGTGTTAATATTTTTTTTTTACCATTTTATCACCTGTGTAGGTTGTGTATCCACTGTGACAGTCAAGATACTGAACAGTTCCAACACCACAAGGACCCTTCCTGCTGCCCTTTTATAACCACACCAACCTCCTCCTAGCCCTTCCAGTCTTTCCCAAACACTAATTACAGTAATTCTTCCCCATCCTATTTTTCTCAGTCAAATTGTTTTAGCTACTCTAGGACTTTTTCATTCCCACAGAAATTTTAGAACAAGCTTGTCTATGTCTAAAAATAAAAACCTTCAGGAAATTTTCATAAGAATTGCATTAAACCTATAGATCAATTTAGGAAGAATTGACAAATTTACTATGATTTTGAGTCTTCCAATCCATGGACCCATTATCTTTCCCCATTTGTTAGGTTCTCTTTGGTTTCTTTCATCAGTATTTTGTCACTGTCAGCAAGCATACCCTGTACATGTGTTGCTAAAGTGTACACCTAAGTAGTTTACTTCTTTGGAGCAATTGTAAATGGTATTGTTTTAAAGTTTAGTTCTGTATGTCTCTTGTTAGCATAGTGAAATGTGGTAGATATTTACCTATTGATACTTTCTCCTGTAGCCTTGCTGAACCATTAGTTCTAGGAAGGCTCTTTTGGGGGATGGGTTGAGGAGAGAGGGTAGATTTCTTTTTGGAATTTTCTACAGTGATGAGTTCCATTTCTTCCTTTATAATCTGTGTGCCTCCTCTTTCTTTTCTTTGCCATATTACAGTGGCAAACTTCCAGCCATATATTGAATAATAATAATGAGAATAGACCATTCTTCCCTTGTTTTCAATAGTAGAGGGAAGGCCTTCAGTCCTTCATCAAGTAAGATGTTAACTGTAGGTTTTCTGTACTTGTTCTGTAACAAGTTAATGTCATTCCCCTCTTTTCCTAACTTGCTGAGAGTTGTTATCATGAATGACTGTTGGTTTTTGTCAAATGCTTTTTCTGCATCAATTGATTTGATTGTATGCCTTTTCTTATTTAGCCTGTTGATATGGTGGATTACTTTGATTTCTTTGTGAGTATTGAACCAGCCTTGCACACCTGGAATAATTCTCATTTGGTCATGTTACATACTTCTTTTTGTGTATTGTTGGATTTAGTTTGTTGGTATTATGTTGAGAATTTTTGTATCAAAGTCTTTGAGAGATATTGTTCTGTAGTTTTTGTTATTGTTATTTTGTATTTTATGCTGTCTTTGGTTTTGCTGTCTGGTTAATACTGGCCTCATAATTATTATTTATTTTTATATGAAAAAATTTTCTTCAGCTTTTTTCCCTCCAAAATCTTGGTTTTAGGCTATTTTGTAACCCACATTTTATATTAAAATCTTTTCTTTTTAATTCTAGGCTTTTATGAAGATTAAATTAAAAAGCATTCTAGCAGTGTTTCATTTATTATCTAATTTATTGTTCATCACTGAACAATAAAATACAATTTATTAGCTTCCCATGACCTAAAAATGTTTGAAGATCAAAATCCAAGGTATCTAGGGATTGCCCCAGCTCTCCAAAGTCATCAGTCATGGAGGGTGGGTAGCACTGCTCATCCTTCTACAACCTTCCTTACTTACTATGACACCAGCTAGACTCCAAATCACCTGCTTTGTACAGGTGCTTATGTTCTTTTGTTTACTGTAAGAAACAAAGAACTGACTGATGGAGAGCCAGCAATAAGCGAATATTCAGGGAATGCCATATACTTTTAATAAATCCCTTGTTTGTAAAGACAGATAAGTCAAATGCCCCCTAGGCAGAATGTTTTTTATTTATGCTACAACTATCCAGGGTCTGGAATTCAAGATTTATGGCTATACTAAGCACAAAGTAAAGCTGAGTATGCAGCAGGTAAATTTTTTATGACAGCACAGACCTTAACATTTGGTCTGCTGGCAGTATTCCAATGATGATGGACAACTATATAAAGATATATATGCCAGTGATGATAGACATTCTCTCCCTCCCTCTTCTTTTCCTCTCTCTTCCTCTCTCTCTCTCTAAATATATATATGGATCTATGTATTGAAATGTTCCACACATATTGGACCATAAAAGTATTATGATATTGTTTTTATAAATAGTATCTTGAAACTTTAATACCTGAACATCATATATAATGATTTCCATAAGTGTCAATTGGGGAGCTTTATAAAAATGCTGATTCTTGGGTTCAATTGCTAGAAATTCTGATTCAGTAAGTCTGAGATAAAGGTCCAAAATCACACATTGTGTTTCACTGTACCTCAAAGACTTTTTCCGTGTGCTTGCTCAGAATTTTCTAAAATCAAATTGTGCTTTATGAGTTAAACAAACAAAAAATATAAACTTATTGTACAAAAGAGAAATTTCTTAACCACTCTCCAGACTCCTAGATTCTGATCCCCAGATCAAGTGCTTTTAACTCTTAGCTATTTCATTTGGCAGTTACACATATTTCTAAATATATTTACACTACTATGTTTTGTTTTTTTCATCGACATTGCCTCATGAAAAAAGGAGGCTATAGCTCACTTAGAAACCACTGACATACTTTTTCTTATACCCTGTTATTCTTCTAATGTTGTTTTGTCACAATTTTTAAGAAATGAGGAGTCAGTGTTTTCACTATTATGCTTGTTTAAATACTGCTCACGGCTGAGACATGTAACAAACTTTCATTTCTCTCACAGCCTTGTTTTCTCTGAAGGTCATGATTTTTTTCATTTGTTTAGTTTTGTATAGACAGTGATCACACATTCTTCCCCATCTTTCTCACAGAATTGCACAATCTTTTTCAATAAGATCAAGCACATGAAATAATCTATTGGTTCTGTTTTTTTCCCCTTGGAGATACCACATTTATCTATATACCACGTTCATCCTCCTGTTCCAACATGAATGAGTTGTTCTCTAGGTCTGCTATGTCATAAAGACTCCCTTCAACATTATTTTAAAGATTCTCTTTGGCACTCTCTTTTATTTGGATCTTCTCTCATTTTTGTAAAGTTTATTCAACAGAAGTTTTCTGAGATAGGGTGCATTTAAGATACATTTTTGAGACCACATATTTGTGATAATGTCTTTATTTTGCCATCACACTAGACTGATAACTAGGCTTATTACGAATATCTGGATAAATATCATCTTTTGCCAAATTTTTAAGGCTAGGATTCCATTATTTTTTTAATTTTTCTTTGCCACAAGAAGTCTGATGCTGTTTTGACTGTCAAGCATTGCATGCAGCAAACTTTTCTTGTATTATTTTTTTTTCTGATAATTTCCTGCACCCTATTTCCTCTGAAGTTTTATCTCTAAATTGATCCCCAAATTTTACCCTTTTGCTCCATTTTCTATTTATTTACCCTTTTGTTGACTTTCTGAAAGAATTATTAACATTACCTTTCAGTCATTCTATTATTTCAAACATCATAATTTCGATAACCAAAAGTTACCTCTTATTCTTTTATTTTTAAATAAAAGGCTGCATTTAGTTCATAGATGCTATATATAACCTATTCTCTCTGAAGATAATAATAACAATACAGTTTGAACTCTCCTCCTTCTCCTTATATTGCTTTTGTTTTCCCACTTTTTGCTCATTTTGCTCTTTGTCTTTAATGCAGAGTTTTCCATAAGTGTCTATTGACCTCTGTGTCCATGATTCTTTAGCTCTGTGAGCCTGAGGTTTGGTGGACTTTATTGTATGGCAGTGCTTCTCAGTCAAGGTTTTTTTTTTTTTTTTTTTCCCAAAATGGACATCTACCAATATCTGAAGACAGTTTTGACTGTCTTGGTTGGGTAGGGGGTGCTACTGGCATCTGTGTGCAGAAGCCAGGGATGCTGCTAAACATCCTACAGTGCACAGGACAGAACCCACAACAATGAATTATCCACCTCCAAATGTCCACAGTGTCACTGTTGATAAACCCTAATGTAGACTGTTGAGGAGGCATGGTCCCAGGCATTCTGCCGAGTACTCCGACATATTAGTGTGCATAGGACTTTATTTTCTTTGTGTCAGTTTTTATGAAGAAGAATTCTCCAGACTCCTGCCTACATTAGCTGAGTCAAATGGTACTTCAGAAATGCCATTAGAGTAGTACAACATTCATAAAGCATATTAATATTCCATTTAAAATTCTGTATACTATAATTCATTTCAAATATAATTGTTTATTGTAGACTTCTCTTCTCCACCCTTCTCTCCCTTCCCACCCCCAAATAAAAACAACTACACTCTGTACCTCTATTCATCTACCATTCTACATTACCTAAAACTATTCATAAATTCTTTAAATTCGACCTTTTTTTCTGAAAATACTTTCATGTTATTTTCCAAAAGAAATATGTAAAATTCTAGGTTAAACTTAAGAAGTAATAATCAGCCTTCTTAATTCTATCACAATAAACACAGTGAAATATGTCAGCACAATGAAGAGAAACAGATTCCAGCAAGGACACTTATTTTACAAACATTGAGAACCTCAAAAATCACATAAATGAGGGATAAATTATGGAGCACATGTGCAAAAAAAAATGTTATTCGGCTATTAACAATGGAGTTTTTAATTAATGATATAGGAAGTGTGTGTCATAATATTAGGTGAGAAATGCAACATAATTTTGAAACATATTTTGATAATGATTTTCAAAATAAAGTATGCACATATTCTTTGATCCAGCGATTCCACTGTTACAAATCTGTAGTATAGGCATGACCCCCCAATATGCAAATATATGTGTATAAAGATTCACCATTGTGTTGGATGGCAAAAGCTGGAAAGAAACAGTCAAAATGTGCATTAGTAGGCAACTGGTTACATAAAGCTTACAAATCGTGGTACTTGCATGCAATGCCATACACTGCAATCATCTAGAAGAAGAAGGAAGATTAACATGTGCTGATAGGGGAGCACATTCCATATTGTCATAAGTGCCAGAAGATGCTTTTTTTTTTTTTTTTGCATTTTTAATTGCTTTTAACTGCATAGATTTTTTTTTTTTTTGAAAGGAAACTCATGAAATTTTACCTGCTTTTCTCTCTGAGGTGTGAGAATGCGAGTTAGGAGGGGCCAAAATTTTTACTTTTCAGTTTTGTCCCTTAGGTACTGTTTGCAGTTTTCTCAATGAACAGTCTCTTTTATTATTGACAAGGAAAATCACAGTCTGGAAACTTGGCTATGATGGTGGTGCAGAAAGCATGGGGGATTTACGGATCTAAAAATTGGGAGTGGAAACAAAACCAGTGGGGAACACACTTTATAAGGACAGAATATATACAAAGGAATGAAGACATGAAATATTATGGCATGCCATTAGGAGGAATATTCAAGCATGAGTATGGCACATATAATTGAAATGATGTTCAAAGTATTAATCTTGAAAAATAAAAGTTTGAGGTCAGTATTTGAAATCAGTTCTGACATGTCTTATCGCAAGAAGTCAAGGTGTGTCTAGAGTGTAAAAAAATAAATTTCTTCAAACAAAGTGCACTTGAGTACATCTACACATTCTTTCAAATCCTGTGCTCGCTTTGGCTCTTTCAACTGCCCAATTCATTCCATACATGAGCTTCACGCAGCTGTGTGAATCCAGCGAACAGTAAATAGATTTGTATTTTGCTTTTACATCATTAATAAATGACAAACAAAGCATTTGAGAACAAAAAGTGTAATGACATTGTTAGCATATGTTCAATAACCTTTTATAAAATACTCCCAATTTCTTGTTTCTGGGGCAAGGAGTGACTTTTAAATCTGTTAGAATTTAGAAACATCGAGATCCCTTGCTTGCTTCTTTGTGTGGAGCTGCCTTGGTGAGTTAAAATAAAAGATCCTTGGGGACAAAAGCTATAAAGCTGTTTCTTATGATGAAAGAAAAAGAGGCAATGCACTAAAGATGAAGAAGTGAAACATAAACTAAGCTTAAGAAAATAGGACAAAGTGAGGAAAAATAAAGAAAGGAGAGGGAAGATAAGAAGGGGTGGGCAGGGGACTGGAGAGAAGAAAGGACAGATGCTCTTGGCATGTACATAATTTTGTCCCTTTAAAAGTGCTCTTGCAAGGCTTCCCTGGTGGCGCAGTGGTTGAGAATCTGCCTGCCAATGCAGACGACACGGGTTCGAGCCCTGGTCTGGGAAGATCCCACATGCCATGGAGCAGCTGGGCCCGTGAGCCACAATTACTGAGCCTGCGCGTCTGGAGCCTGTGCTCCGCAACAACAGAGGCCGCGATAGTGAGAGGCCTGCGCACCGCGATGAAGAGTGACCCCCACTTGCCACAACTAGAGAAAGCCCATGCACAGAAATGAAGACCCAACACAGCCATAAATAAATAAATAAATAAATACATTGTGTATTAAAAAAAAAAAAAAAAAAAAAAGTGCTCTTGCAGCATCATCATCAATTATCAGGACTTCAAAAAAAAGCTAGAGTAAATAACAAAAGGGAGAGAGAGGGGCTTAAAGAAAAGCAGGTGTGAGGAAAACGAATGCCTGAGAGACCCCTTCATGAAACATCTGCTTTTCAATAGGACTCTCAGAGTTCTACTCAAAATCAAACCTGAAAAGACAGTGGGTTGTTTGTTTGCTGTTGGTTTGTGTAATGTTTATTCTATGGTAAGTGCCTAAAAAAACTAAAAATACCGTGGCACAAAAAGTAAATCTGTTTTAAGCAAGACAGTCTAGTATATAGCTGTCATCCTCTGAGTGGGCGATAAGATGCTACAAAAATCTCCTTTACAGAAAAAACACTGAAGACCACTTGGGAAACAAATCTGGAAACTGTAAGATGTTTTGGAATCTTTTCTTCCAGCTTTGTTGTTTTCAGAGATCTTTCCAGACTCCCGAGT
>NW_006798931.1:56951-68221 GCF_000442215.2 Lipotes vexillifer | reverse complement strand
TTCCCTACAAACATCTTTTTACTGATCTTTATTTTTCTTTATTTCCATTTTTATGAAGCATGTAATTTGTACTCTAGTATTTGTCAAAGCAATCCTGTAAAGCCATTAAGTTATGAAACTGGGACCAACATATATACCAGGGTAAGCCTAATGAGAAATGCCAGCTAATGTTCCCGCTCTTATTTCTCTCTTTTATTCGTTTACTCTACTTTTCCACAAGTACATATTGAAGTTCTGCTAAGTGGTTTGGAGGAAGACAAGCAGTCTGGTCTGGACTAATGGGAAGGTGATTGACGGCGGGGTTGGAGGAGATTTGAGAGAGGGTGCATGGAGAAGAATTTACCAGTGGGATGACGCTTACGCTGAAAACTGAATCATAGTCCTGGTTTTATGCCATAAGATCTGGGGGTTACTTGAGAAAGCTTTGTGTCTGATAGTAATTTGGGAATCAGTATGTATCCTAACTTGCATCACTCATACATTTGGACCACTGCCAATGTTAAAAGTGGGATATAATTATACATAAACATATAAAAGCACATATGCACATTTTCCTGCTTATAAAAATAACTCACTGTAGAAAAATATAAAGACAAAGAAAACCACCAAAAACTGAAAAAATATTGTAATCAAACCCCACCACAGCTAATGAGCACTGAGTTAATTTTTTCGTATTTCCTTACAGTCTCAAGTCATACCTCTCCACCCCGAGCCCCCATAACTGAGTACAATTAACATATTTTATCTTACATTTCTAAATAGTGTAAAATGCACTTTTGCAGGTCCTTTAAAACTAGGGTCACCAGATTTAGCAAATAGAAATACAAAACACCCAGATCCATTTAAATTTCAGATGAACAACAAGTAACTTTTTAGTTTAAGTATGTTCCATGCAATATTTGGGGCATACTTATACTAAACAAATTACTCAATTGTTAATTTGAAATTCAGATGCAACCGAATATCCTGTTTTATCTAGCAACCTCATTTAAAACACATCGTGACTGTAATTTTAAAAGTCTTCAGAAGATTAGATTACATTGATATATCATAACTGAGGACTTCACCATTCCCTCTTTGCTGGAAATACGTATTTCCAATTGTTTATTCTGCTAAGGGTTGCTGAATTTTACAATATTTCCCAAGAGAGATGCCTAGAAATGAAATTATTGGGCCCAAGGGCAAAAACAAGCTTTTCAATTCATGATAGCAATTATCAACTTATACTTGCTTTCATCTTTCCTTTGCCAACATTATAATTATTTTTAACAATCCTAGCCAATTTAGAATGTAAACAATAGCACACTTATTTTACACTAAATAAAATATATTTAATGTAACAATTTTATATTCAAAGAAACTATTCACATTTAAAAAAAATTATTGGAGTATAGTTGATTTATAATGTTGTGTTAGTTTCAGATGTACAATAAAGTGAATCGGATATATATATATATATATATATATATATATATATATATATCCACTCCTTTTCTTTTTTAGATTATTTTCCCATATAAGCCATTACAGAGTATTGAGTAGAGTTCCCTGTGCTATAGAGCAGGTCCTTATTAATTATCTATTTTGTTAAAAGTAATTCCTTTTTAGCTACTCATACCTGTGCTTCTTTTCCAATATATGTGTATTTAACAGACTGCTGTATCCCTATTCAGATCTTCCTTATATTTCCCTTATCTCTTCCCTAAGTCCAGTCTTATCTTTTACCAATCTCTATAAGATAACCAAAATTACATTTATAATATAAATTTGATCGTATTTCTCTATGCTTTAAATACATCATTGACCTATTCCCGCTCACCCCATTAGCAATGGGATTATGTTTAAGTGACTTAAGACATGTGAGATTTTCAACAGCTGCTCATGTAGTTTTCCAGCTCACTTTCTAGCCATCACGTACCATATTTTAGACACTTGGACTAACTTGCAGTTCCCCAAGTGCCTGAGCCATGCTACATATCCAGGAACCCTGCAAATGCTTCTCCCTCTGCCAGCAATGCCTTCTATCTTCAGTCTGTCCTTCAGGGTTTGGTCAGTTAACTGCCTTCTCTACGACCCTTCTCCTTCTCTCCTTGGATACAGCTGCCCCAACTCATCTACTTCGCTTACACTCTTTTTCTTTCCAGACACAAGCTGCCTGAAGGCAGGGACTGCACCATCTTCAGTTGGTTTTGTGATATAGTGAAATGCCTGGAACATGGCAGATAACCAATTTACAATAACAGCCATAATAAATCCATAATTCTTAGAGCACTTAAAAATGGTGAGGCGCTCTGAAAAGCCCCCTTTATCTGTTTTAAGTCCTTTCATTTCATACAAATCCAGTGAAGTAGGTGATATTATGTCCACACACTTTACAGGTGATGAAACTGAGTCTTAGAGAGACTAAGCAACTTGTTTAAGTATATAGCTTATAACTGGAATAGCCAGTTAGCAACTGAGTTTTGAGCTAAAGTTTTCACCGTATATGTGGATCAGGGACAGAAAAACCATCTGATCCTCATCATGAAGGAGCTTTCAGTGTACATCAGGAGAGAGACATACATATGGTGGTACTGCTGGTGGTCCAAGGCAACGTATGCTGCTGTGAGGAAAGAGAAAGACCACAGGCTTAGAATTTTGAATGATCCCTCTTGGGGTTTACTCAAGATCTACTCACGGGAAGACATGAGGGGAGGTGACTGCTAGCAAAGACCGATCATTGGCATAACAATTGTAGAACATCTCTTTTGTACATGAGTATAACTCAAGATCCCCTCAGCCCAGTGTTACAGAAAAACTGAGAAAGACTAAACTCGATATATCTGTGGGCAGTCAGGAAAAGGCTTCAGAGAAAAGATGGGATTTCAAGGGTACTGAGGGTACCAAAGATTTAGATTAGAGTAGAGGGAGTTCTAAAGAGAAGGGATGAGGTTAGACAAAACAACATATACAGGGACTTGAAACTAAACTGTTTAAATGAACTGAAAGTCATTGAATGGAGATTGGTAGGCAACTCCCGGAAAAAAAAAAAAAAACATGTTTGGATGAGAGAGGACTGGAAATCACCTATATCAGCATTTCCTAAAAAGGTCTATTTGGAAACCCAGGTTTATGGAAACGTTAAGAAGCATTTCATGAAATGCACTTCCTATGGCAAAGTAGATCTAACTGGTTAAAACAAAACTCTACAGAGTTTTGCATGTCAGGACTTTCAGGGATTTCAATATGCTAAAATCCCCTGAGACCCTGCAAGAAAAGGATACTGCAACCCTGTGTTTAAGAGTGCAGGTCCCAGAGTCTGACATACCAGGGTTCAAATTTTGACTCTGATACTTGCCAGGTATGTAACCTTGGATAGATCCCTTGCCTCATTCTAGGCCTTGGTTGTTCTTTTCTTCTATTAATCAACTATGTAGAGTTTTGAGGATTAAGTAATACAGAGCATATATAGTCTTAGTGTCTGGCACAAAGGAAATCCCCAATGGATATGAGCTATTTGATGATCATTAATTCAGCATATTCTTAGTTGATCAGGAAGCCTTCTTTAAATTAAAAAAAAAAAAAATTTAACTGTGAAACATCTAGCAGTTCAAAGATTCCAGACTATCTTTGGGAGACATTGCTGTAGTTAAATATTGCCTGTGAGAAATTCTGGGGACAGTTTTGAAAAGGCTTAAATGTCAGGACAAGGAGTTTAGACTTTATCTTATAAAAAAGGAGAAAGTTTCCAACTGACCGGAGGAATGTATAATGAAACAGAGTTTTAGGAAAGTGTATAGCATAACCTGGGTGGGAGAAAATGGAATATGGGCAACCAATTAACAGGTAAGTGCACTAGTTCCTTATACAGAGATAAGAGTCAGAACTGGGGTGGTAGAAAGTGGTGATGAGGTTGAATGTGATAGACACCACAGAGCTACAGATAAAGAGAACCTGGCAATTGATTATACATGGGTTGTCTGCTTTCCATGCTTTGTAAACCACAACAGATATGTTGATTCATGATTACATTGTAAAAGCCTTCTATTTCAAATTTTCAGATAAGATTTTCACAACTACTGTTTATTTTGAACAGTTATGATATTGATTTGGTATTTTTCCTGTACAGTTCATATATAATAGTATCAGTTTTTAAGAGAAAAGTGTGGATAGAGAAGATGTGGTACATATACATAATGGAATATTACTCAGCCATAAAAAGGAATGAAATTGGGTCATTTGTAGAGATGTGGATGGATCTAGAGACTGTCATACAGAGTGAAGTAAGTCAGAAAGGGAAAAAAACATATCGCATATTAATGCATATATGTGGAACCTAGAAAAATGGTACAGATGAACCGGTTTGCAGGGTAGAAATAGAGACACAGATGTAGAGAGCAAAAGTATGTACACCAAGGGGGGAAAGCAGTGGTGGGTGGGTGGTGGTGTGATGAATTGGGAGATTGGGATTGACATATATACACTAATATGTATAAAATGGATAACTTATAAGAACCTGCTGTATAAAAAAATAAATAAAACAAAATTCAAAAATTCAAAAAAAAATAAAATGTGAAAAAAAATTTTAAAAATAAAAGTGTGTATGTGTGCACACACATGTATGCATATGTACAAGGTTTGTCAATTCATTCTTGTTTCCTTCAAATTAATTAAACTTTCAAATGATAGATTTATTTTTACCTTAGTACTGCTTTATCAATACTCCTTTCTAATTATAGCCTGTGTTCCCTGGACATCTGAGGACCAGATTACTGTTTAGTGCCTCTGTAATTGGCTCAAGAAAACACTTTGAGTTTCTGAGCTATCATTTCCACCAGGTTTTCTGGTAGAGATTATTACTGTCAATCCTCATTCAGTGATGCATTGAAATCAATTATCACTAGGCATTTCCCAAATGTCAAGAGAGTCTCATTTTAGGGTAGAAGTGAGAGCCGGATTTGACTCCAACATAGCGTTGATTTGAATCACCCTCTGCTGCTCTCAATGGCACCATTTTCTGTTAGCTGTCACTCATGTTGGTAGATCCCAAATACCTTTGCCCTCAACTGCAGTGGCATTCTATGGGCTGCAGCAACTGCCATGATTTCCATCACGTCTCATTAGTGTAAACTTATGGTACCTTCTGGAAACAGCAATTCCCAGCAGTTCCTCTTCTCTTAATTCTCCCTTCCTCCTCCATCCCCTGCTCCTCCTTTTTCTCTTCCCCCTTTCCTTCACCACCCCCTACCATCTTCTCTGTCCTCCTTTTCCTTGTCTGTTCTTTTTTCTTTCTCTTCTTCGTTATTTTAAGCCACCATATACTTAGAGTCAGATACCATACTGAGCCCTTGTATGTATTTATCTCAGTTTAATTCAATTACGATGTTTTGAGGCAGGAATTACTATGTCCATTTTGGATATGAGAAAACAAAATCTCAGAAATATCCACTTGGATTTTGGAGTCTGGGTGACTCTAAAGCTCATATCTGACTCCTGAAGACAGTGGTGGCAACTTCTCATATGGGAGGCTCCTTGTTGTAGCACATGATAGCCTCCTCATGAAGTGTTGTGAGGGTCCCTGCTGGAAAAAGCTGGGACACATGTCTGATCTCTCAGTCATTTAAAGAGCATGCAGCTCTCCTGGACAGCCACTCCGTGCAGACTCCCACCTGAGCTGCCATTGCTCCATGAAATGGTGAGCAGTTCCTTCAAGGGTACCTTTGTCAATTAGGTACAGGGTCACCCTTGAGGGTTTTTATCTTTACCTTTTTCTTTTTCCTATTACACAGTCCCAAAGGGAGGGGTGGAAAGGTGGAGGTATATATATAGTATTAGGGTTCTCCAGAAAAACAGAACCAATAGGATGCATACAGATATATATAAGAGGAGATTATAGGAATTGACTCACATGATTATGGAGGATGAGAAGTTCCATAACCTGACCTCTGCAAGCTGAAGAACCATGAAAGCTGATGGTGTAATTCAGCCTGAGGCACAAGGCCGAGAACCAGGGAGTCACAGGTGTAAGTCTCTGGGTACAAAGGCCTGAGAACCAGAAGCGCCAATGTCCAAGGGCAGGAAAGGTCCAACATCCCAGCTCAAGAAGAAAGTGAGAGAATTCACCCTTCCTTTGCCTTTTTGCCCTAATCAGGCCCCCAATGGATTGGATGATGCCACACTGGGGAGGGTGGGTCTTCTTTTCTCAGCCTATTATAATACATCAAATGTTAATCTCTTCCAGAAACACCCTCACAAACACACCAAGAAACAAGTGTTTTACCAGCTATCTGGGCATCTTTTATCCTAGTCAAAATAATCATCAAATATATATGAGATACATATGAGAAAAACTGATATATATAAGATTATATATATGGGATATACATATGATTTTATATATATGATTTCATATTTGTGTTTTTTTCTATCTATCTATCTATCTATCTATCTATCTATCTATCTATCTAACCTACCTATATCTCCTGGCAGCTGTTGCTACTAGGTACTTGGATGATTTGAACAGTCATTTGAATTTAGTTTTTTATATATGAAACATGGCTAATAATACCTACTTTACAGGACCATTGAGCCATTTCATAAAATAGCTTATTGAAAATGCTCAGTGTTACCTGGCATTCACTGAGTAATCAGTAGCTGGTAATAATCTCTCCTTCCATTCTCTTTTTCCTTACATCAAATACATTATTTCCCCCCAAACTACAGCAATTTATTTGCATCTCATTGTCCAAAGTTTTGAATGCTGTAATTATCTTGATTCCACAGATGCTCTGATGATATCAGAATCTACCCCCTACCAGTGTGAATTTTTCATCAATTTGTTCTTTGAAAATTATATTCAGCATTCGTGCTTTTTATGCTGTCTTTTCTATATTTGCTGGAATTCACGGCTTATTATGCTTGCATTGCCCTGGGAAGGGTTATCTTTTGGAATTATACCAACGTTATCCCAGTGCTATTAATTCATATAGATGTGCTTCTCTGCCATTTTATCTAATATCTTCTTTGAAGTTCATTTTGGAATCAGAATTAGAAACTCATGTAAGCATGCTTTATTTTTTAAAGAATCTATGACATTTTGGAAAATTCTTCACATTTACCACATACATAAATTGAATAACTAAAGTTTAATCATTTCTTTAGCTTTTGGAAAATAATTATGGTTCATCAACTATGCTTCCTAGAGGAATCACTGAACCAAGAATACACTCCACATGATAAATTACAATCTATTTAATAAGCTGAAAATTAAGAAGAGCTAGCTCAAAGGAATATAAATAAACAGGCTCTGAACATAAAGCTTTCTTTAACACAAAATGAGACCTTCTCTAAAGATACATGGTAAAAGGTACACTTTCAACTAAAACTTGCTAAAATATTCCTAAACTGTATCTTTTAGAAATATATATCTCCATATGCCATTACAAGCATCAATATTTGTTTATGTATGTACAATAAAAGCAGTGTTGACTTTCTCCTCTGAAGCCTACAGAAATAAAATGTTTTACAGCTCCTTTATATTTTATAACTTTAAATTTTCATTGAAGTTAGCTGAAAAATAGTACAAAGATGCAGTCTTCTTTGTGAAGGAATTTTAATTCTTAATTAATCATTTTTACAAATTTATTGCAGAGGGGTCTTTTGAGGATTAATGAGAAAATATTTCAAAGCATTTTCTCACTAATTCTCAAAATCTTGGATAAGCTTTAGATAAAATGAGAAGGATTATGTTACTATTATTCACAGTAAGAAAGCTACAGTATCAAGTAGTTCCTTAGCTAAATTTTATAGGATGAAATATATAAATCACTAGGAGTTGAATTATTAAATCTAAATGGTACCCAGTCCACAAGTGATATCTCATGCTACATTGCAGACTGTGA
Organism: Lipotes vexillifer; assembly: GCF_000442215.2. Classification (NCBI taxonomy): domain Eukaryota; kingdom Metazoa; phylum Chordata; class Mammalia; order Artiodactyla; family Lipotidae; genus Lipotes; species Lipotes vexillifer. Next base: position 60,341 of record NW_006798931.1, on the reverse strand, counting down.
ATTAGATATTTTCACAGCTTCAAATGAATCATATTAGAAATATTTGGTGGCAGGTGTATTTCCTGTTATTTTATGTGGTCAGTGTTGTTTTGTACATCAAGATTTTATCCATAATATGTTTATTGGAATACACACTATACAATTCAACCTAAAGCTTGTTATTTTGTATTTATGTCTAAGTTAGTGGAGAATCACTAAATCAAACTCAAGAGCAGTTTAACTGAACACAAGGCACTTTGTACCTAGTAAGTATATGGGAGACAGAGATGAGAATGTCACCTTTTGTACCTTCCATGATCAAGTAAGAAAATCAAGCCTGGCAAGATATCTTGAACAAAAGAACAATTAAAGATACAATCAAAGCAGTAGGAAAATGCTTCTGAATACAGGTGAGATGTAGTGAGATTAATTCTGTCTAAGATATGCTCTGGGAAGGCTTTTTGGAGAAAACATGAGAAAGGTATTAAGCAAAGAGGGCATTTCCATAAGAATATGTGGAAGTAAGGTTTTTATCCTTAGAACAGGTGAAAGCAGAGAGGTAGGAAAGTAAAACTTAGAGGGTAGAAGTAGTAAGAGAATGGGAAGTCAGCTTGGCTAGTGATTACATAAATGTCCATGTTTGCTTGGATGTCGTAAGAGACAGCAGGCAAGAGAGGAGCTATAGCCTCAACAAGAACCCAGAAGGAAGTGAACTTGAGAAGTGACTGGGAAGGTTTGCTCAACAAGCATTTATTGGGCATGTCATGAGTGCTGGGAGATGGGGACAGGAAGATAAAGGAAATTACACTCTAGTGTGAATGGGGCTATGACGGATGTAAGCATAGGGTACCACAGAAACATTTAGGAGGAGTTCTTCTCCTGGAAAGGGGATAGAAAAAGCAGTCAAAGTGAAATGGAGGATGTCAGAAAAAGATAAGAGACTTCAAAGATGAAGCAACAGAATTCAGCCACTGAATAGTTGAAGGAAGATCAGAAAAAAGTTCTCTAGCACAGGGAGATCAGCTCAGTGCTTTGTGACCACCTAGAGGGGTGGGATAGGGAAGATGGGAAGGAGATGCAAGAGGGAAGAGATATGGGGATATATGTATATGTATAGCTGATTCACTTTGTTATAAAGCAGAAACTAACACACCACTGTAAAGCAATTATCCTCCAATAAACATGTTAAAAAAAATGATGAACCTGAAGTTCTTGATTTGAGACAGGAGGGTCTAAGACTGCTAATGCTGTGAACAGAATTAGGAAGCATAGAAGAAGGAACAACTTTGAATAGAAGACAGAGGGTTCAGCTATGGGACATATCAGGTTTGAAACATTTGAGGAAAACCTATCTGGAAGTTTTCAAAACACACTAGGAATTGGTGGTCTGGAGTTCACAGAGGAAGACAGATATGGAGACATCTACGTGGGAGTCATCAACATAGACAAAGGGCTGAAAATATGGTACCCAGGAGAAGCTTAAGGGTAAAGCAAGCTGCCAAAGAGGAAGAAGAGCTAGTGAAAGCAATTAAGAAGGTGTTATGTTACACCAGCCATGTAGTTATACAAGACACATCGTGGAAAACTACCAGATGGCCTCGTGTGTGTTTGGATGTGCCTAAGCATATCCGACGGCTTTAAGAGAAAGTGTTTTCTTCTCTATTTTTCTTTTAATTAGGTGTGTTTAGGGTTGGCTCCAGACTTTTATTCATCTTCTTAAAAACTGATGATTGTAATGTTGATTCACGGTTCCTGAGCTAGTGATGATTTTTTTTTATTTCTCAAAAGTTAAAACTAGTAGAAGAATGAGCAGTCCCAGTATTCCATCTAGAGGTATTTTAGGAAAAACAGTAGCTCATTAAAGAGTTATTTTATTCAAAAGAAACAAGATAATAAGGCCAGGCAATTTTGCAACTGTCTTCATTTTCTTTAGATTCGAGGTAATAACAACCTCTTCACGTAGCTCTACTTCTTTGATTTTTTTGAAAATAAATGCTTGAAATTAAATAGGAGTTGAAGGAAACCTCAAGCAAACAATCTGAAGAACCTATTAACATTTAACCTCTTAATATTCAGTGGTGAAAAGAGTTTACATGTGCAATTGTTACAATAATAATTCCCTGAAGCTCTCGGGGGCCTCCATATTGCAGTGGGGCTAGATTTTCAAATTACAGTTTTTATAATAACCCAAATCAGGGAACAAATTTACTCATGCTTCACTGTATTTTAAACATAGCACTGCTTACTACTTCACCTCTAATGTAATCAATATCGTGTTAAATACAATCATAAACTTTACATATTTATTATTGAATATATCATTTATATCCCTTAAGCACTGACAAGAAGAAAATATTTACCATTTTTTTGTCAGCAAATTTTTTTTTAAAGCCGTTATTAGAAAAATCTTTACCAAGTCATTTCTTATTACTTTGAATCAGAATGGTTTTATTTCTCTGCCAAGGAAATGTAGCCAACTTCTGCTGTGCATTAAGAATAATGGTCTAGCAAGATAGCAAATTCCAATTACTTATGATCAGAGAATCTTATTACCTTTATCCTCTCGCTGCCTTCCTGTTCACATAGGAAGTTAAAAGATGTTTTTCAGTTTGAATTTGCTTAGCTCTACATTCTTCTAAGTGGAAGGTGATGTTCTGGGGACTGGCCGAGCACTAACTACATATAAGAAATGTAATTCCAAAGCCCAAGTTTATTTCCGGTTGCTGTTGAATTTCCCCATTTGTTGTTAAAAGTGCAGATTGCAAAGTAGCATATTGTTCATGACAACTTTGCACAATGGTGGAGATCTGCAGATGGTGTGTCTTTTCAAATATGATAAATGCCTAATTTAATGCTGATGTGTGGCAATTAGGACAATGCTGCAGGCTTCTAGGGCTCAGGAGTGTCTAGATAGTAGATCCAGGGGGAGCAGGTGGGCTCAGGCCCATGTGTGAGCTTGTAATGCAACATAGCAAATGTCACCTGCTCTAAATCTTAAAACACTGAAGATAGAGGAGACCACCATTCTTATAAATGAGCAGATGGAAGTCCAGGAAAGTTAGGTGATATAGGGTCAAGGCTTTGGGGTCTGGTAGTGCCCTGGGTCAGGGGTCACTGGGCAATACCAATGTGATTTGTTCTGAGAAGCATCCAGGTCGACAACAATCTCAAGACTGAATTTCTATAGACAAATCTAAGCCTGATTTGTTTTATAACCCAGAATGGATTCTGATGCACTGTAAAGATCAATAAGTGTTTAAAGAATGGAAGTGAATTAAAATGATTTAAAGTACTCTGAACCATCTGTACCTTTTGCTGATGTTCTCCCTTTTATGATGGGTTTGCTGTGTTTCTCTTCTAATTAATGGCCAATCTATTTGCCTTATCTGAGTGCTAGGTACCTTCCTGCTG
>NW_006798931.1:53810-56935 GCF_000442215.2 Lipotes vexillifer | reverse complement strand
GTGCTAGGTACCTTGCTGCTGATCCTAAAATGCTATGGGGTGTATATTTATTTGTGCTTATTAAGAGGATTAAGTTAATTGGATTAAAAGTGGTATTTTATTTTTCTAGAATTCAACCACAAGGCAGAGTTGTTAAAAGAAAGTGAGAACCAGAGTCTGAAGATTCTCAGTTTTCAAAGAAGAATTAAGGATCAGAGAGGCTAAGAGGCTTACTCTGGACCACACAGTAGATGAGGCTCTTGTTCCACATGAGGGTTAGCTTCATCTAAGGCATGTGCTGGTACTCTGTTGGAAATATTTACATACAAAATTGTGTTTAATAATTACTAGGTTCCTCATTTTATAGACTAGGAAGTCAATGTCCAGAGAGGTTAAGGCACAAGTAGATTTCCCTGTAAATAGGAGGTGAAATTGGAATTTGAATCAGGATCACCTGATTTCCTATGCCTTTCTCTTTCTATTCTACCATGACTCCTTTGTCTAGAGCAGGAATTTGAGTGGTTACATGAGTTGAACTCATTTCTTGATACAAAGGAATACAGATATTAATTAGCTTTGGTAATCTGGTGTTTTCCAACATGGTATCAAAATGCTATGTAATTTTTCATTCAGAAAAACTAAAAACCTGTACTCCTCTATTGGTGGTACATCTTCCATATTCTTTGCACTACTATCCATTCATTTAGTTCTTTTATTCATTGTTGAGCCCCCTTGATAAGCCACACATACCAGTGGAGATGATGGAAATTCAAAAATTAATAAAACTTAGTTCTTGGTGTCATGGGATTTATAGAACAGAAAGGGGAACAAAAGGTTGGGGTGAGGATGTTTGGGGGAAAGCATTTAGGGATAAAAATAGATAAACAGGGTTTCCCTGGTGGCTCAGTGGTTGACAGTCCGCCTGCCGATGCAGGGGACACGGGTTCGTGCCCCGGTTCGGGAAGATCCCACATGCTGCGGAGTGGCTGGGCCTGTGAGCCATGGTCTCTGAGCCTGGGCGTCTGGAGCCTATGCTCCCCAACGGGAGAGGCCACAGCAGTGAGAGGCCCGCGTACCGCAAAAAAAAAAAGATAAACAATAGTAACGATAAATAGTGAAATAAGAAAGAGGCTCTAACAGCCACTTCTAGGTCGTTTAGGAAGAGATGGGATATTTGGGTGGTTTTACTGTTTGGAAAAGGATGAACTTATGTATGATAAAACTTTGGAGGATCTATTGTAAAATATATTTAAGAGGCTAGGTTGACTGCCATACAAACTTAGTATGAATTTCACTTTCTTGGTTTTATTCCTGTTCTCCACACTCAATTAATTCCATGGTTTCCTGGTAACCACCATATTATTCATAGGTACATTTTTTGGCTTTTGAGAAGGGCTAGCCCACTCTTAATGTTTTTCCCCAACATTCACTAACATCAAAGCCTTCATTGGCTATTTCCTTCTTTGTTCATTGCCCTTCCCCTCTGTCACTGAGGAAATACTTTAGTGTTAGAAATATTTCTTAATTGAGAAGGATGTTGAAATAGAAGATGGATACTGGGTAAGAATTACTCATGATATCTCCTTCTCAATTCTGTGCTCTCACAGTGACACTCTTATTTTTGGTTTGGCTCCTGAGAGGAGAGGCCCATGATGAGGAAGACTCCAAAGGAATGATAGGTCTCTATCATCCCATCAGCCCATCTATAAACTGTCTCCATAAATTAAGGGATAGTTAGGGAGTTTGGGATTGACACGTACACACTGCTATACTTAAAATGGGTAACCAAAAAGAACCTAATGTACAGTACAGGGAACTCTGCTCAATATTTTGTAACAACCTAAATGGGAAAAGAATTTGAAAAGGAATAGATACATGTATATGTATAACTGAATCACTTTGCTGTACACCTGAAACTATCACAACATTGTTAATCAACTCCAATATAAAATACAAAGTTAAAAGAAAAAGAAATGGAAAAAAAAATTAATGCCTCAGCAACTTGTTTCTCCACCACAGGAATGAGTTTACTACAGGCCTCCCCATCCCTTTCTCAAGTTGTTTGCACATCTGAAGTGTCCTTATGTCCATCAAAGCATTGCTCAAGACTTGAAGGGCCCAGGTGAAATATCACTTCCTCTAGAAAAGCTTCCTCTTATAGTCTAATCTGAGTCAACTGACCTTCCACTCCTATCCACAGAACATGACAAAGATCTATACTTAGTATTTATAATGATATTTTGCAAATTGGAATAAACCTTAAAGTTTTATTCAAGAGTATAAGGGTTGCCCTTGCTCTTACCTGTATCTCTCAACATATTTATCCAACATATATTTTGTAAGTACCTACTGTGTGCCAAGTGTTATTCTTAGCTCTAAAGACAGAGCAATGATATAAGCAAGATTCTCACTATGCATAACTTAAGAAAACGTAAACATGATCATAACACATCACAATGTGTAATGAGCAATGAAGAAAATAAGCAGAGTGATATAGAGAGTATACATTTGGTGAAGGTGGGGAGAGAATATAGAGAATGGAGAGGTAAGAGTTTTCAAAAGAGATGGCATTTATATGATGAAGGGGCCAGCTATGTAAAGACCTGCCTGAGAAGCACTTTAGGCAGTATGATGGATTAAAGATGGCCACAGATTATTTGCTTCTCCTCTCTTTAGCTTTTTGCTTGGCCTGTGATTTGCTTTGATCAGTAGAATGTGGTGGATGACCCCATGTAACTTCTGAGACTGGTCCGTAGAGATCGGCAGCTTCCTTTTTCATGAGTTGGGACAGTCCCTCTCAGACCCAACACTTATTCTTTGAGAAGTCCAAGCCACAAAGAGTGATTACAGTGAGGAGGACAGCCTCAAGTAAGCTCCCAGATGACAGTCAACACCAGCTGCCAGCCATGTGAACACGCCATCTTGGAGGTTCCAGCCCATCTATGCTGTCAGATGACTGCAGTCTCAACAGTGCCACATGAAGCAGAACCACCCAGCTGAACTCATAAACGTACAGAATCAGGGAAATAACACATGATTTTTGTTGTTGTTGTTTAAGCTACTGAGTAGTGGGGTGCATTGCTAAGCACTGACACCTGAAATGTGTAGGTAAGGGAGCATGTGTAAAAATTCTTTGAAGGGAAAGA
>NW_006798931.1:52911-53800 GCF_000442215.2 Lipotes vexillifer | reverse complement strand
GGGAAAGAGATTGTCAGATTCATAGAACAAAATGAAGCTCCTTGAGGACAGAGAACTATTTTACCTGCATATTCCCCAGCCAGTTATAGATACTAGATTAATATGCATGAGTAATTGAATGAACCTGAAAAGTTTCTTCCCATTTCTCCACCTTTCTTATTTATTCTTTACAATTTAACTAAAAGTTGGCCTCTTCCTGAAGTTATTTTCTATCTACTGCAAACTATATAAAGTTCTCTTACTTTTTCTTACCTATTTTTATACTAATAACCAGTGACATAAGTTGCTGCACTTTCTTGTGTCTAATTACTTCATGTGTGTTATTTTTTTTCTTCTCAACCAGCTCACAGGGTCCTTCAAGGTAGAAGTCTCTTCTTATCCTCAGTAATTATCTCCTTATGTCTAACATGGTGCCGGGCTCATTAGATCACTGCTTGTCTGTTGCTAATACCTAAGGGACTCAATTCAATACTAATTCAACAATGTTATGCCCACACAGAAGCAATATTTAATATATATGAAAGGTATCTTGATTCATTTTCAAATATGGAGGATGGTAGAAGAATATGTTTGTATATTTTGGATGTGGTTTCACTTACCTAACTTCCATCAACTGTTTAAATTTACCTCATATAACCCCTGAGGTTCCATGTAACAGTGTAACACTTAATAAGTGAAATAGAAGCCTGGTGAGTCAAATAAAAATAATAGCTTCGGGCTTCCCTGGTGGCGCAGTGGTTGAGAGTACGTCTGCAGATGCAGGGCACACAGGTTCATGCCCCGGTGCGGGAAAATCCCACATGCGGCAGAGCGGCTGGGCCCGTGAGCCATGGCCGCTTAGCCTGCGCATCCGGAGCCTGTGCTCCGCAACGGGAGAGGCCACAACAGT
>NW_006798931.1:50221-52901 GCF_000442215.2 Lipotes vexillifer | reverse complement strand
AAAAAAAAAAAAAAAAAAAAAGCTTCACATCCGATCTTTAGCAAGTAAAGAATTCTCAAGTAGATAAATTTGCAATGGTTCTACTTCGTTAGGTTACTCAGTGATGCATTGACTAATAGTTGTTTCAGGAAAGAAAGTCATAACTAAAAAACCAGGGTCCTTAACACTTGCCTCCAAGGTCCCAGATTTACCACAAAGGCAAGCTGTGCACATCTTCCTCCAAATGGAAAAAAATAAAAATAAAACATGAAAACTTCTTTGAAAGTCCAAATCTGGATCTTATTTAGATACACGGGTGACACCCACAAAGGTATTAGCATTAGTACGTTTAGAGTTATAAAGAAATCAAAGTATAATCCTGTGACATACTGAATGGAACTAGAAAGGTTCACAATAATTTAGACATTTTTTTTTTAATATTTGTGTACTTCTTCCTAAAGCACACTTCCCCCCCACCCCCATTACAAGAAAGTTAGAACAGACACATTTCGAAGGCTCTCAAATTAACCTAGCTGTGTTCTGCAGTGAATGCCAAGGAGACCACAGAATAATTACAAAAGGAAATATTTAAGCCAAAACCAACCAAAATAACCCCTACAGGCTTCAACAAGCTTCCTTCAGGCATGACTCTTCCTAAAAGGGGCAATGCATTTACAATCTATTGATAAGAAATGAGACAGACAAAAATCCTATTGACTCCCACATGCTGCTCCATTTCAGACAGAGAAGCACATTGTCTACTATTAAAAAGGAATTTTTCTTTGTAAATAATATGGTTCTATTATCTGTCCATATCACTGCTCTATAAGCTGTTATGAATAAAACACGTTATTTATAATACAAGTTGAACAGATGGGATGAATTTTCAAACACGGGTGTTTTCAAACAAAGCCATATTCCAACACATGATGTCATCTTCTAAACAACAAGCTTGTCCATTTATTTCCAGGACACCTCTTAAAACAAATGCTATATTACTATTCCATTGTAAAATGTTTTTGGATCAAGCAGTTTCTACTTAAACAATTTGGCATTTCTCTTAGTATGATAGAAAGGTAGAGTATCTTGGGCATTTTTTTTTTCCATATGAGAGGGTAATTTTGATTCCTGCAACCCCCCATGTCCCCCACCAAATTCTTATTTTTGTAGCTAGAGAAGCAGAAGGGAAATTGATGATAGAGTCAGGGTGAGAATTACCTGATGGCCATTCTGATCTCTGTCTGTCATTTGATGACATAATAGATGAGAAAACATGAGAGGAGGGGTCAATTTCTTTTAACTTACCAGATAAAGTTTGCACACTCCTGAACCAATCATTAGGGAGTTCTGAGCCATGTGGCATTAGTAGAAATAACTGTAAACATAGCGTATGAAATACCAGGTAGCGTGCAACTTATAAGATCAAAGATAACAAAGCTTACTTCAAAGACAAGTGTGTGTATCCAGTGTAGATGTGGAGCAGTTAGTTAAGAGAAGGAGAATAGTAATTATGCCTATCTTAAAGATGAGACTACTAAGATTTAGAAATTAAGTAACTTGGTTGGTTAAAACTGACACTAAGCCCCTTGCTTTTAACCACTACCCACTGCTACATCCATAAAGTTATGATTATTGACTGCTGGAAGGGAAACTTAACTGAACACCTAGGTTTCATTCACAGAGCTATCCAGAAAAATCCCCTAATCACAGGAAGACCTCAGTTCACTTGGCCTCAATATTTCTCAAAACTGTTCCATAAAAGAGAGTAACATTGACCGAAGAGTTTCATTATCATTTACATTATTGGAAAAATCTCTTTCTTCTGGGTTACATTGAGTAAGTAAGAATAAACTGCATTTGGCCATAGATTTGCTTTCATGGAACCCTACATGTATGCGAGAAATCCCTGTCAGGGATATGGACATTGTGTGGTTTAAACAGACACTTCAACTTCTTGTTCTGAGTTTTTGCTACATGAATTCCAACTAAACACAGGCATATTACATGTTATTTCCCCATATCACAACACCGATCAAGCTATGATTATTCTAGGTAGGACTCCGATGGTTGGGGTTATTTTTTTTTTTCTTACATACGAAAAATAAATGACTTCCTAGAGATCTGAAACATCTTGTGATATAGAATTGAAGTTGAGGGTGCAGAGAGATAGAATTTAGTCCTGGATGAAATGCAATACCTATTTTCCATTTTGAATTTTAGGGAATAAATTCTTTGCCTTATGAAACTGGCTTCAAAGAAGATATTAATGAAAAGGTAAGGCTAAGGACATATACTGCCAAAATTTCGACTTGACATCAGTGAACTAATGTACTGATGCTGACCTGCTGTATATGCCATCATGTCAGCAACCTCTCTTTGACAGGGAGGACCACTGTGCTATCTCATATTAAGCACTAAACTTTAGGAGATAAATGAAAGGCCATAATCCATCCAGAGCATTCAAAGCCATTGCCAGTTTGAACACCACCAATTATCTAGATTTTTAAGTGATATAAACAGGAAAACCTAAATTAAACCTTTAAATTGCTACCTCTCCACCATTTGGTCTTCTTTATTTTTCCCATTAGAACCATTGCTAGTCTAGCAGGCTTAACTAATTCGGAGGAAATGTCAATAGAAGGTTAATGTGTGAATCCCCCATGGCCTATTGATGTTAAAATGTTCCTTTTATGAAACACTC
>NW_006798931.1:45617-49886 GCF_000442215.2 Lipotes vexillifer | reverse complement strand
CACTCTTTCTATAGACATAGAATGTGTTATTGCCACGTTTTCAGAATGAGCTGCAAAACACTCAGTAAACAATGCAGTTTCTTCCCTAATGACAGGGGTCGTATGCATGCTAGACAAAATTTGGTTTTGAAACGTTCGTTACAACATGAGATTAGCTGAATGGAACTTGAATTCAAATAGGAAATGCTTGCAAGTTTCAAGGGGTCATATTTAATATAAATGTATTTTACTTTTATCTGGAGATAAAAATATAAGGTCCATTCTCTTTTTTCCTCACCCCCTTCAACACTTTCTCAGGTTGACTTTGTTCTGTGTGTTTGTACATATTTGCCATGGAAACCAATACTGGGGCTGTTTGGGGGATATAGAATCAGCCGAATAACTCAGTATGTTCACTGCATAGGCTGACAGTCACAGCCCAGTAAGGAAGAGAAGCATTCCAACGTTCGGATTGTAAAGATGGAGGCGTGGGGCAGGCAATTGTTTTCTGTTGAATCCAAGACACTGAGGAGGACTACAAGTTTGTCCTAAAAATACATCCTTTTTCGTATGCAACAACTTCAAGCGTAAATTCAAAAGACCTAAAAAATCTCCTCTTTTTGCTTCCCTTTTCTACTTACAGTGAGTCATTTCTACACTTTTTCCCGTGTTATCACACCCTCCCTTATCACCAGGTTAACAGATGTCTAGGCAAGGTTGACAGCCAAATATAGGAGTGTTTGCATAAACATAAATCTTTATATGTGCATGTATACTCAGAAACAAAGAGAAAGAACTGGGAGTTATGAGATAAATGATAACAAATCCTATTTCAAAGATAAGTGTGTGTATCAGAACACAGGTGTAGCTGGAGCAGTTAGGGGAAGGAAAAACAGTAAGTGAAAGTTAAAGAGAAATACTTTATTAGATTTATTTCAGGCTATGATTAAGGCAGAGCTCATTAAAATTCCTTGAGTCTTTCTTCTCATTTATTTTTTTCACCATAGGCATGTGAAGTTATGCTAATTGTATGGTGGTTTTATAAATATTGAGCAAGATTTTCTGGCCAAATAGTCAAAAGTACTTTGATTCTAAATTAGACAACTTTGAAGTTTACATTAACTCTTTCATGACACTGAAAGAGTCAGAAAATTATGAGTTTTTGGACCACGGAGCCATTGCCTTCACACACATTTACTCTGTTTCTTCCAGAAAACTTCAGGTATTTTTCCATTTATTTCCCAGGAAATGAACTTCACTAATTTACTTGTTGGGAAGAGTTTGGGTATTTGGAAATTCTAATTTGGTAATCTAAGTTATTCACATACCTATAGCACCCATATTTAATTTATTTTTAGTTATCTAGAACAGACATTGAACTTTCCTGAAGGACCTCATCCAAGTCTTCACTTTCATTAAATAGTCACCTGGGGACTTTAGACATTGATAGGTCAAGACATTAAAATATCAAATTAGCACAGCTTTTTCTACTATACCAGAGGTATCATTTAGGGCTGTGCTAGGCTGCCAATAGCAAAATACATAACCAACAGTAGTTTAAAAACAAATTTGGAGCAATTTTTCTCATATAACAAAAAAGTCAGAGGGAACAGGTTGCTTGCATGGGCCCAGCTGCTCACTAATGCCAGCCTGGACCCAAGTTCTTACCATCATTCTCTCTTACTTCCTCAGCATGTTCACATTTTCTCTTATACTCCAGATATCACATCCATGTTTGTGGCAGGAGGAGGAAGGGGGAGTGGAAGAAACTCCCAGAGAATACCTGCTTATGTCTCATTGTCCAGAACTGTACAATATGACCAATCCAAGGAAGACTGGGGACATGAGCATCTCACTATACCTAGGGGTAGGTATAGTGCTTTCCTGAACAAAATCAGGGTTCTGTCTGCAGGGAAGAAGAAGAGAATAGGGTTGGATTGGAAACTAGGAGTGTCAGGTGAGCTATGGTGAAAATCAACCCTTTAAGTACTAGAAGTGAGGTGCCTCAAAGAATCAGGGGCACACCAATGAGGAACCTTCCCTCCTTGACTTTATTTAACATCCCCTCCCTTTTTAAGCTTTCATTATAGACTAGTCCTTTATTTCTGAGAAACTATTGTCCAACAGCTAAGAAACACCAAAAGTATTCTTAAATCCACTAACAGGACTGTTCAATAATTGACAACTGACGTGTAGCACTGAAGAGCCTGGAGTCCTTTTACATAGACTTGCAAGCACAGTGAAGCAGGTCACAAAGGTTGGAAATTGATACTCACCAGAGACAACCACCATCTGCTCACCACTTAGGTGGTGTTTTCGATGAAAAGAGTTTATTTTCCATTATCCTTTGAAGAACAGGTGGTTGTCTGGCCTTCCATCATAGAGAGGTTTCCCTTTTTATATATGGTAACTCAAATTATCCTATCATATTTTTTTGTAACTCTCTCCTGAAGTCTTCACAAAATTCTGCTTCTCAAAATAGCTCTGAAGAAGTTTGACTTCTTAAGGACAGAAAATTTTGCATTGGTCTCTTAGCATGAGGCAAGTAGACTTCTAAAATCTCCTTATGTGAATCAGAAGTAGACCAACTCTTTAAAAACATATTAGAACTTTTGGAACATGTAACGGAAAGTAAACTTTAGATAATGATTGAACTGAATAAATATGTGTGGACAAGGTAATAAAAAGTGGAAATGTCATGATACAATGAGAGTGATGTTTTTCTTCGAAATATTTTTAAGGATGGGCTTATATGCATTTTCACTTTACAAAGGGTAGAAGAGATATTTACTCTTTTTACCCATTAAAAAAATTCTCTTAAAGTATAGAGGAAACCTTTACATCCAAATTAAATGTGGCACACTCTGATCAGGATAAATCCAAAATCGTAAGCAAAACCTTCCTTCTTCTATAGAAATTTCCTGATTCCTGAACCTCTGTCTTTTCCTTTTGTTCCTGTTTCTCCTTCTTCTCCTCCTCTTCCTTTTTCTCCTATTCCAGCAAATGTCCTGCTATATATTAGATATTTCCCTGTTGGCTATCAGATGACATCGCACTCTATAAATCTTGTGTTCATTCCACAAAATTTTGTAACATACATGATCTAAATTACTACTAAATAGGGAAAATCATCCCCTATTTTAGAAACCTTCTCTAATTTTCCATGGCTTGTGCTGTTTCCCTTTCTCCAATTTAATTTAGTTTCTTTCATCAAAGAACAAATAGAAGAAGTGACTTATAGACTGATTTACTTTATATTTTGATGCCCTGTTTTTAGGTAATGTCTAAATGCACATATATAGAATTATCACCAAAGAAAGAAAGAAAAAAAAGCTCAGTGTAAGTACCTAATACATGTAAGTCATAGTTATAGAAAATAATAGTGTGTAATTTGAATAACTATGGCCTTATTAGAGTTTTGTTTTGTTTTTTTTTTTTAACACCAACACAAGTCCTGTCTCATCTGGACCTCTTGGGCCAGAGTAATTGTGTCCACGTTTAAATTCAATATTTGCCTTTTATTTGACAACTAGCCACGTGACTCCTCTTGTCTAAATTATATTTTAATTTCTAATGTCATAAGCATTTTACTGTATTCCTTTATCTGTCCAGTCAGACTGAAGAATTCACAAAATATTTTTATTTTCCTCAGTGCCCTCCACATAGTATGTTCTCAATTGATTACAAATTGGTGTTCCCAAAATTAAAAGGTAGACTTCTCCTTTAAAAATGATAATCTTGTTCAGTGCATTTGGAAATTACCTAATACGGGAAATTAACATGTAAAGTAAATCATTCTTTGACTCAAGTCCTAAAGGATTTTCACCATAAATTTCCTTTCAGCTCTTGAGTTTGACTTTCTGCTGAGATTTCAAGTTTTTTAATTTTCTGCTCAGGCTTACTGTGCATTCTCTTCATCAATACTCAGTCTCAAGGAATCAAGGAGCCAGCCAATAACTACTACCCCAACCAGAGGAAATCAGGCTCACATTTCTTGATTTCTGTGTAAGTACACAGCTGTAGATCTGTGTTTCATCCAGAAAATATGATAATACAAATTGTATGTTACTAGTATAATTGAAGTACAAAGTGAGATGTTTCTGAAATGCTTCAGAGTTAAGATGTCAGTGTTCTAGCAGAACACTAATAGGTGTTGTGTCAATCCCACATGCCACAGAGCAGCTGGGCCCGTGAGCCATGGCCGCTGAGCCTGCGCGTCCAGAGGCTGTGGTCCGCAACGGGAGAGGCCACAACAGTGAGAGTCCCACGTACCGCAAAAAAAAAAAAAAA
>NW_006798931.1:20173-45558 GCF_000442215.2 Lipotes vexillifer | reverse complement strand
CCGCAAAAAAAAAAAAAAATAAATAATAATAATAATAATAATAATAACCCAGCCAGCCTTACGGGGTTCCAGGAGACAATCTTTGATTTGAGTATTTCCACTGTTCACTATTGAGACTGACTAGCTAGTGCTGTGCTGACCCACTCCAACACCATTTTTAAATGATCTAATTTGAAGATCCTGACGATAGTGAGGCGCTTCCAAAGCAGAGTGATAAAGACTTTCTTCAGCCAAAAATGAGCCCTCAGGCAAAAAATCTTCCTATCAGCCAAAGCCAACAGGCTCTGACATCACGGCTCTCTCCCTTGATATTCAAGATGATGGGGTAGGTTGTTAGTTGTGTGTCAATCTGGTATTAGTTGTGTCAATCTGGTATTAGTTATCAGGTTCTCCAGAAATCTACAACCAAGACTATAATTAGTAGGCACACAATATAATGTATAATAATATATTGGTGGATCACACACACACATAATCACTTATAAACACATAAAACTATAAGATGCCTTTGCTATACAAACTGGCAAGAAAAGGGTGGAGATAAAGAGAGCTCATTTATATAATCATGTCAGAAAAAAATAACACAAAAGGGACCAGTTGATCTACTCTTCTTCCAATCTATAGCTTACACAATACCATTACCTGTAAAATGCTTATCTATATCAAGAAGTTATTCATTAATATCTGGTGACTTGAATATCTTAAACTGATCCACACAAATTTTCAGATATAACATTTCTTTTGACATTTAATTCTAAAATTAACTAAAAGTTCATGCCTCAATGGACTGTGTAATACATTAATAAGTTCTGCCAGAATGAAACTAATCATTTTTAGATCATTTTGATAAGAATGGTCCTTCCATCATTCTCTTCGATCATCACTTTTGTTAAAAAAGAAAAGAAAATGCAAGCATTTAAATTACTCACTCTAAATGAAATATCTCTAATATGAATCCAATCATTCAGTCTCACACAAATATACATAAAATATTGTCATTTTATGAGCCAAACATGGAGAAGGGATTGGGTCTATACTCAGTATAGGAAGGTAGCCAAGCACTTTATCAATATTCATTAAAATCTGGATTTCATTCTATTATAATCACAGTGATAGCCTGTGTGGTCTTCACAATGCCTTCTACATCTAGAAAATGGTTATGTTTAAAAATTCCATCCCTTCCCCTTTCTGTGATAAAGATTTTCTCAACATCATCAATAGCTGAAGTGATGCTCATCTGTGACCATCTGTTCTTATTATAAAACAGTAGATTTTGGCAGAATTTTCAAGCATTGAGCTTGTCCAAACATTGGAACACTTGTTTGATCTTTACCTTTCAGATGGCTGAGTGTGGGTGGGAGGCTGGGCATAGGGAAAGGAAGGTTTCATAATTTTCTTTGAATCGGGAAATATCAAATAAATGAATTAATTTTCTCAGTTGATGATTATTCATCCTCTATTGTTAGAAAAAGTTACTAATGTTGAAAACTGTGATTAATACTGAAACATCTATAGTTAAATGTAGAAATGGGGAAAATACACAAATATATTTGTGATCACCTGCACATGAAGGGACTGTTGTTATAATTTCCTGAAGAAATACCTTATACCCAGAGCAGTGTCAGCACATAGTGGGGTACTTACTATACATGTGCTTAGTAAATAAAAGTGTGTTTAATTCTCATAAGGCAGTGGTGTTTGTATTAATATTTTCATTATACAGATGGGTAAGACTGAGGCTAAAATAATACGCAAAGTTGTAACCCAGAGCAATTCCTTCTGACTCTTATTCACATAGTTTTCCTTTAGACAGTGTGGGAAACTTGGTCTCAAATGTGTTTTCTCTATTAGTAACTTCTCAATAGATACTGGAAAGCCTTGAAATACCAAAGCCAGGGGATATCTGTTTGGAAAAGCTAGCCAGAGAAAGTGATTTTTGATGAGTTTTGAAAGCAGAAGCAACATGTTTGAGAAGCCAGGAGGGAAGGGAAGGAGATAACATAAATTCTTGGAACAAGTATGTTTATGAGAGAAGTGTCACAAGCAGGCAGTGAGAAGGGATGTTTCTATTTATATGGAGGGAAGAATAATTGGTAGAGAGATTTGAAACCTACAATTAAGGGCTTGGATTTGGTACAAAGCAGAATTAGGAAAGTATTGATGTGATTAAAACATCAGTGGTGGGTGAGTACTGCTGCTAGGTGAAGAATGGACTGGCAGGCCTGGGGTGCCTGATTGCCTGGAATGCTGACACAGCAGGACCCAGCCCAGATCAGTTGCCGATGGCACTCGATTAAGCCAAGATCAAGATGCTATTGAGACAGAAGTCATGAGTTTGAGCCACGTCTCCAGGCTCCTCTATGTCCTTTAAAAAGCCCTGATGAGTGATGAAGCTCCTCATTTTGTCTTTTCCTTAAAACATAGTCTGTTTAATGTTATCTTAGGATATCAAATTTGCACATAAATTAAAAACATTTTATTCTGTCATTGAAGTTCCTCCAAATCAAACAAAAACTGATTTAAAAACTAAAACTAAAATAATATATTTGTTAGATTTGGATGGAAATGTAAATATTTTCTTGTCTGACTGTTTTTGTTTTTTTTTTCAAATAAGGAAATTGGGACTTGCTGTGATGAAGTGATTTTATTTGTTTATTCATTTATCATAAGCTCTGGAGTCAGATTCATCTTAAATTTGATTTCAAGCTTTCCATTTATTATCTGGGTAACTTTAGAAAAGCCATTTGACTTTCCCTGTCTCTTCATGTACAAGATAAAGATAGATACAGTGCAATAATCATTATAACACATTATTTTTCAAGGCACTATAGAGTGATGGTTAATGGTACATGATCTGGAGCTAGACTGCTTGGATTTAACACCCAAATCAACCATTCACACACAGTGAGAACTCAGACCAGCTGCCTAATCTCCCCAGTTCCCTCCTCTGTGAAATGGAATATGTCTATTAATATCTATATTGTATTAAATGAGAAAAAAATATATATACATAGCTTCTCTCTCTCTCTCTCTATATATATATATTTATACATGTATATATATATGTGTATGTATATATATATATATATATATATATATATATATATACATGTATCACCAGACTTCACCTCCAGCCAATGGCATTGGATAAATGTTAGCTATAGCTATGATTGTTATTGTTCTCATACTCATTTTTTATGGTTAATACCCACAATACCCACTACATTTTGGGCAGTGCATCAGATGAAGAAAATACAGAAAGGAGAGACACAGTTTCTTCTCTCAAGGAGCTCAAGAGGCTGGGAAGGTGACATAAAGTAACCAAAACTACGATCTAGTATGATAACTGCTACCATGTAGGTTTCCCACTCTATCTTTCCTAGAGCTCAGAACGGCCTAGGTGAATGGGGAACAAGTGGCTGTAGGTGAGTTAGTTGAGTTGAGACTTGACAAACAAGTAATTTTCAGGCGATCTTAGAGCCACGTTTGTATGTATTGAGAGCCTGGGGAGCAGTGACTAGGTTAGCTAGAAAGAAAGCATGAGTTTAAGGTTAGAGAAAATCCAAGTGGTCGTTCTGTACTGCCAATAGTAGATTGAACATGAGGAACAGTGAGAGGTGAGGCTAAAATGTTACACAGTAGCTTGATGAAGAAGGGCATTGTTAAGTGCACTGCTAAGTGGTGTACACTTTTTCTTGAAGGCATTGAAGTACAATAAGATGATTTTAAGCAGAGGGTTCTCATCAAATATTGATGGATGTCCCCGGGGCTCACTTCTGTCTGAGTATGTGGGTACTGCAACACCATTACCTGTTGACCTGGCTGCTTTCCTTTCTCCTACAAGGTGGTAAGTTCCTTGAGAGAAGTCACCTGTCTTTCAATTCCCAGTATCTCTCATGATGCCTGGAAGAAGTAGGTACTTAATAAATATAGATGAAAGAATAAATAAATGAAGAAGACAAAGTAGAAATTCAGCTGAGGCTCTTTTCTCCCTAATTCATGTGACTTGATAAGGATGTAATATTGTCAGTGCCAGGAGACACAGAAAGGGGACAGGTTCAAGAGATATTTAAGCAAGAACATTGACAAGTATTGGAGCTAGAGACTTAATTGGAAGCAAGAAGAACTTATCTAGAATGACCTTTAGATTTAGTGTTTGGTTAACTCAGTGGATGATGGTAACATTCACTAAAAGTGAATATCCAAGAGTAGGTTCTTAGGGGAAGATAATGACTTTATGGGTCTAATTTAAGGACCAAATGAAGTAATCTCTAGGAGGCAGTTGGATGGAGAGATGTTGGTGTTTTTAACTCAGAGCCCATTGTAACTTTCCTATGTAATGCTTTTTTAAAAAAAGCCAAACACACCAACTACTAACTAGAATGTCAACTACTAGCTATTAGAATGTTAAAACAATTTATACATAATGACTTTTTAGTGTTTATAAAGTCAAAGAGGATATTTTTCTTGACCATCTGTCTGGAATTCCATAAACCCTTCTTTGTTTCTGGAAATGATACTCAGCCATGAGTGCCCAAGTTGAACAATGACTCCTTCAAGAAACCTTGTCACACCCTTCCAGATACAATGGACACACACATAGCATTTCATTTAACTTTGACTCTAACACTTGTACCAGTGTATTCAACCATTTGTGTTCAGCTTCCTTTAATACATGCAAGAGAGTGTCATGATTAATATCATGGATTTTGGAAACAGATAGGTAAGGTTTTAAAATCTCAACTTTGTCACCTAGCTGAGTGAACTGGGGGAAGCAGCTTGCCTTAGCTTAGCCTCAGTTTTTCTCATGTGTAAAATTCAAAGGGCAGCACTTACCATGAAGGTTTTAAACCCTCCTCTGGCTTTTTCATCACACTCAATGTGGCATTCTCACCTCATTCACTCTATTCCAGCCACACCAACCTCCTCACTGTTCAGGGAATAGCCCAGGCAAGCCATTTCCCAACTAGCTGCAGGCTAGCTCCCCCACTTTGTCAAACATTTTCACAAAAGTTATCATCCATCACATGGCTATAATAGAGAGAAAACCACTGCTCTGTCTACTATGGAACACATTCATGCTTACCCACAAAAGCAGCAAGAAAATTCCCTCCAAGGAAATTATAGCAGAGGGGAGAATTTTGCGTAAAATGCTCTTCTTGTACCTTATCACCTTTGATGTAATTTTGACATTTGGAATGCAATTAAAAGTTCAATTCCTTCAGCAAAATCTTCCCTAGGTCCCTTATGTAAAATTTCACTTTCACAGTGCAAGACTTCATATCTCCCTCCTCTGCTTTATTTTTGCCTCCTTAGCATTTATTACAATCTAATATGCTATATATTTTACTTATGCTTGTACACCAAACAGGAAAGTAAGCTTCTTGAGGATGGAAATTTTGGTCTGTCTTGTACACTGCTTTATCTCCAGTGCCTAGAATAGTGCCTGGCACATAGTAAGCACTCAAAAAATATATATTTGGAATGAATGAATTTATATATGTAATTGTTTTGTATAGTATCTAGCATGTACCAAGTGCTCATGAAGTGGCAGCTACTGTAAATTTTGCTAACATTTTGCAAGATCTTCACAAGTCATAAAACACACTGTGTTCAGTATGTTATTCTACTACCACAGATACTTTGTGGATGAATGAATGAAAGAGCCAACCAATCAGTTGTAAAGGTTAGTTACTTGGGTCACTATTGGTAATATGGTGTTGCTTCCAAAGCAACATTCAGAGCTGGAGATAGGCTGAAAGCAGAGTGGGCTCTGCAGAGTGGCTTTGTAACCCTGAGTAACTCCCCACCTTACCCCAACCGAAAAGTTCCCTCATTTCTAATGAGTGGGTTATTATCAAGGGCTATTTGCAACTCTTACAGCCTCTCAGTGTGTAGGGGCCAAAAATTGAGGTAAGTGGTAAAATATTTTACTTCTTTAACTTTCTTTTAAATTGAATCACCTTCACAGAAAATGAGAAATGGATTTCAATCTGATTGCACAACACTTCTTTCACATAGACACGTACACACACAAACACAAACACACACACACACACACACACACATGATTTTGACTTGATAATTAAAATTTTTTTTCCTGCCTTTGTCTCAGTGATTTGTGAGGAGTCTGTAGGTATTTCCAAAGTGTTATTAATGACTTAGAAAGTGGGAAGTGTTTCTGTCAAAACCAAGCTTAGCTAGTCTGGTGGCAGGTGGTACCAAGAGGCATAGTGAACTCCAAGTTTAAATTACAAAGAACTATTGATCCTGACAGTAAAGCATGCCTGAAAATGAAATTAACATGGAATGAATCTGACATTGAAATATTATCTTAAAATCTTGAAAAGCATGATAAAAAATTCAATTATATAACAAAAGGGCATTGGAGAAAATGAATAAATTGGTAGTGATCTTTCCTTCAAGTGTGTATTTTTCTGTATAGGTCAAGCTCATGTTGCACATAACCAGTTGCCCTGGTTTCTCACTTCTTCACTCAATCAGTTTCAATAATGATTTAGCTTAACAATTAGAAAGTTCTGAATTCGTGTAAAAGTCAAAACAAATCAAAAAAGTTGCAGAAGTAGTTTGCAAAAAAGAACTTTAGTCCAGGACTTGAGGTGAATTAATATGACACTAAAAGCTCTGGGTGAGAATCCAGGTTCTACAACAGAGAACCATGAACCATGGGCAAATTATTTAATTTCTGCCCTTAAGTTCTTTAGCTGTAAAGCATGAGCATGATGATTTCTACTTCACTGTAGTTGTTCTGAAGAATAAAAAAAGATACGTGTTTGGGCCAGGCATATAAAAAGATGGATAAAATTCATTTTGACATATGTTTGAGTAAAACTGTCACAGATCTTAGCTTATGAGATGAAACAGCTGTGTAAAGCCAGGAGGAGAAATGTTTGAAGTTAGATTTTATAGATGAGGAAACATGCTCAGAGGGGTTAAGTAACTTTCCCTAGACACCAAACAGGGGTTAAAACTCATGTCTTCTGATTCCTGGCCTACTGTTACTCTTCATTCAACCACTCCTCTGTATTTCAATAGGCTATTCTTGAGTGAAGATCATAAGTATCCTAATAGAATTTTTTTTGCCCTTTTTTTTCCCCAAAGGCCTAACTACACACTTAATAACCTCCTTATTCATCATATAATTTAGGAGTAACTCCTATGTGCTAGGCAGTATTCTGCCAGCAGCAAACAGTGGAACAAAATTCTCTACCCCATGAAGCTTATATTGTGGTAGACTTGATTCATTCAGTCAATATACTTGAGTGCTGTTACATCCCAGATATAGTCTAGGAACTAAAGATACATAAGTTCTTGTCTTGATGTTGTGGGTGATGACATATACCAGAAAAAGGTGAATGAAGATATAACAGGTGGAGAATTCTGCAGGCTCAGGCATGGTGAAGGGCTAGGGGGTTGGCTCAACCCACATTTGTCTAGAAAGTCTTTCCAAGGATGCAGACCAATGAGCTTGGTCTTGGAGCATAAGAAAATAATCCAGTTACCTGAAACAGCTGTAGAAGCTACCACCTGGAGAACGGCCTCCTCCTTGCTGTGAAAAGTAGTATGTTTGGTTTAATACCTAGGAAATGGCATACTCACTGGGTTATTAAACCATGTGAGTTTTCTGAAATAATTGGGTTTCTTAATGAAAGAGAAATTCATTGTACTTTTACATAATGTTCTTTTTTGTGTATTCAGAAATCATATTTGTAGAGTTATGCATTACTGTTATGGGCTGAATGTTTGTGTCTCCCCAAAATGCATCTATGGAAGGCTTAACTCCCAGTGTAATGGTACTTGGAAGTGGGGTCTTTGAGAGGTAATTAGCTTTAGAATAGTGTGGGATCCTCATGATGGGATTATTGCCTTTATAAGAAGAGGAAGACAGAGTGATCTCTCTCCTGGAGCATGCACCAAGGATAGCTCATGGGAATACATAGCAGGAAAGAAGCTGTCTACAAGCCAGGAATTAAATCTGCTAGCACCTTCACTGTGGATTTCCCAGCCTCCAAAACTATGGAAAAAAAAAAAAAAAGTAACAGCTTGAGCAAACTAAGAAATAAGACATACTTCTCTTATTGGATCCTGTGAGGGCAAAAAAATGCATGTGAAATTATACATTAGCAGGCAAAGGTGATAGGGACACAAAGAGGAATTCAAAAGTGGATTTTATATACTTTAACATAATATCAATGAGAAAAATTATTTTCATAAATTGTGAAAACTACTTATTCATAGAATCTAATGGTTTTTGCACATTCTTACCATGATAAAGCACACCTAGGCCCTCTCTAAGGCAATTTCTAGCTGGTCCACTTTGAAATGATTTGAAAAATGGAAATAAGAATTAAATTTTGAAACCAGCTGAATACATGTAATATTGCTCAAAATGTCCTAAAATTACTCTGAAGGGCTAAGCATTAACAATACCTAAATTTATGATTAAGTCTGGGGAAAATCATGGCTTTGTGTTACCTCAACATAAAGGTCTTGATTTTTTTTTAAAGACCTACTAAAGTTTATCTTTGATTAAGTATATAGTCCTAGAGTCCTAGGATTTCCTGATACATTTCTGTATAGTAATCCTTTCCAAGCCTGGCTATTACAGCAGCTTTCTGTGCTTATGCTGGTTTGTCTGACTGGCCTAATTTATGCTTTTAATCCAGTCCTCAAACTTTTACATGCATCTTGTCATTCTTGCCCTGCCATCCTGACACACAGTAGTGTGTATCTGTCATTTAAGGAAGAATAATATCTATCAGAGTAAAAAGACACATTGCTTTATCGTTTTTGTTTGTTTGTTTTTTGGGGGAGTATGTTTTGCTTTTACTTGTAGTTAACATATTTACATACCATACCCTGAGCAGGTAAGCCTAAGGCAGTTTTTAATCTCTTAGGATAAAGGAGAACAACTTCAGGGGGTTGATTACAGATGTGTCATACTCAGGTATAATCAAGGGGAATATCTGGGGACATCTGGGTGGCATATACTACATGCTCCTTGTACAAAGCTGCCCCAGTCTGAAGTAAAAGGAAGTGACACAGCCAGATTTGCTCAGGTGGACTGAGGCTAGAGAGGAATTGGCAGGACAATTTTAAGGAAGAATTGCCTTCCCTCATGTCCAAATCACATGTCTAATTAAATGGTTATCATGTGCTCAGTACAAGAATATAGGATTCATTTACTTAGCAAATATTCCTTAACTACCTACTACATATTAGGCATTCTGCTGGTTGCTGGGAACACAAAGATTAATAGGACACATTCCCTATCTAAGAGCGCTCATAGCATTGTGGACATTTCTTTGCTAAAAAGAAAGGGGGGTGGTACTCAAGTACAAATCTCAGTTTGTATGTTTGTTTTTTTAATTGAAATAGGAACTATTTTGAGTATATAAGCAGGTGAGTGAATACTGTTTGCAGAATCGGCAAGAGCAGATATTGAGAATCTATTGCTGACTTTTCTGTTCCTAGTTCAACACAATCCAGCACAGAGCATTGAGTAGCTCAGTGTTCATGGAAAGAATTGATTGATTGATCCACGTGCTGCCTGATTGATCCGTCCTCACTGATCCACACTTGTCAGAACTACAACAGTCCACTTACATGGGGTTGGCATTATTTTACACATGCTATTCTCTTTTCATTGATTAGTCTCACCGATTGGATCGTACACGTCTAGTACAGGGACCTGGAAGGGCCCTCTGAACTCCTGGAAGCACGATGTACGTGGCATAGCTACGAGACACACTTTTTGAGTGCCTGAACCAGAAAAAGTTGGCTTGATCCAGTACACTGATTCCTGAGCTTTGTTCTAACAGACTAACCCTTCTCACTTCAGGGTTCTGTCAGGACTCCTGTTCCTCAAGGCACTTCTCTTGGAAGAGTGTCTAAAGATTCCTCCACCACCCATATCATTCACTTAGTTACACCATGGGTTAACTGACACGCGATGGCCGCAGCATTCCAGAGGGTCACACTGGAGCCACTGCCGCTGCAGCTGCTCAAGGTCCTCTCTCAGCTTTCCAACAGCTTCCACATCCCGGGTGGTGTGAGACATGTTGGAAATTCAGAAGCAGAGGGTCAGAGTGCCATTGTTTAAACCGACTCATTTTAAACCTGGATCAATGACAGTGGCCCAGGCAATTTAGAATAGGATTATTTGCTTACTGAATGGGACTAAATTGTGGCTCTTTCCTTACTTGATTAGGACAAAGTATTTGGAAATTCAAACCTGAAATCATCCATTATCACAGAGTTTCCATTTGTGGATTAAAAAGCAAGTTAAGTTGGATTACACTGTCCTCTCCCAGATTCACTAAGGATGAGAAGGACTGGGTCCTCCTAGGGCTGGAAAATGAACAGATGCCAAAATGGCTGATGCAAAGGGCTTTTCAAAACTAATTTTTAAGAAATATATCTTTTCTTGGGCTTCCCTGGTGGCACAGTGGTTGAGAATCTGCCTGCTAATGCAGGGGACACGGGTTCGAGCCCTGGTATGGGAGGATCCCACATGCCGTGGAGCAACTAGGTCCGTGAGCCACAGCTACTGAGCCTGCGCGTCTGGAGACTGTGCTCCGCAACAAGAGAGGCCGTGATAGTCAGAGGCCCGTGCACCGTGATGAAGAGTGGCCCCCCGCTTGCCACAACTAGAGAAAGCCCTCGCACAGAAACGAAGACCCAACACAGCAAAAATAAATAAATTAATTAATAAACTCCTACTCCCAACATCTTAAAAAAAAAAAAGAAATATATCTTTTCTTTTGTGCATTTTGGGGGAGGGATTAAAAAAATCAGATTCTCTAAGAAACAAAGCATCTGAGGAATATCAACTGAAAAAAAAACTAGATAGCAAATAAAGCAAATTATTTTTCATCAATGTATGGAATACCGTTGCAAAGATGTAAGAAAGGGAAAATAATTTTAGCTGATCCTATATATTTTTGTTCTTTGAATGCTACAATTTATTGCTGAGTGCTATGCCATCAGACTTCGTTCTAATGAAATACAATCCTCAGATGGCTATGAGAAATCTAAGAAAGCTATATATTTTCCACTGAATACATGTACAAATCCAATTAAATGTTAAAAAACACTTCACAAATTATTATATATTACGGTATATGTAACTTAATATTCCAGAAAAATAATATAACTTAAGAAATAAAATACTTCAAAAATGTTTTGTAAGTTGTTTTGTTTTCCACTATGGGCAGTATTTAATTGTTTTTGTTTTTAGTAGATTGACACTTGCTATTTTTTCTGTTCACTAAGTTATATTCAATTCCTCACTTACATTTATTTTATTTCATTTTGGTTTTAAATTTTACACCTATTCACATAGGCTCCAGGCTATGGGCTTGCAAGGTTTAAAAATGTTTATAGGTAATAGACAAAGATGAAGACAAAGATGATTTAAGAGGGAAAATAAAGAGACAAAGTGGTTTAAATGGTTCAGGCAAAAGGGTTAAAATAATATTTAGAGGAAATTATGCTTTACAAATTAATTTATCTCTGGATGTCATGTTTGATAGGCTTATATTCTTGAATTATCTGGAGGATGTTCCGTCTGTTTTCTCCCAGGTACTCCATTTGAGTAGCCGTTACTTCTGATGAAAAACTTCTTTAGGACTGGCTAACCTCATGAAGTGACTGCAACATATTCAATATTATATGGTGCTTGCTACAGTTAAAATTGAGCAGAGAATAAGATTTGATGTATTCCTGAAGAGTAACTTATTATAGACCTGAGAATCCTTTGCTTCTTCTTTAAAGAAGATTTAAGAATGAAAAAATAGGGCTTCTTGGTGGCGCAGTGGTTGAGAGTCAACCTGCCGATGCAGCGGACACGTGCTCGTGCTCCGGTCCGGGAAGATCCCACATGCTGCGGAGCGGCTGGGCCCGTGAACCATGGCTTCTGAGCCTGCGCGTCCGGAGCCTGTGCTCCGCAACGGGAGAGGTCACAACGGTGAGAGGCCCGCGTACCGCAAAAAAAAAAGAATGGAAAAATAAAAGCAAAGCAAAGGAAATAGTATCCTGAATTTCTGCAAAGCACACAGCATGCATGTCCCAGCAATCTACTTACAATAAGTTTGCATCAGTGAAATGTGATCATTTCTGGGATTTTTGACTACTTATATATATAAAGGATTCATATAAAACCTTCATATAAAGGTTTCCTGGACCTTCTTAAAACTTGTCAGTCTCTCCCATTTAATGAACTCATAAACCATGACCCTCTCCTTCATATTTTTTTTCAGTTTACAGTTAAATATTTATTTGTGTGATCATTTCATTCAGGTCCATATGCCTTTTCTACACTGTAAGCTCCATAAGACTGATTGTCTACTGTGGTTAGTAATGTCTATAACCAGTGGTCTGCCTTGGAGAGTCATTGAATGAGGTGGAATTCTTATACACAATTTGATAACTTACTGCAGTGTCTGCTTGTGTTTCAGATGGGCATGTTCTCAGAAGAAGCACCATAGATGCTGGGCAAGGGAAGTTTTATCAAAAGCTATGTCCCTGATTCATGGCAAAACATTACTGTGGTATGTTGCCTCTGTTTATCCCAACTGAGAATATGTGATTCACTGTTTTATTTTATTTTATTTTTTTTCCGGAATAAGATTTCCAAAACATCTACAGTAAGCCTATATTAGATTTGTGTTCATAATCTCCATATTAGAGCCACCCAACTAGTACTGTTGAAATTCTGGGCTGGTTAGTGTTTGTTGCAGGGAGCTGTCCTGTGCATTGTAGGATGTTTAGCAACGTTCCTGACCTCTTCCCACTAGATGCCAGTAGCAGCTCCCCTACCCCCAAGTTGAAACAAACAAAAAAATCCCCAGACATTGCCAAATGTCCCCTGGGGAACAAAAATTGTACTCAGTTGAATATCACTGTCGTAGAGGAAAAACCTGGCAGATTCAAATGAATATATCCATGTAATGGAAAAGTGCTATTAGAATACTAGCATAAAGTTTTTCCAATACGCTTCACAATCAAAAGGAATGGTTGGCATGTTAGTCTTCATGGCACGGCCCACTAAGAGCATCATGAATTAAAATTGCTGCCATTCTTAATGGTTATATTTTACAGATTCAAAAATATCTTAATCACTCCCTAGGGGTTTTCAAGCAAAAATCGAGTCTTTATAAATCAAATAAATCAGGAAATAATAGGCCAGCATAGGTCAGACTCCTAATATCTAAAATTTCACTCAGGTTCCCTATGCTTTTAATTAAGACTTTTGAATTTGGTTTGGTTTCTCAGCACAAAAGCTCACTTCAATACAGTTATGCAAATTAATGTACACGAAAAGCCTGCAAAATAGAATTAGGCAAAGTTCTAAGAGAAACCTAGTTGTAGTAAATTGAGATTTTAAATTAAAAACTACTACTCACAACATGGTTCTTGTATTCCTTCAGGTACCAGATGCTATTACCCTAAGGCAGGCTAGGATTGATTTTTGAAAATAAGTGGATTTACCTTTTCTTTTGATGACACACTAAAATAGTCCTGCTGGGTGATACTCTTATTCTGTACATAAAAACAGATGAAGGAAGTGTTGGCAGTTATACAAATATAGACTATGCCGGCAATAAATTGGACAATGTATTCACAAAAGTTATTTTCCCTTGCTGAGTTAAATATAAAACTCTTTCTCCATTGACTTGACTTTGTGCATGAAATCTGGCCTCAATTTCCACATCAACAAAATTGTTATATTAGGAATATACCTTCTACTTTGGAGTAACAGTAAAGATATGGTGTATAAACATGTACATCATATGATTTGTGTCCAATAAATATTATTTAAATTTTAGGATGAATAGACAAAACCACTAATATATTTTAATTTTGAAGTGAGTTTCTTATATATTTATTTCTTCAACACATGCCAAACATTGTGGAAAAATAATATCTATGACTGAATAACACTGATTTCACAATTATTATCTTACAAATGCATATCTTTCTATTGTTTTTCATATCCTTGAATATACACTTTGGTTTTCATTATACAGAAATGGTTCTGCTTTAACAATGTTGCATGGATCCTGTGAATCTCAGGGAAAGCAATCTTAGAGAAAACACCCACAATATATATTAAGAGCAACCTAAATACCCTTGTTTTCATTTTCTTCCCTTTTAAACCAATTTTCTTCATGCTTCGATGTTAAAAATTATATTTACTTAAATTATCCCTTAAAAAATAGGTGGAAACAGCTTTCTGTTTAAAAAAACCCTAAGGTGCAACTCCATTGCCTTTGCTGCTGTATTCTTCACTCCTTTTTTACTTAATTGTAATTATTGTGTTCTGCATTTTCATGCCCCTAAACAAATCACTTTCTTGAGCAGCTTTTGAGGATAATTCATAGAGAGGATTGCAGATTTTTTTTTTTTTTTAACAAGAAGAATCTTAAATTTTAGGGTTTGGTACATAAGACCATACTAGAAAGTGATCACATTTCGGTGGCTTCACTGGACTTTTGTGTTTTTAATTTACATGATTCTGTGCCATTTGGGTGTGTTTATTTGTGTGTGTGAATGGGTGTTCCACAAGTAATTTTACAACAGTTCCTTTTGACTATAACTTATGCTGTCTACAGATTTATGAAATATAATGCTGATTTGGGTGGTCATGAATTGATTTACAATGTAACAATATTTCTCTTTCTAAGGCCCTGAAGACATTTTCCCCCCTCCATTCTGTATATTACTTTTTAATGGAAATGCCGTTTCTAGCTTTTCTCAGACACCTATAATGGGGAGATTCTACTTCTGTATAACTTTGTATGTACTGCATTCATATTAATGTTTGATGGAGAGGAAACTAGATAATGATTTTGAAAAATAAAACTTTTGCTATGATAAACACATGAAATAGAAGGAAATTATCATTAACTCAATTTGTAGCTCACCTTGTCATTTTACAGATGTGACAGGAGTCTTTAGTTTTATCAAATTATTTTCCAGCTCAAAGTGTAGTGGTATGGGTTTAGAAATAAAGTATATCATGAGGTTTTAATGAGAGTTTCCTTTCTCCCAGAAAAAAAAAAAGGCGAGAAATTCTACAAAATTTAAAGTTGTTCTTCAGGATCCACAGAGAAAGATGAAAACCTGAAACCAAAAACACACAATGTTTCAGGTTTTGTTTGCTTGTTTTTAAATCTGAAAAACATTGTAGTGCTTCAGAATAGGGACTCTAAAGAGAACACTCTATGACATAAATCACAAGATCCTTTTTGATCCACCTCCTAGAGAAATAGAAATAAGAACAAAAATTTAAAAATGGGAACTAATGATACTTAAAAGCTTTTGCACAGCAAAGGATACCATAAACAAGACCAAAAGACAACCCTCAGAATGGGAGAAAATATTTGCAAATGAAGCAACTGACAAAGGATTAATATCCAAAATTTACAAGCAGCTCATGCAGCTCAATAACAAAAAGACAAACAACCCAATCCAAAAATGGGCAGAAAACCTAAATACACATTTCTCCAAAGAAGATATACAGATTGCCAACAAACACATGAAAGAAAGCTCAACATCATTAATCATTAGAGAAATGCAAATCAAAACTACAATGAGATATCATCTCACAGTGTCAGAATGGCCATCATCAAAAAATCTAGAAAGAATAAATGATGGAGAGGGTGTGGAGAAAAGGGAACACTCTTGCCCTGCTGGTGGGAATGTGAATTGGTACAGCCACTATGGAGAATAGTATGGATGTTCCTTAAAAATCTACAAATAGAACTACCATATGACCCAGCAATCCCACTACTGGTCATATACCCTGAGAAAACCATAATTCAAAAAGAGTCATGTACCAAAATGTTCATTACAGCTCTATGTATAATAACCAGGACATCGAAGCAACCTAAGTGTCCATCAACAGATGAATGTATAAAGAAGATGTGGCACATATATACAATGGAATATTACTCAGCCATAAAAAGATATGAAATTGAGTTATTTGTAGTGAGGTGGATGGACCTAGAGTCTGTCATACAGAGTGAAGTACGTCAGAAAGAGAAAGACATATGCTAACACATATATATGGAATCTAAAAAAAAAAAATGGTCATGAAGAAACTAGGGGTAAGACAGGAATAAAGACACAGACCTACTAGAGCATGGACTTGAGGCTATGGGGAGGGGGAAGGGTAAGCTGTGACAAAGTGAGAGAGTGGCATGGACATATATACACTACCAAATGTAAAATAGCTAGTGGGAAGCAGCCGCATAGCACAGGGAGATCAGCTAGGTGGTTTGTGACCACCTGGAGGGGTGGGATAAGGAGGGTGGGAGGGAGGGAGACACGAGGGAAGAGATATGGGAACATATGTATATGTATAACTGATTCACTTTGTTATAAAGCAGAAACTAACACACCATTGTAAAGCAATTAAACTCCAATAAAGATATTAAAAAAAAAAGAAATTAGAAACTAAAAAAAAGAGTTTGGACAAATTTGACTTTCAGGACACTGAAAATCAAAGGAGTAGTTGAAAAATTCAGAGAGGAAAAGTAAGATGTAAGCTTTATTCCTGACCAGGATTTACCCAGGATATGCCAAGCAGATTCTAATTAAAAAGAAAAACAACAAATAGCACAGATAAGCAAATATAAAACACAAAATCTAAGAAAACAAGGTAGTACAAAAAATAAATTATTTTCTGAACGGTCGGCATATATATAGTCATGAAGCATTGACCTCATGAGACAGCAAGTTTTATTTTACGTTTGCTGTGAGGGAAAAAAAAGGGCTTAAGATAAACTGTTCTGAAACCCAAATCATCATGGTGGACAGATTATACTGAATATATTATTGGCTTATCGATGACCTTATAGGAGGTCAGTGTGTGTATAATTCCCATTTTATCTATATTAGAATTTACCTGAAAAACATTATTTAAATTTTATATCTCAAAGAGATTTACTCTCTGCATGCCTATTATTTTTTCATGGCTCTGATCAATATTTTATGATATTTGCAGCCTTGTCCTCTAGTGCAGACAAATGCTTATGAGCCATTTGTACGTTCAATGTGATAAACTCAGAAGGGTTTTCTGAACAAAACTTTGGCCCTGCTTCCAGGTGTTTCCTCTACCAGAAGTGAGGTGGTCTTCTATTCAAGGATATATCTTTTTAGATTTCTTAATTTCATAGAAGGGCTTCATCTTTACCTCCTGATTTTTTTTATGGAAGATCTAAATACAATTAATAAGCTTAATCAATGAGATATGTATACACAACAAATAATGTTTTGAATACAATGTTTCTGAATACAAATGGAACATTTACCCCCAAAAAATATATTAGATGATTAAGGATCAATATCAAAAGACTGTGTTCCTTCAACCATAATGCAACAATAACAAAATAATAGTGATTGCAAATGGATAACTTTAAAAATCACATATGTTTGGAAACTAAATACATAATATTGAATAATGCTTTGGTTGAAATAAAATCTGTTTCTTCAAAAAGTTTCTATGTCTTACAAAGAAAATTTATTGTGTAGTTTTCTTCATATAAGCCTAGTGTTTACTAGGTTTATCCTTATATATTTTATGACTTCTGCTGCTATATATATAAATCACTTTTTCCATTACATATTATGGTTAGGTATTACTGGTGTATAGGAACCTCCTAATTTTTGCATGTTGATCTTTTTCTTTTTTTTTTTTAACATCTTTATTGGGGTATAATTGCTTTACAATTGTGTGTTAGTTTCTGCTTTATAACAGAGTGAGTCAGTTATACATATATATATGTTCCCATATCTCTTCCCTCTTTGTCTCCCTCCCTCCCACCCTCCCTATCCCACCCCTCCAGACAGCCACAAAGAACCGAGCCGGTTTCCCTGTGCCATGCGGCTGCTTCCCACTGGCTATCTACCTTACGTTTGTTAGTATATATATGTCCATGTCTCTCTCTCGCCCTAACACACCTCACCCTTCCCCCTCCCCATATCCTCAAGTCTGTTCTCCAGTAGGTCTCTGTCTTTATTCCTGTTTTACCCCTAGGTTCTTCATAACATTTTTTTTTCTTAAATTCCATATATATGTGTTAGCATACGGTATTTGTCCTTCTCTTTCTGACTTACTTCACTCCGTATGACAGACTCTAGATCTATCCACCTCATTACAAATAGCTCAATTTCGTTTCTTTTTATGGCTGAGTAATATTCCATTGTATATATGTGCCACATCTTCTTTATCCATTCATCCGACGACGGGCACTTAGGTTGTTTCCATCTCCGGGCTATTGTAAATAGAGCTGCAATGAACATTTTGGTACATGACTCTTTCTGAATTCTGGTTTCCTCAGGGTATATACCTAGTAGTGGGATTGCTGGGTCATATGGTAGTTCTATTTGTAGTTTTTTAAGGAACCTCCATACTGTTCTCCATAGTGGCTGAACCAATTCACATTCCCACCAGCAGTGCAAGAGTGTTCCCTTTTCTCCACACCCTCTCCAGCATTTATTGTTTCTAGATTTTTTGATGATGGCCATTCTGACTGGTGTGAGATGATATCTCATTGTAGTTTTGATTTGCATTTCTCTAATGATTAATGATGTTGAGCATTCTTTCATGTGTTTGTTGGCAGTCTGTATATCTTCTTTGGAGAAATGTCTATTTAGGTCTTCTGCCCATTTTTGGATTGGGTTGTTTATTTTTTTGTTATTGAGCTGCATGAGCTGCCTGTAAATTTTAGAGATTAATCCTTTGTCAGTTGATTCATTTGCAAATATTTTCTCCCATTCTGAGGGCTGTCTTTTGGTCTTGTTTATGGTTTCCTTTGCTGTGCAAAAGCTTTGAAGTTTCATTAGGTCCCATTTGTTTATTTTTGTTTTTATCTCCATTACTCTAGGAGATGGGTCAAGAAGGATCTTGCTGTGATTTATGTCATAGAGTGTTCTGCCTATGTTTTCCTCTAAGAGTTTGATAGTTTCTGGCCTTACATTTAGGTCTTTAATCCATTTTGAGCTTATTTTTGTGTATGGTGTTAGGGAGTGATCTAATCTCATACTTTTACATGTACCTATCCAATTTTCCCAGCACCACTTATTGAAGAGGCTGTCCTTTCTCCACTGTATATTCCTGCCACCTTTATCAAAGATAAGGTGACCATATGTGCATGGGTTTATCTCTGGGCTTTCTATCCTATTCCATTGATCTATCTTTCTGTTTTTGTGCCAGTACCATACTGTCTTGATTACTGTAGCTTTGTAGTATAGTCTGAAGTCAGGCAGCCTGATTCCTCCAGCTCCATTTTTTGTTCTCAAGATTGCTTTGGCTATTCGGGGTCTTTTGTGTTTCCATACAAATTGTGAAATTTTTTGTTCTAGTTCTGTGAAAAATGCCAGTGGTAGTTTGATAGGGATTGCATTGAATCTATAGATTGCTTTGGGAAGTAGAGTCATTTTCACAATGTTGATTCTTCCAATCCAAGAACATGGTATATCTCTCCATCTGTTTGTATCATCTTTAATTTCTTTCATCAGTGTCTTATAATTTTCTGCATACAGGTCTTTTGTCTCCTTAGGTAGGTTTATTCCTAGATATTTTATTCTTTTTGTTGCAATGGTAAATGGGAGTGTTTTCTTGATTTCACTTTCAGATTTTTCATCATTAGTATATAGGAATGCCAGAGATTTCTGTGCATTAATTTTGTATCCTGCTACTTTACCAAATTCATTGATTAGCTCTAGTAGTTTTCTGGTAGCATCTTTAGGATTCTCTATGTATAGTATCATGTCATCTGCAAACAGTGACAGCTTTACTTCTTCTTTTCCGATTTGGATTCCTTTTATTTCCTTTTCTTCTCTGATTGCTGTGGCTAAAACTTCCAAAACTATGTTGAATAAGAGTGGTGAGAGTGGGCAACCTTGTCTTGTTCCTGACCTTAGTGGAAATGCTTTCAGTTTTTCGCCATTGAGGATGATGTTGGCTGTGGGCTTGTCATATACGGCCTTTATTATATTGAGGAAAGTTCCCTCTACACCTACTTTCTGCAGGGTTTTTATCATAAATGGGTGTTGAATTTTGTCAAAAGCTTTCTCTGCATCTATTGAGATGATCATATGGTTTTTCTCCTTCAATTTGTTAATATGGTTAATCACATTGATAGATTTGCGTATATTGAAGAATCCTTGCATTCCTGGAATAAACCCCACTTGATCATGGTGTATGATCCTTTTAATGTGCTGTTGGATTCTGTTTGCTAGTATTTTGTTGAGGATTTTTGCATCTATGTTCA
The DNA here is from genome assembly GCF_000442215.2 of Lipotes vexillifer. Classification (NCBI taxonomy): domain Eukaryota; kingdom Metazoa; phylum Chordata; class Mammalia; order Artiodactyla; family Lipotidae; genus Lipotes; species Lipotes vexillifer. The sequence continues at coordinate 25,255 of NW_006798931.1, read as the reverse complement.
TCAGTGATATTGGCCTGTAGTTTTCTTTCTTTGTGACATCCTTGTCTGGTTTTGGTATCAAGGTGATGGTGGCCTCGTAGAATGAGTTTGGGAGTGTTCCTCCCTCTGCTATATTTTGGAAGAGTTTGAGAAGAATAGGTGTTAGCTCTTCTCTAAATGTTTGATAGAATTCGCCTGTGAAGCCATCTGGTCCTGGGCTTTTGTTTGTTGGAAGATTTTTAATCACAGTTTCAATTTCAGTGTTTGTGATTGGTCTGTTCATATTTTCTATTTCTTCCTGATTCAGTCTTGGCAGTTTGTGCATTTCTAAGAATTTGTCCATTTCTTCCAGATTGTCCATTTTATTGGCATAGAGTTGCTTGTAGTAATCCCTCATGATTTTTTGTATTTATGGTTGTTAGTATTTGCCTTATGTATTGAGGTGCTCCTATGTTGGGGGCATAAGTATTTACAATTGTTATATCTTCTTCTTGGATCGATCCCTTAATCATTATGTAGTGTCCTTCTTTGTCTCTTCTGATAGTCCTTATTTTAAAGTCTATTTTGTCTGATATGAGAATTGCTACTCCAGCTTTCTTTTGGTTTCCATTTGCATGGAATATCTTTTTCCATCCCCTTACTTTCAGTCTGTATGTGTCTCTAGGTCTGAAGTGGGTCTCTTGTAGACAGCATATATATGGGTCTTGTTTTTGTATCCATTCAGCCAATCTGTGTCTTTTGGTGGGAGCATTTAGTCCATTTACATTTAAGGTAATTATCGATATGTATGTTCCTATTCCCATTTTCTAAATTGTTTTGGGTTCGTTATTATAGGACTTTTCCTTCTCTTGTGTTTTTGTCTAGAGAAGTTCCTTTAGCATTTGTTGTAAAGCTGGTTTGGTGGTGCTGAACTCTCTCAGCTTTTGCTTGTCTGTAAAGGTTTTAATTTCTCCATCAAATCTGAATGAGATCCTTGCTGGGTAGAGTAATCTTGGTTGCAGGTTTTTCTCCTTCATCACTTTCAGTATGTCCTGCCACTCCCTTCTGGCTTGTAGAGTTTCTGCTGAGAGATCAGCTGTTAACCTTATGGGGATTCCCTTGTGTGTTATTTGTTGTTTTTCCCTTGCTGCTTTTAATATGCTTTCTTTGTATTTAGTTTTTGACAGTTTGATTAATATGTGTCTTGGCGTATTTCTCCTTGAATTTATCCTGTATGGGACTCTCTGTGCTTCCTGGACTTGATTAACTATTTCCTTTCCCATATTAGGGAAGTTTTCAACTATAATCTCTTCAAATATTTTCTCAGTCCCTTTCTTTTTCTCTTCTTCTTCTGGAACCCCTATAATTCGAATGTTGGTGCGTTTAATGTTGTCCCAGAGGTCTCTGAGACTGTCCTCAGTTCTTTTCATTCTTTTTTCTTTATTCTGCTCTGCAGTAGTTATTTCCACTATTTTATCTTCCAGGTCACTTATCCGTTCTTCTGCCTCATTTATTCTGCTATTGATCCCATCTAGAGTATTTTTCATTTCATTTATTGTGTTGTTCATCATTGTCTGTTTCATCTTTATTTCTTCTAGGTCCTTGTTAACTGCTTCTTGCATTTTGTCCATTCTATTTCCAAGATTTTGGATCATCTTTACTATCATTATTCTGAACTCTTTTTCAGGTAGACTGCCTATTTCCTCTTCATTTGTTAGGTCTGGTGGGTTTTTATCCTGCTCCTTCATCTGCTGTGTGTTTTTCTGTCTTCTCATTTTGCTTATCTTACTGTGATTGGGTTCACCTTTTTGCAGGCTGCAAGTTCGTAGCTCCCGTTGTTTTTGATGTCTGTCTCCAGTGGCTAAGGTTGGTTCAGTGCGTTGTGTAGGCTTCCTGGTGGAGGGGACTAGTGCCTGTGTTGTGGTGTATGAGGCTAGATCTTGTCTCTCTAGTGGGCAGGTCCACGTCTGGTGGTGTGTTTTGGGGTGTCTGTGGACTTATTATGATTTTAGGCAGCCTCTCTGCTAGTGGGTGGGGTTGTGTTCCTGTTTTGCTATATGGTTGGCATAGGTTGTCCAGCACTGTAGCTTGCTGGTCGTTGAGCGAAGCTGGGTGCTGGTGTTGAGATGGAGATCTCTGGGAGATTTTCGCCGTTTGATATTATGTGGGGCTGGGAGGTCTCTTCTTGACGAGTGTTCTGAAGTTGGCTCTCCCACCTCAGAGGCAGAGTCCTGACTCCTGGCTGGAGCAGCAAGAGCCTTTCATCCACTCGGCCAAGGGTTTTGTCATCAGCCAGCAAATGCTCGTCCCACATCTGTGGATAACAATTGCTGCATTTGCAGTTCCAACCTGGACCTAGGTGGCATGTACTAGGAGGCACACACCTGAGAGCTGGGCATGACCCAGAACTGCAGTCTCAAGCCACTGCTCTAGGGCACAGAGCAGAGGTAGGAACTTGACCTTTCTCTGGGGCAGCCAGGTTGGTCCAGGAGGAACATACAAAATATGATTCCTGGTGAATGCTGTGTCCCTATGTCCAGGTGCTGTGTCCCAGTGTCCCTGGCCTACCCTCACCCCATTACCATCCCCACTCCAAAATCAGAGCCCCCCCAAGTCCGCTCATGAAAATGTAAGGCAGAGGGGCAGGAGATTCGCAGCTGCAAGAATCTGCATGTTGATCTTGAATCTTATATTTTACTGAGCATTCTCTTAATTTTAAAAAAGTGGTTTAATAAATATTTAAATAAACCTTCTGATGTTTATGATTCACCTTTGACCAGAAATATATACTTCATCACAATCTCTTACCCATTTAACTTTCTGTTGCTCACCTTCCAATAAACCTCAGATTCAAGGATCAATAATGATGAATAATCGTGAAGTGATACACTGTCCATCCATTCCCCTAGATATTATAAATGTTAGTCTTCGATCAAACCAAACTACTTGAAATTTCCATTCTAAGATGTTTTTCAGGATTGTTTTTATTATTATTTGGTTTCTGGTCATAGAGTTATATTGAGCACTTTATAAGAAACAAATGAATGGAACACAATATTTCATCATAAGAATGGTATCTACAACATCACATCATTTCCCTTCATTGAGATCACAGGATACATTTCTTTCATGTTTTTTAATGTAAAACTGTATAATTTGTCTAAGCTACTACCCTCTCTGAACTTTGTGATTTGCCCTGTTTCCTTTCTTACTTCTGCTGCAAGAAAGCTCAGATAAATGTTCCAGTCCACTTTTGGCATCTTCTCAAGGACGTTGCCCCTGCTTTATCTTATTTCACCTTTATCTCCATCATATTTGTATTTGTATCAGGTTATAATATATGTATTTCTGTAAGCCTTTGAAATAATTTTATAAGACAAGCTATAAATATAAGAATGAATAAATGAATAAGCAAATTATGGGGAGTGTGGAAAAGCGTAAATTAAAACTTCATCCTCTGAAGGGAAAAGAAAGGGTCAAATGTTACTCTTGGAAGCCAGAAGTCAATTTGAAAGATTACTTCAAATGAAACAAAAGGCAGTCTAGACTTCAGGAATAGTAAGACAAATTTATTTTAGTATTCTCTCCAGGAATTGTTTACTGATTTTGTTTTTTATAAGCATCACATTAATTACTCATTCCACTTCACTTTCCTATATCTGATATAGAGGTGGGAAGATGAATCTCAAAGCTCCACACTTTAGCCTGCCTTTCTGATTTTTGATAACATTCTCAAAAAGTGAGCAATAGATATTACCTTTAACAGTCTTCCCTTGTATGCCTGCGCATTTTACCTAACTGGCGGCTAATGCTCACTTAAATTAAACTAAGGTAATAAAAAATAATGTTAGTACATACTAATTATTTTAAATTTTTATGCTAGAGCCCACTCATTTGTAATTGTTCTTTTCAGTTTTTTTGTAAGGGTCTTAGCAGATATGAAGACAGTTCTGTAACTCAAGTGATTGTAAGACAAGATGACCAGAAATGCCCAGGTCACACAAAGTTGAAAAATAAAAACTGTATATACAGTTTAACACTCCCTACATGTCAGAATTTCTCTGGATTTTAATCTTTCAGTAGTTATCACCACCTGGGCTCTACTTCACCTCCATTTCTTATGTCAACCCTCTCCTTTGAGACACACCTCAAAACATAACTTCTTTACAGAGCATCCGGATTTAAAGAAACCACACTGATAGTTCTGTGATTTCTCTATTTTGAAACTTTTATGTATTTTACTGGTTAATTACAATACCTCATTCATTCAAATATAGATTTTTAATAAATGTCAAATGAGTTGTGGGAGAAAACAAAGTTGCAAGAAAATAACATTGAGATGCAGTTTAAGAATTGTGGCTCAGCTACATAGTATCGACATTGGTTTCATTTTGGGGTCTCAGTGTTCTCATCTATTAAGTTGGAAGTTAAGATCTTTGAAGTCCCTGCCTGGCCTTAAGTACTATTATTTTAAATTTATATATATATATATATATATATATATATATGATATTTTTATTTGTATGTATGTCACATGAAAAATATTTTTATATTTATATGCTTTCTATAACTTGTTCAAAGGAACTTCTGGGTCTGACTTCTCTCTTTACCTTTTGGCTATATAGAAGTCCTGGAAGAGTATGCTGCATGTATTAAACTAGTTATAAACAATTATTTATAAAATTTTTGGTTATTTTTCTAGTTGACCACTATTGTTCCTTAAGATATTTATTTTGTAGCTTAATACAATTTTCTGACAAATGATCCACAGATCTAGCAAAAATATTATCAACCCTGTCATGTTACTTGGGCCCTAGGTGATGTCATGTGAACATTGCTGTTCAATCTGACCAACAGGGATATTCTCATAGGTCACTGAACAGATGTTTTAAAAGCCCTTGTAGCCTGAGAACATTTGTCATGGTCTATGTGATTCCTATGCCCTCCTCTCTACCTTTCTGTCTGCCTCCTATCATCACCAGTCACAGGCGGGTTGTTTATACCCATTATCCTTTCCTCATTATTGTGAAATACAATAATAGTTTGATATGTGATTTTTCTCCAGGTACAATAAATAAGGCACAGAGAGAAACATAAATTGGAATATATATATATATATATATA
>NW_006798931.1:2419-20059 GCF_000442215.2 Lipotes vexillifer | reverse complement strand
GAATATATATATATATATATATATATATATATATATATATGTAGGCATTTATCTATGAATATATGTATCTTATATAAGTAATATTACATATAGTAATGTGTATAATAATATATATAATAATATGTGTATGTATGTATGTAATACGTATGATATATAAGAATTATATAATTATGATATAATGTGTACCATCCAATAATTAGAGAGAGAGATCTTAAAAACCTAGACTTTCTGTTGCGAAATTCAGAAAATGGAATGAAATTTGTTTTTATTGTTGATTCTGTTGTCTTAATTTTAAAAACTTTGCTTTAAATACCACCATAGTGCTTAAAGCCTGAACCTCAGAGTTCAATAAATGTGTGACACTGTAAGAATCCAGCTCTGTTTCCCCTCCTTGCAGTTTGGAAACCTGGAGGTGAGATAGAAGGTCAGTAAACCACCTAGGATTGGGGGGTGGCCTGCACCAATGTACAGTTGTGTACTCTGGGAGTGCAATCTGCACACTGCTGCTCAAGGCACATGAGGGAAAATGGAGATGGAGACATCGTGTGCTTGAACAGAAAGGGCCTGAGATAATAATCGGGGCTTGAAGGTAACTTGATGCTGATTGCTGCTGTGTGAATCATGGATTCCTCCTTGATGAGGTGCTGGGTAAACAGCCCACTTGAGAAACCAGACAGAGAATATGCTGGGTTTCAAAGGGTGAAAGTGAACCAAGGTGGGCCCTCCTATCAGGGTCGTGGGCAGCAGATGCCACAGAGTAAATACCCAGGGTCAGACAGGAGAGCTGCACCACAGTGGATGTCTTGGAGGAATGACAGCAAAGGTCTCTCCCTGAAAGACAGGGGTCTTTGATCTCTGTAGCAAGAAGGAAGAATGGAAATTTCTAAACATTTACATTTTAAATCAAAAGCGAGGACCTTGATATGGTCCTGGTGGAAATAGGGGAATATGTGCCTAGTCAAGTTTAATTTCAGGGAAATGAACAAAGTTCCATTTCCACACACGTTATGCTGAGGCTATAAATACAAAATATAATGGTGTTGCACATCTTCATGTAGTTTCTCAGTTCAAACCAATGACAATAAAGCAGAACCAACACTGCAGAGGGAATTGAGGACCAGGAAGGGGTTAGCTGTTGCACCCACATACCTGTTCACCACCAGCTGCCTGAGACAAACAAGGAAATGGATTTACTAAAAGGTTATGTGACATGGGCAAGCTAAGAATCACCAGAGCTGGAAGTATTCTCATTTCAGTGCACTTCTCACTCTGCCAAACTGCATGCAAATGACTGCTAGAATAATCTAGAAAGTACAGAATGGTGACTTTAACCAATCATTTTTAAATTGGGCAAAGAAGAGTAATAGGGATCTAAATGAAAGAAAAATTCACCTGTAATTCCACCATATTAACAAAACAAGTGGGCTTCCTCTTTCCACATTAATTCTTTTAGTTCTTATCTACAAGCAAGGATGAATTGTATACATTCCCAATTCAAGGTATGTAAAACCATATATTACTTTCTAAACCTTTTTCATTTTAATACATACATTTCATCATAAGGTTTATATTTAATAGATCCTTCTTGAGTTTAAACTATTATTTTCTTAACCATTCCCTCCTGTCGATCATTTAGATGATCCACAATCATTTATAAAGGCTTTTGCCAGTTCAGTGGGCATGTACAGAAACAGCCTTAGGCAAATAAATATTGCCTTTAGACTGGAAAGATGGCTCTATCTAACAATACATTTTTAGGAGATGAAGTATGATAACAACTTATGCAATATAAACATAGGCAGGTTATCAGAATGCAACTTCTGTTTATGTTTTGCCAAAGTATGCAATTCAACACTTTGGAAGTTTAAATTTTTAAAAAAGAAAAGAAAACCCGCAAAATTTGTAATTGAGTCTTCACAATGAAAAGAGAAAAACACTTGATTATTACCATCCTTTCCCCAATTTGAATTATAAAGTACCCTATTGGCTCTGGGAATTAAATATTGATTTTTTTAAAGTCATATTTAGACAATTTTGCTAAGAAAAGGAATCATGCAAATAGTTTACTATGAGTATTCGTTCAAAGACATCAGCACTTACTGCCTCTAGCAGAGTATATTACAATGCTTGAACCAATATTCAAAGTTAAATTATGTTTAAGTAAGTACAAAAAGCATATAATAGTTGAAAACCTAGATACTAATGGATAGAAACAGTTAATGTCTGATTTTCTAGAAACTCATTGCAGAATTCTAAAGCAGACATACAATCATCGCATCTTATCAATAGCATTTATATAGTTTATTTTTTAATGAGTTTTTCTGACATATGCTGTTGTCTTTATTTTAATGATACTCTAGAAAACTATTTATGTAGCATATTTTATGGAATAGTTTTTTCTATTTTCCTTGATGCAATTAGTTATAGACTTTTATGTAATACAGAGTAGGTAGGAACTGTAACAGCAGAAGAGATCTTTTTTTTTTTTTTAATTTATTTATTTATTTTTGGCTGCATTGGGTCTTTGCTGCTGCGTGCGATCTCCCTCCGGCCTCAGCAAGCGGGGTCCGCTCCTCGTTGCGGTGCGCAGGTTCCTCACTGTTGTGGCCTCTCTTGTTGTGGAGCACGGGCTCTAGGCCCACGGACTTCCGCAGTTGTGGCTCATGGGCTTCAGAGCGCAGGCTCAGCAGCTGTGGCGCATGGGCTCAGTAGCTCTGCGGCATGTGGGACCCTCCCGGACCAGGGCCCGAACCCGTGCTCCCCGAATTAGCAGGTGGATTCCCAACCACTGCGCCACCAGGGAAGTCCCCAGAAGAGATCTTGATATGGGTTGAGGGTAGGTTTTTTTAAAATAGACTTTATGTATTTATTTATTTATGTATTTATTTATTTTTAATTATTTTTTGCGGTACGTGGGCCTCTCATTGTTGTGGCCTCTCCCCTTGCAGCCTCTCCCGTTGCGGAGCACAGGCTCCGGACACGCAGGCTCAGCGACCATGGCTCACAGGCCCAGCCGCTCCGCAGCATGTGGGATCTTCCCGGACTGGGGCACGAACCCATGTCCCCAGCATCGGCAGGCGGACTCTCAACCACTGCGCCACCAGGGAAGTCCTATGTATTTATTTTTTAGAACAGTTTTAGATTTACTACCTTCTGAACTTGAAGTTGAGAAGGTAGTGTAGAGTTCTCATATACTCCACATCCAGTTTCTCCTGTTATTCACACCTTTGTATGAGTTTGGTGCATTTAATATTAATGAGACAGTGTTGCTACACTATTATTAGGTAATATCCATCTTTATGCAAATATCCCTAGTTTTTACATAATGTTCTTTTTCTCTTCCAGGATCCCATTCAGAACATCACATTACATTTAGTTATCACATCTGCTTAGACTCTTCTTGGTGGTGAGAGTTTCTCAGACTTTGTTTTTTATGACCTTGAAAATGTTAGCAAGTATTGGCTATGTTTTTGTAGAATGCCTTTCTATTGCTATTGATCTGATGTTTTTCTCATGATTAGAGAGTGGGGATCTGGATTTGAGAGATGAAATCCAGATAAGAAAAGTGTCATTTGCATCCCATCACATCAGAGGTAAATACTATCAATATGATTTATCCAAGGTGATGCTGATCTTCATCACTTGGCTCTTCTGTTTGGGAGATATGTCTCTCCTCCCCCATTTATTTATTTAATCATTTATTTATATCAGTATGAACTCATGAGTATTTATTTTATACTTTGGTTATAATCCAGTACAACTTTTAAAAAATTTGTTGCTCAAATCATTTCAGCTTTGGCCATTGGGAACCAGTACTTGGTGCCTGTGTGCCTTTAACATACTCCCATCAATGGGATTTTTTGGACCGCTTAGCTTTCTGGCATTACAAGATGCTCTAGAATCATCTTGTATATTTTTTCTTTAGCCCCCCAGTTGTCCATTTCTACAAGGATGCCTGGGTGTTAGTTGTGTTCACTGCTACTTGGGTGTCATTGTTTTTAGGTCTTCTCAGCTGACAGAGCTAGAAAATATAGTATGTGAGTACCAACCCATTTACAGGTTGAGTCTTAATCAATCAAATACGTGTTTTACCCTAATGTAGTCTATAATCTTGGACTTGCTCAGTGTAACAAATAATGCATTTTAATACATTCCTTTTTGCATGTTTTAAGAAAAATAGTAAGTGGTAGTGAAATTCCAGTCTACAAACTGATAACTGATGATAATAGTGACAATTAATCATTGGATTTCTATTAAATAAAAACAAGTTCTAGTATAACATATGCATTGGAGAGGCCCTTTTGAAACGTTATTCAGTTGAAATTTTAGTGTTGATAGACTTTTGTATTTTATTTTATTTTGTGTTTTGCTTCCCCCAGTCAGGATAGCAGTAAACTAGTAATTCATCAAAAGCTGTAAGATAGGCCAGTCTTTCAAAAGTATTTAGTCAACTAATGCACCTAATAACATATCAAAAGAATTTAAAGAGTTAAAAGAAAGTGTTTTTACTGTTGTATGGTATTTCTGTGAGATTGATTTTTGGTTACTAGGAGTTTACTCTTAATTTAGTCAATGTCATTGTTTCTTAAATCCACTTTGTAACTAATCTTACCTTGTATTTAATAAATGTGTTAACATAACATTACACAAAATTACATGTTTTAAAAACCTCTAAATTTTGAATAAGAACAAAAAGAGAGTAAAATATTGCCCAAGTCATATAGGAAAGGTTTTTATTTTTTAGTAGTTTACAAGTGGCATGAATAACAAAATAGAATATTTTTACCTCTTTACTTTTTTTTTTTTCTGCTCCATGATAAACCATTTTTTCCAATTGACTTACAATTACTAATATTGGAGTGCTGATGTAATAAGAGTTTAGGTTTTTCCAATTTAATATCACAACTTGATCTCAGTAGAAAAGCAAGATGAGAAATTTATTTATTTCATGTAGCTGGTATACATTCCTTTTAATTTAAATGTTTCCATTTCTCTTTGAAAATCTATAATTGAAAAAATCAGATACACATTTTAAAGATAAGTAGTTTGAACTTTAAATGTAAATAGAACTTTAACTTACTACAAACTATATTCGTGGAAAATATATTATCTATCTAATATAATATTTTTCCATTTAAAACAATGTTAAAGAGTAAGTCTAGTAAAAACAAAAGCAAGAAAATGGGCCCATATCACATTTTAAGCTAATAAAAATGATATACCTTCAGAATAGGTAATGTGGTTTTAAGAATGTTTTCTTTATAATAGAGAACAATAGGTAACTAAACATTTTAAATGTACTCAAAGCTTTGTGAAAAATTTCTGAAATAGGGAGTGGGCATAATTTGGGTGAGACTGAAGAAGCAGTAGGATGTGTGGTCATGTAAGTTTTGGTGTATATATTGACATTTCAATGGTTTTATTGTCCAGTGTTTCCTTAAATATGTTCTGGGCAGCATGAGTTCAGTGGGACCTTAATAGCTGTGATTTAAGTAAGGGTCCTCTGATAATTAAAATGTAGGATATACCAGATTAAACAACAACAAAACAGATTTCTTTGTGCAGAATTACAAAGAGCTTTTAATATACAAACCTGCCTCATGAGTCTCTAAGGGAGAGCATTTTCCCACACTTACTTGACCAGACAAATAAATTATTTTTTAGCACAAAACTCCTACCCTGTTCATTAACCAAAAAAAAGATTGGGAGGTAACTTCATTAACCCTAACACAGACCATGAATTTTGCATATGATATCACATTTCTTCTTTGCAATAAACCCATGAGTTTGTTATTATTATTTCTCCTTCTATACCTAACAACAACACACACACTTAGTAATTTTCTCGAGGTCAGTCAATTAGAAAAATGAAGTTAAAGATGTGAATCTGGACTTCCCTGGTGGCGCAGTGGTTAAGAATCTGCCTGTCAATGCAGGGCACACGGGTTCCAGTCCTGGTCCCAGAAGATCCCACGTGCCGCGGAGCAACTAAGCCCATGCGCCACAACTACTGAGCCTGCGTTCCACAACTACCGAAGACCGTGTGCCTAGAGCCTGTGCTCCGCAACAAGAGAAGCCACTGCAATGAGAAGTCTGCACACTGCAAGGAAGAGTAGCCCCTGCTTGCCGCAACTAGAGAAAGCCATCTCCCAGCAATGAAGACCCAACCCAGACAAAATAAATTTAAAAACTTCTTTTAAAAAGAAGAACTCTACCTGGAGTTCTCCATTATTCTTTCTCTGAACTGAAATGACTTCTGGAAAATTTTAGGACATAGATAATATTTTATATATTATATGGATAATTATCTGTTAACAAAAGAGGATTAAGAGGCTATAGAAACTCACCACCGCTACTATGTCTATCAATATTCTTTCAAAACCATTCAAATTAAGTGTACAATCTAATTACAAACAGTGTATTGGTTAGGTATTAGGTAACAAGGTTTCCCCTCCAACTAGATTAGATTAGATCTTCCTTAACCCCTTCTTAAAGAGAAATTCTGGAGAGTCCAAAGATAATACCAACTTTCCTCTTTGCTAATTGTCTAAAATATACTCAAATATAAATCACATTAACTTTGCTTTATGCAGTTACCTCGGAATAACTAAGAGCAACAGTTCATTTCTCTGATATTTGACTTCAGCTTAGTTTAAACAGTTACGTAACCACATACACAAGTCCATACACAATACAGCATAATTTAATGCAAGGAGCTTGAAACTTGAGATCAGAATGTCTAGCTGCAAGTCCCAGCATTTCTACTAACTAGCACTTGAATTTAGGCAAAGCCACCAAGTCATGGTCTTCTCAATGAAAACTGTAGATTAGCAACCATATAAGAAAAGTGCTACAGGTCAGGTCTACACAATATAAATTTTAGACACGTAAAATCAATACTAAAGAAAAAGGTGAATTATGCAGATAAAACAATAAGGCAAAAGATCTGCTCATTGCAGAAATATGTTCACATTAGCCAGAGACTCTCTTTTCATCATCTATCAGATAGCTTCTCTCCCAGATTTTTCTCCCAGGGTCAGTGGAGTTTTCAAGTTAATGTTGAGACCAACATGCTGTCTCAGGGTGAAATCTACCTCATGCCAAACAAATCTTCCTAAACAGAGGCAAACCTGCTCTAGGTTTGACAGCATGAACCCACTCTGTCTGTCCTCTGTGCATTTGAAGGCTTGAACTTATTCCATGTTGGCATGCCATTGATAGAATCAACTGAGGGCAGAAGATGAATGGAAAACGCTCCAAGATGAACAGAAAACTCTCTTCAAATAATATTTGAAATTAAAATATAAAAAGTATCTGCATTGAAGGCCTAGTGAAAAATTTCAGTGGTAACATAGATTGTAAACCCCTAGAATACAAGAATCAAGGGGGCAGATGTGTTTACCCATTTTGTTCACTGTGCCATGTCCTGCATGTGTCTGGTTCATGGTAGGGGAGTAAGCACTGAATAAATATTTGTCTGTTGAATGAAGAATGAATATTAAAATGACAAAAGAATTCAGTGATTAAAGAATAAAGCTGTGAGCTTTTGTACACTTAAGCAAAAATATGAACAAATATGTAGTAAATGTTACTTGGAACTTTGGAGGTGATTAGGATTAAATATTTAAAAAATGATGCTACAGCCAACTTGATGATTGAAATAAAATACATCCGGATCTCTCTTAAGGAGATAAAAAACATTTGAACATTATATTGCCACTTAAACTTCCATGCTATTCATATAAATTTCCACAGTATTTCTCTTTGCACACTATATTTACTTACATAATAGTAATACATTGTATTTATTTAGAGGTTTGTTTGCAAATAACAAAAATTAGTTTGTTTGATCCTCCCCTGTGAAATAGGGAAGGCAGATATCATTACTGCTAATTCACAGATGAAGAGATCTGGGCTCAGAAATATTAAGGGTCATAAAATATTCCATATTAACTATTAAGTCCCTGTTGAGGAAGAAAATTTCAATGATGATAATTTTTAAAAGTAAAAACAGAACAACAAAACAATTATAATGCAACTCATGAATCCATAGACTGCTTAAATCCCTTTCATAGTGTATTTTCTGTACTCTTACCAATGACATTGTGATGTTGCAATTGCTTTAATTTGATTTTTCAGATGCAAAACAAAAGCCTGGTGAGATTGAATGTCTCCCTGAGACACATATCTAGTAAGTCTTGGAGGTGGGACTCAAGCCTGTGCTTTCTGACAGCAAATCATGTGTCAGAAAGCCTGGCTACCCACCACTTAACTCTTAAATCCTATGCTTTAACCACCATCTCAGTGATTGTGTATGCTGAAATGATGCATAAAAATATACTATATAAATGTATCTTTCTGTTACTATTATTATTAGAAATATGATACATCTGTCACAGAAATTGCATATGGAATTGTTTCTCTCTCTTTTTTTTTTTTATCCACTAACGGTGATACACTGCCATCTACTCAGGTCACCTAGACCTAGCTAGGTGGGTCTGGCCGTGTGAGAGAGAGGTCTGTGACTGAAGAGTGTGTGCGTGTGTGTGTGTGCGTGTGTGTGTGTGTGTGAGTGTGTGTGATTAATTTGTTGTTGACAAATAGTAGGCTATGAGACAGAAAGACAGGAATAACTCCGGCATCTTCTAGATATTTTCCAGAAGCCAACCATATTTCTCTTCCATGCTGGCTGCTGGGAAACCTTTGGAGTGTAGTTAGTAATAATGCTTAGGGCCCCTCCATCCTATAGAACTCCTTTCATGACTATAAGCTGTGGTGTAAGATTCTAAACTTTTCAACAGACATCCACAATATGTGCAAGAACTATGCATGTGTTCAAATACCTCTCGAATGCTTAGGATGCATTAATTTTACCTTAAATTTTATACCTTTCATTCACTTTTTTCTCAATGGTTGAAGTTTAAGCAGACATTTTTGCAAGAGATTCACTTTTTTCTCAATGGCTGAAGTTTAAGCAGCCACTTTTGCAAGAGAAGTAGACCTGTAATTAATTCATTCAAGATTCAAGTGCCTTCTCTACATAAGCACTGTGCAAATTGCCAGAGATTTATGTTGTACTTTACCTTGGGTTATTTTAAGTTACTGGAACACTTGTAATATTAATGCACATAAGTAATCAAGAGCCCCTTTTTGTTGGTTGGTTGGTTAATGGTTTGTTAGAAAGAGAAAGAGAAAGAGATGAAAAATAAAGGATTTCAATTATTCTCTTTCCTTCCCTCAACACACACACACACACACACACACACACACACACACACACACACACACTTGCTCAGTCCCCAACTCCTTTGATATTTCGTATTCAATGTTAGACTTGACTGACATAAGAAACTCACTGTAGAGAGGCATGTTTCCTCTGAGCTAAAGCTGGTTTCCATGGTGCTGAAAGAGAACGGACAGGAGGACACGGGGAGGGGGAAGTGTAAGCTGAGACAAAATGAGAGAGTGACACGGACATATATACACTACCTAAGGTAAAATAGATAGCTAGTGGGAAGCAGCCACATAGCACAGGGAGATCAGCTCGGTGCTTTGTGACCACCTAGAGGGGTGGGATAGGGAGGTTGGGAGGGAGATGCCAGAGGGAAGAGATATGGGAACATATGTATATGTATAACTGATTCACTTTGTTATAAAGCAGAAACTAACACACCATTGTAAAGAAATTATACTCCAATAAATGTTTAAAAAATAAAATAAAATAAAAGTAAGCATAGTCCTTAGGTATATACAGGGTGGTGTTCATGCCAAGCACAGGTCACTAAGAGCCAGAAGGAGTAAGATGTTTGTACTGCACATAAACAGCACCAGGCCTTGCAATTTTACTTTATGCAGTTTGGCTCCCATTTAGAAAAAGGAAATCTCATTATAGTGTAGCATATATTTTAAGGTCAGTGAATCATGCTGGGTTTTTTCACTTTGAAAACTACTTTTAAATGGATGAGCTCCATTGCATGGAGCTCAGATATGTACTCAGATCTGTGCGTAGATATGTCTTAAAACATCATTTCTCACCCTTTCCTGGAACTCCTTTAGATTTGGGAAATGTAGGGGAGGAAAATTCTATCTAAAGTTTATTGTACAAAAAGAAGGGCTGTTGGCTGACATACCTTGTTCGCGTATGTATAGATTTGTCTTTTTTTTTAATATATAAAATATATAGAGGACTCCAAGATGGTGGAGGAGTTAGACGTGGAGATCACCTTCCTCCCCACAAATACATCAGAAATACATCTACTTGTGGAACAACTCCTACATAACACCTACTGAACGCTGGCAGAAGACCTCAGACTTCCCAAAAGGAAAGAAACTCCCCAAGTACCTGGGTAGAGCAAAAGAAAAAAGGAAAAACAGAGACAAAAGAATAGGGACGGGACCTGTACCAGTGGGAGGGAGCCGTGAAGGAGGAAAGGTTTCCACACACTAGGAAGGCCCTTCACGGTGGAGACTGCAGGTGGTGGACGGGGGAAGCTTCGGAGCCACGGAGGAGAGCGCAGCAACAGGGGTGCGGAGGGCAAAGCAGAGAGATTCCCACACAGAGGATTGGTGCCGACCAGCACTCACCAGCCCAAGAGGCTTGTCTGCTCACCTGCGGGGGGCGAGCAGGGGCTGGGAGCTGAGGCTCGGGCTTCGGTCGGAGCGCAGGGAGAGGACTGTGGTTGGCAGCGTGAACACAGCCTGAAGGGGGCTAGTGTGCCAGGGCTAGCTGGTAGGGAGTCCAGGAAAAGGTCTGCAACTGCCAAAGAGGTAAGAGACCATTGTTTCGGGGTGTGCGAGGAGAGATGATTCAGAGCACCTCCTAAACAAGCTCCAGAGACGGGAGTGAGCCGCAGCTATCAACACGGACCCCAGAGACGGGCATGAGACACTAAGGCTGCTGTTGCCACCACCAAGAAGCCTGTGTGCCAACACAGGTCACTATCCACACCACCCCTCCCGGAAGCCTGTGCAACCCGCCACTGCCAGGGTCCCGGGATACAGGAACAACTTCCCCAGGAGAACGCATGGCACGCCACAGGCTGGTGCAACATCACGCTGGCCTCTGCCGCCGCAGGCTTGCCCCCCATTCGTACCCCTCCCTCCCCCTGGCCTGAGTGAGCCAGAGCCCCCTAATCAGCTGCTACTTTAACCCTGTCCTGTCTGAGCAAAGGACAGATGCCCTAAGGCGACCTACATGCAGAGGCAGGGCCACATCCAAAGCTGAACCCCAGGAGCTGTGTGAACCAAGAAGAGAAAGGGAAATCTCTCCCAGCAGCCTCAGAAGCAGCGGATTAAATCTCCACAATCAATGTGATGTACCATGCATCTGTGGAATACCTGAATAGACAACAAATCACCCCCAAAACAAGGCAGTGGACTTTGGGAGCAAATGTAGACTTGGGGTTTGCTTTCTGCATCTAATTTGTTTCTGGTTTTATGTTTATCTTAGTTTAGTATTTAGAGTTTATTATCATTGGTAGATTTGTTTACTGATTTGGTTGTTCTCTTCCTTTTATATATATATGTATATATCTTTTTGTTTTTCCCTTTTTGTGAGTGTGTATGTGTATGCTTCTTTGTATGATTTTGTCTGTATAGCTTTGCTTTTACCATTTGTCCAAGGGTTCTGTCTGCCTTTTTTTTTTTAAGTATAGTTTTTAGTGCTCGTTATCATTGGTGGATTTGTTTTTTGGTTTGGTTGCTTTCTTCTTTCTTTCTTTCTTTTTTATTTCTCTCTCTTTTTTATTACTTTTTAATCTATTTACTTTTAATAATCTTTTAATTTTTTATTTTAATAACTTTAAAATTTTTATTTAATTTTATTTTTCTTTCTTTTTTTCTCCTTTTTCTTCTGAGCCATGTGGCTGCCATGTGCCAGGTGCCAGGCCTGTGCCTCTGAGGTGGGAGAGCCAAGTTCAGGATGTTGGTCCACCAGAGACCACTTGACTCCACATAATATCAAATGGGGAAAGCTCTCCCAGAGATCTCCATTTCAAAGCTAAGGCTCAGCTCCACTCAACGACCAGCAAGTTACAATGCTGCACACCCTCTGCCAAACAACTAGCAAGACAGGAACACAACCCCACCCATTAGCAGAGAGTCTGCCTAAAATCATAATAAGTTCACAGACACCCCAAAACATATCACCGGACGTGGTCAGCCCACCAGAAAGACAAGATCCAGCCTCATCCAGGCACCAGTCCCCTCCACCAGGAAGCCTACACTACCCACTGAACAAATCTTAGCCACTGGGCCAGACACCAAAAACAATGAGAACTATGAACCTGCAGTGGGCAAAAAGGAGACCACAAACACAGTAAGTTAAGCAAAATGAGAAGACAGAGAAACACAGAGCAGATGAAGAAGCAAGGTAAAAACCCACCAGACTAAACAAATGAAGAGGAAATAGGCAGTCTACCTGAAAAAGAATTCAGAGTAATGATAGTAAAGATGATCCAAAATCTTTTAAATAGAATGGAGAAAATACAAGAAACATATAACAAGGACTTAGAAGAGCTAAAGAGCAAACAAACAATGATGAACCGCATAATAAATGAAACTAAAAATTCTCCAGAAGGAATCAATAACAGAACAACTGAGGCATAAGAATGGATAAGTGACCTGGAAGATAAAATAGTGGCAATAACTATGCAGAGAAGAAAAAAGAATGAAAAAAATTGAGGACAGTTTCAGAGACCTCTGGGACAACATTAAACACACCAACATTCGAATTATAGGGGTCCCAGAAGAAGAAGAGAAAAAGAAAGGGACTGAGAAAATATTTCAAGAGATTATAGTTGAAAACTTCCCTATTATGGGAAAGGAAATAGTTAATCAAGTACAGGAAGCACAGAGAGTCCCATACAGGATAAATCCAAGGAGAAACATGCCAAGACACATATTAATCAAACTATAAAAATTAAATACAAAGAAAAAATATTAAAAGCAGCAAGGGAAAAACAATAAATAACATACACGGGAATCCCCATAAGTTTAACAGCTGATCTTGCAGCAAAAACTCTGCAAGCAGAAGGGAGTGGCAGGACATATTTAAAGTGATGAAAGGGATAAACCTACAACCAAGATTACTCTACCCAGCAAGGATCTCTTTCAGATTTGATAGAGAAATTAAAACCTTTACAGACAAGCAAAAGCTAAGAGAATTCAGCACCACCAAACCAGCTTTACAACAAATGCTAAAGGGACTTCTCTAGGCAGAAAACACAAGAGAAGGAAAAGATCTACAAAAACAAACACAAACAACTAAGAAAATGGTAATAGGAGCACATATATCGCTAACTACCTTAAATGTAAATGGATTAAATGCTCAAACCAAAAGACACAGACTGGCTGAATGGATACAAAAACAAGACCTGTAGATACACTCTCTACAAGAGACACACTTCAGACCTGAGGACACATACAGACTGAAAGTGAGGGGATGGAAAAAGTGAGGGAATGGAAATATTCCATGCAAATGGAAATCAAAAGAAAGCTGGAATAGCAATTCTCATATCAGGCAAAATAGAGTTTAAAATAAAGACTATTACAAGAGACATAGAAGGACACTACATAATGATCAACGGATCAATCCAAGAAGAAGATATAACAGTTATAAATATTTATGTACCCAATATACGACCACCTCAATACATAAGGCAAGTGCTAACAGTCATAAAACATGAAATTGACAGTAACACAATAATAGTAATTGAAAGTAACACAATAATAATAGTAGTAGGGGACTTCAACACACAACTTTCACCAATGGACAGATCATCTAAAATGAAAATAAATAAGGAAACACAAGCTTTAAATGAAACATTAAACAAGATGGACTTAATTGATATTTATAGGACATTCCATATCAAAACAACAGAATACACTTTTCACAAGTGCTCATGGAACACTCTTCAGTATAGCTCATATCTTGGGTCACAAATCAAGTCTTGCTAAATTTAAGAAAATTAAAATTGTATCAAGCATCTTTTCTGACCACAATGCTATGAGACTAGATATCAATTACAGGAAAAAAACTATAAAAAATACAAACCCATTGGAGGGTAAACAATACTCTACTAAATAACCAAGAGTTCCCTGAAGAAATCAAAGAGGAAGTCAAAAAATACCTAGAAACAAAGGACAATGAAAACACGATGACCCAAAACCTATGGGATGCAGCAAAGGCAGTTCTAAGAGGGAAGTTTATAACAATAAATTCCTACTTCAAGAAACAAGAAATATCTCAAATAAACAACCTAAACTTACACCTAAAGCAATTAGAGAACAAGGAACAGCAACAAAAACCCCAAACTTAGCAGAAGGAAAGAAATCATAAAGATCAGATCACAAATAAATGAAAAAGAAATGAATGAAACAATAGTAAAGATCAATGAAACTAATAGCTGGTTTTTGAGAAGATAAACAAAATTGATAAACCATTAGCCAGACTTATCAAGAAAAAAAGGGAGAAGACTCAAGTCAACAGAATTAGACATGAAAAAGGAGAAGTAACAACTGACACTGCAGAAATACAAAGGATCATGAGAGATTACCACAAGCAACTATATGCCAATAAAATGGACAACCTGGAAGAAATGGACAGATTCTTAGAAAAGTACAAACTTCCGAGACTGAACCAGGATGAAACAGAAAATATGAACTGATCAATCAGAAGCTCTGAAATTGAAACTGTGATTAAAAATCTTCCAACAAACAAAAGCCCAGGACAAGATGGCTTCACAGGTGAATTCTATCAAGCATTTAGAGAACTAACACCAATCCTTCTCATACTTTTCCAAAATATAGCACAGGGAGGAACACTTCCAAACTCATTTGACGAAGCCACCCTGATACCGAAACCAGACAAAGATGTCACAAAAAAAGAAAACTACAGGCCAGTATCACTGATGAACAGAGATGCAAAAATCCTCAACAAAATATTAGCAAACAGAATCCAACAGCACATTAAAAGGATCATACACCATGATCAAGTGGGGTTTATCCCAGGAATGCAAGGATTCTCCAGTATATGCAAATCAATTAATGTGATACACCATGTTAACAAATTGAAGGAGAAAAAACATATGACAATCTCAATGGATGCAGAAAAATCTTTCAACAAAATTCAACACAGATTTATGAAAAAAACTCTCCAGAAAATAGGCATAGAGGGAACTTACCTCAACAAAATAAAGGCCATATATTACAAGTCCACAGCCAATGTTGTGAAAAACTGAAACCATTTCCTCTAAGATCAGGAATAAGACAAGGTGGCCCACTCTCACCAGTATAATTCAACAGTTTTTGAAGTTTTAGCCACAGCAATCAGAGAAGAAGAAATAAAAGGAATCCAAATTGGAAAAGAAGAAGTAAAGCTGTCACTATTTGCAGATGACATGATACTATAAATAGAGAATCCTAAAGATGCTACCAGAAAACTACTAGAGCTAATCAATGAATTTGGCAAGGTAGCAGGATACAAAATTAATGCACAGAAATCTCTTGCATTCCTATATATTAACAATGAAAAAATTGAAAGAGAAATTAAGGGAACACTCCCATTTACCATTGCAACAAAAACCATAAAATACCTAGGAATAAACCTACTTAAGGAGACATAAGACCTGTATGCAGAAAACTATAAGACACTGATGTAAGAAATTAAAGACAATACAAGCAGATGGAGAGATGTACCATGTTCTTGGATTGGAAGAATCAACATTGTGAAAATGACTATACTACCCAAAGCAATCTACAGATTCAATGCAATCTCTATCAAACTACCAGTGACATTTTTCACAGAACTAGAACAAAATATTTTACAATTTGTATGGAAATTCAAAGGACCCTGAATAGCCAAAGCAATCTTGAGAAAGTGAAACGGAGCTGGAAGAATCAGGCTCCCTGACTTCAGACTATACTACAAAGCTACAGTAATCAAGACAGTATGATACTGTCACAAAAATAGAAAGCCCAGAGATAAACCCATGCACATATGGTCACATTATGTTTGCTAAAGGAGGCAAGAATATACAATGGAGGAAAGCCAGTCTCTTCAATAAGTGGTGCTGGGGAAACTGGACAGCTACATGTAAAAGAATTAAATTAGAACACTTCCTAATAGCATACACAAAAATAAACTCAAAATAGATTAAAGACCTAAATGTAAGGCTATATACTATAAAACTCTTAGAGGAAATCATAGGCAGAATACTTTGTGACATAAATGACAGTAAGATCCTTTTTGACCCATGTCCTAGAGAAATGAAAATAAAAACAAAAATAAACAAATGGGACCTAATGGAATTTAAAAGCTTTTGCACAGCAAAGGAAAACATAAGATGAGAAGACAACCCTTAGAAAGGGAGAAAATATTTGCAAATGAAGTAACTGACAAAGGATTAATCTCCAAAATATACAAGAAGCTCATGCAGCTCAATATCAGAAAAAACAAACAACCCAATCCATAAATGGGCAGAAGCACTAAATAGACATTTCTCCAAAGAAGACATACAGATTGCCAATGAACACATGAAAGGATGCTCAACATCACTAATTATTAGAGAAAGGTAAAATAAAACCACAATGACATATCACCTCACTCTGTTCAGAATGGACATGCTCAAAAATCTACAGACAATAAATGCTGGAGAGGGTGTGGAGAAAGGGAACACTCTTGCACTGTTGGTGGGAATGTAAATTGATACAGCCACTATGCAGAACAGTATGGAGGTTCCTTAAAAGGCTAAAAATAGAACTACCATACAACTCAGCAATCCCACTATTGGGCATATACCCTGTGAAGGCCATAATTCAAAAAGAGTCATGTACCACAATGTTCACTGCAGCACTATTTACAATAACCAGGACATGGAAGCAAGCTAAGTGTCCATTGACAGATGAATGGAGAAAGAAGATGTGGCACATATATACAATGGAATATTACTCAGCCATAAAAAGAAATGAAACTGAGTTATTTGTAGTGAGGTGGATGGACATTGAGTCTGTCATACTGAGTGAAGTAAGTCAGAAAGAGAAAAACAAATACCATATGCTAACACATATATATAGAATCTAAAAAAAAATAAATGGTTCTTACGAACCTAAGGGCAGGACAGGAATAAAGATGGAGATGTAGAGAATGGACTTGAGGACACGGGGAGGGGGAAGGGTAAGCTGGGATTAAGTGAAAGAGTAGCATTGACATATATACACTACCAAATGTAAAATAAATACTTAGTGGGAAACAGCTGCATATCACAGGGAGATCAGCTCGGTGCTTTGTGACCACCTAGAGTGGTGGGATAAGGAGGATGGGAGGGAGATGCAAGAGGGAGGAGATATGGAGCTATATGTATATGTATGGCTGATTCACTTTGTTATACAGCAGAAACCATTGTAAAGCAATTATGCTCCAATAAAGATGTTAAAAAAGGTGGGGAGGGCTTCCCTGGTGGCGCAGTAGTTGAGAGTCTGCCTGCCGATGCAGGGGACATGGGTTCGTACCCCAGTCTGGGAAGATCCCACATGCCACGGAGTGGCTAGGCCCGTGAGCCATGGCTGCAGAGCCTGCGCGTCCGGAGCCTGTGCTCGGCAACGGGAGAGGCCACAACAGTGAGAGGCCCGCATACCGCAAAA
>NW_006798931.1:0-223 GCF_000442215.2 Lipotes vexillifer | reverse complement strand
ATTCGTACCCCTCCCTCCCCCTGGCCTGAGTGAGCCAGAGCCCCCTAATCAGCTGCTACTTTAACCCTGTCCTGTCTGAGCAAAGGACAGATGCCCTAAGGCGACCTACATGCAGAGGCAGGGCCACATCCAAAGCTGAACCCCAGGAGCTGTGTGAACCAAGAAGAGAAAGGGAAATCTCTCCCAGCAGCCTCAGAAGCAGCGGATTAAATCTCCACAATCA
>NW_006798930.1:0-262 GCF_000442215.2 Lipotes vexillifer | reverse complement strand
AAGAGCCACATGTGCCTGGGGCCAGAGCAGGGAGGGGCGTGGAGCCCTGGGCTGCAGGGGAGCAAGGCCAGCACCCCAAGCCTTGGTGAGTGGGGTCTGAGAGGACCAGGGCAGGCAGTGGAATGTAGCCACGGAGGGAAGGCTGGCCTCGGGGACCCACAGAGTGGCGCGAGCAGCCCAGCGGGCACGGGGAAGGCGGGCTGCCCAGGGGTCACGTGCTGCCCAGGGCAGGGACTAGGGAGCCCGGGCAGGGGCGTGTCCA
>NW_006798929.1:0-273 GCF_000442215.2 Lipotes vexillifer | reverse complement strand
GCCAAACAGGATGTTAAAGGCACTGACTCTGCAAGTGTGGAGTGTGTCAGGTAAGCCTCTTGAATGGCCAACACGTGTTCCAGGGCGCGTAAACTGAGATGCATTTTAGGAACTTTGCCCAATCACACGGTGGTCCATACTCTGGTTTTCCCATGCATGTTTTAGCGGAAGGAAGAATCCCTTAAACCTGGGGTGTTGGGACCCATGGAGTGGGTACCACGCAGTATGAACTCAAAGGGGCTGCCTTTGCTCTCCAAACCTCACCATTCATAT
>NW_006798928.1:0-1177 GCF_000442215.2 Lipotes vexillifer | reverse complement strand
TGTGCTCTGCAACGGGAGAGGCCACAGCAGTGAGAGGCCCGCGTACCACAAAAAAAAAAAAAATTGGGTATGGTAACATTTTACTACCAACAAGCGAGAGTTTCAAAAGCTGCAGAATATTTAATTATATATACATAAAGTATTTAACCTTTCTCTATTTTGCATTTTAATAGGTTTGAATTTTACTATTAAAAATAACACTGCACTATACATCCCTATAAGGCTCTGATTATTTTCTTACGATAATTTCCAAATTGTAATCATACTTGGTCCAATGGTATGAACATCTTTAAGCATCTTGATATTTTCCAAAATGGCAGCATAGGCACAAGTGTACATCCTAGAGTATGGACAAGACAGGACAAATGAGCCGGCTTATGCCCAGGCCGTGGTTCTTGAGGCCTGTCATGGAAGGCTTAATGATACACATTTTTATACATCATGGCAAGTAAATGCAAAGGAGTCACTTTTACGGTGCTGGATAAAAGACACTTCAGAAAGAAAAAACCCTGTTGGAGTTATTATGTAGAAAAATGGCTAAAAATGTCAAAGTTCAGTGAGGTTTAGAAAGCCCCTCCCATGTTACTCATCATGTGGTCGTTTTTATGACATGCAGCTCCCCATTACAAACTGTCATTGGAATCTAACCTCTGTGTGAGATATGGTTCACTTGCACCAGTGTACATTTGCACCAGCCAAGTACATTCAATGCATTTATTCAACCATATTTATTGAAAGTCAACTATATGCCAGGTCCTGTTCTAGACACTTGTGATGCCTGAGTAAACCAAAGATTCCTGACTTCCTGGGGCTTACATTCCAACAGACTACATGTGGCTACTGTTGAGTACTACTGACTGAGGAAGGCATACTTAGATCAAAGCTGGTTCGACTAACCCTAACTTGACCCATAAGTAAGGCTAGAGACCCAGCTAAGCCATGTCCAGACTCCTGACCCCCGCAAAACTCTGAGATAACTCTGTAGGTTTTTAAGCCACTAAGTTTTGTGGATAACATATTCCTAACTTATCTCCTACAAATGTCCATTGTCCCAGCCATCCTTTTGGTTGAAAGTAGTGATATAAATTGCTTTAATCTACTCAACACGACCTCCTTTCGGGAAATGCTCCACCCCCATCACTTGTTCTGATGGGACTGACAGTCATAAGACTCTTTC
>NW_006798927.1:0-428 GCF_000442215.2 Lipotes vexillifer | reverse complement strand
GATTTTGTCTGTATAGCTTTGCTTCCACCATTTGTCCTAGGGTTCTATCCGTCCGTTTTTTTTAATTTTTTTCTTAATAATTATTTTTTATTTTAGTAACTTTATTTTAGTTTATCTTCTTTCTTTCTTTCTTTTTCTTTCTTTCTTTCCTTCCATCCTTCCTTCCTTCCTTCCTTCCTTGCTTCCTTCCTTCCTCCCTCCCTTCCTTTAGACAACTAATCATCCCAAAATGAGGAGGTGGACTTTGAGAGCAAGATTTATTATTTTTACCCCTTTTCCTCATTTTGTGAGTGTGTATGTGTATGCTTCTGTGTGAGATTTTGTTTGTATAGCTTTGCTTCCACCTATCCATCCTTTTTTTAAAATTTTTTTTCTCTTAATAATTATTTTTTATTTTAATAACTTTATTATATTTTATCTTACTTTAT
>NW_006798925.1:0-484 GCF_000442215.2 Lipotes vexillifer | reverse complement strand
GACCCACTTCAGACCTAGGGACACATACAGACTGAAAGTGAGGGCATGGAAAAAGATATTCCAAGCAAATGTAAATCAAAAGAAAACTAGAGTAGCAATACTCATATAAAATAAAGAAAGTTACAAGAGACAAGGAAGGACACTAAGGACATTACATAATGATCAAGGGATCAATCCAAGAAGAAGATATAACTATTATAAATATATATGCACCCAACAAAGGAGCACCTCAATACATAAGGCAAATGCTAACAGCTATAAAGAGGAAATCGACAGTAATACAACAATAGTGGGGGATACTAACACCTCACTTACACCAAAGGACAGATCATCCAGACAGAAAATCAGGGCTTCCCTGGTGGCGCAGTGGTTGAGAGTCCGCCTGCCGATGCAGGGGACAAGGGTTTGTGCCCCAGTCCAAGGGGATCCCACATGCCGCGGAGCGGCTGGGCCCGTGAACCATGGCCGCTGAGCCTGCGCGTCC
>NW_006798924.1:0-3524 GCF_000442215.2 Lipotes vexillifer | reverse complement strand
AGCTAGTGGGAAGCAGCCACATAGCACAGGGAGATCAGCTCGGTGCTTTGTGACCACGTAGAGTGGTGGGATAGGGAGGGTGGGAGGGAGAGGCAAGAGGGAGGTGATATGCAGATATATGTATAGGTATAGCTGATTCACTTTGTTATATAGCAGAAACTAACACACCATTGTAAAGCAATTTTACTCCGATAAAGATGTTAAAAAAAAAAAAAGTTGACCCACAAGGCTCCTCATGATCTAACTCCTCTATCGGGCCCTTTGGAACCACACCACACCTTCTTCTCTGACCTCTGCATGACACTGACTGGCTTTCATTCTGTTTCTAGAACCTTCACTCAAGCTGCCCTCTGCCAGGAAAGCAACATTCCCACTCACCTACCTCCCCATTTTTTCTCTGGAAAATTCTATATTGTGCCTGATATTTCAGTTGAAAGTTTAGTGGCTCAAGGAACTTCTGTGACCCCAGATTCTGCCAAGTTCCTTGTTACATGGACCCAGAGCACTCGTAATGCTCATGCATAGTGCTCAACACAATCATGATTAAATAAGTACTCAGGTTATGATATTATGATCAGCTTCCTCGCTAGCATATGCATTCCGCAACAGCGGGCCCATCATCCATCTCATTCATTACTGTTCTCAGTGACCAGTAGAGCGCTATGCGTACCTTAGGTGCCTAATAAATATATGTTTAATGAAGAAAATAGGAAAAACAATCTGGGAATTACCACCTAGTCAAGATAATGTATTGAAATGGTGAGCATCTGAAGACTTTCATTTAAAGACATGGAGGTTGAGGAGGGAGGGGCTGGGAGATCTGACCATCTTCAGAGTCTTCAAACCTATCCTTCAAGTTTCATGTAGTTGGGAAACCTTCCCTCGTACCTTCAAGCATAGTAAAGCACTTCCTGCTGTGTATTTCCACAGAGGCACACGTTCATACCACTATCACCACCTAATCATATTGCTGTTGTGATCACTTTCTTGTCTGCTTGCTCTGATTCCCTGAAAACAAGTTTCTGGTTTTGCTCATTTTTGTGTCCTCCAAGCATGGCCTAGAGCCTGGTATGTAATATGCACTGAATAAATATTTTCTAAATGGCTGGGTGAATGAATAATGGAATATACTTCACTCATGGAAATGAAAAGAACTGCTATAGGTCAAGGATCTAGGACTAAGGGAGAAAAATGAGAGTCTTGTGATCAATCTAGGCTTACTAAATCCTTTTGCAACACCAGGAAAATCATGAGAATAAACAGTCATGCTTGTTCCCATGACGTATCAGTGATGACTCCTGGGCAAAAAGTCTGAGAGGTATCCTCATGTCTGTGCTGTTTTGATTGCCGTAAAAGGAACAGATCTTTCTAAGACATTTAGACAATGCTTGACAGCTAGAAACCAGCATCCATAGAAGGCTGGGAAATCATAATTTTATCTGTTTCAACAGCACATCATGGGTAGTCCTTTCTCATTCTCTCCCCCTCTTAATTTAGATCTTTAGACCTTACACTTGTAACATCCAAAGATGTGGTTCCAATTTTCATCCCTCCACCATAGAAATCAAAAAGCTTTTTGAATAAACAAAGCCTGCATTCTTGATTACAGCCACACACGATGGCCAAAAGAACCAGAGAGTAGGACAAGGCTAGTTCAGCACAAACTTATCCCCACCCTAAGAAAGAATAGTGTCTATATTACCTGGCTAACATTGATGTTTGGCTATTATTGTCAATACCAATGAGGTATACCAAAGTTCCGGAGACTGAATAACTCAAGGCCCCCATATACATGTATTAGCATCCAAATTAGGGAATTTGGCTGCAAATCCAATGGGACCAGCCATGCAAAACAAGCAAACTCATAAGTGTTCTGATAGTTTAACAGGTAAACCCCTGTCTCATTTAGTCTAACTGTATAAGTATTGCAACAAAGCTTATGACCTCATAGATAATTCTAAAATTTCCCTTAAACTTTCAATGTTTATTACAACCTTTTTGAAAAACACTGCTGAAGTAAAGGGAAAATTCTTAATAATTATTGTAAGAGATGCATCTGTATCTTTATACCTATATTTGCCAAATTAATTAGCTAGTTCATAGTACTCTAATCATAATCTGAATTATATTCTTTCATTTAAACAATGTTGCCTTCCACATAATATCTGTCATGAGTAGGACATTTGAATGTGTTAGTATGCTGAAAGGAGGGTCTATGTTTACAGGGTTCTGTTTCCTAAATAATATTTCACTATCAGAGAACATTTTGAGTAGCTGCACATATGTATTCAAATTCTAATGAAACATAGATTAGAAACATTTAAATTTTCAGTAGAATATTATTTGGAGGAAAAACTCGATTTATTTGGCTGATTGTATGCTATTGCTACATTTGAAAATAAATTATTCTTGGCCGTATAAAACTTCACACAACAAATTCTGCTTGGAAGATTAAATGACTTTGAAACAGTTACTCACCCATGGAAAAGTCACTATTACTTCACAAGGGCTACTTTTAAGTTAATGCGTTATCCAAAGAAAATAAGAGCTTGATACAAATACCAAATGTAAACAAAACTGGAAGGAAAACTATTTGGCTTGAAATAAATGCAAAGAGAAGTACTCTGTCAATATCCAAATTGAAATGCTTTCTCTTTCCACAGTCCCTTTAAGTTTCTGGATTCTGGTGATGACATCATTAGATTTTTGGCATCTCGGAGGTGTGTTACTGCTACTGGATTACAATTTCTAGAAAATGGGTAATTTTCCATGCTCTAAACAACTCCTCCATGCCAGGATATGTATTGAAAAAAAATTATGTATTTGTCCAATTATTTTGGCCTTTAAATCACTTATCATATTTTCTTGCTTTACTTTCCTGCTCCCCCATTAGAATGTAAGCTCCCTGAGAAGCAGGAATTTGTTTTATTTACCTTTGGGTTCTTGGCTTGTAAAACAGTATCAAATACAGAGCAGTATTCAGTAAATATCTATTGAATGTTGAGCAAATGAAAATCGACGAAGTGAACAGTGGATCAGATAACCAGGTTATTACAACAGAAAGATAACAGATAAGAGGAGAGAAACAGTTCTTGGCAAGCAAATTTAAGCCTTTTATTTGCCTAAAATTGAAATGTTATGGTATATGCAGACAACAATTAAATTTTACCTAATTATACAATTTCTTACATATATCAATTGTATGTGGTAAAAGCTCTGCCTGTTCTTTGATTCTCCATATACATGACCATCTGACTGCAGCCCACCAAACTCAAATTGCTATAAAAAAGCATTTCTGGGACTTCCCTGGTGGTGCAGTGGTTGAGAGTCCGCCTGCCGATGCAGGCGACACAGTTTCGTGCCCTGGTCCGGGAACATCCCAATGCCGCGGAGTGGCTTGGCCTGTTGAGCCATGGCCGCTGAGCCTGCACGTCCAGAGCCTGTGCTCCGCAACAGGGAGAGGACACAACAGTGAGAGGCCCACGTACCACAAAAAAAAAAAAAAAAAAAAAAAGAAAAAAAAA
>NW_006798922.1:0-201 GCF_000442215.2 Lipotes vexillifer | reverse complement strand
ATGGAATTCCAAACCAACTCCTGAAATCGGTTTCCTGCAATTCTGCCTCACTTTCAAGTTCTCCTCGCAGGCTTATTTCAGTATATTTTTGGACGAAAGCTGTCATCTATAACTCTGCAGGTTTGGAACTACAGTGGGCCTGAGCTCCTTTCCTCCCTTCGCTTTCTTGTGAGCTGGCCACCATCCCGTAGGATTGCTTCA
>NW_006798921.1:0-217 GCF_000442215.2 Lipotes vexillifer | reverse complement strand
GGCTTCGGGTAACAGTTAGGGTTAGGGTTAGGGCAGGGGGACGGTTTAGGGTACAGGTTAGGGCACGACAAAGATTTAGGGTTCGCGTAAGGGTTAGGGCACGGATGAGTGTTAGTGTTCGGGTTAGGATTAGGGCACGGGTTAGTGTAAGGCGTCAGGTACGGGTTAGGGTTAGGGCTAGAGAACAGGGACGGTTTAGGGTACAGGTTAGTGTACG
>NW_006798920.1:0-396 GCF_000442215.2 Lipotes vexillifer | reverse complement strand
GCAGAATAACTGAGGCAGAAGAATGGATAAGTGACCTGGAAGACAGAATGGTGGAATTCACTGGAGCGGAACAGACTAAAGAAAAAAGAATGAAAAGAAATAAAGACAGCCTAAGAGACCTGTGGGACAACAACGCAACAACATTTGCATTATAGGGGTCCAAAAAGGAGAAGAGAGAAAGAAAGGACCTGAGAAAATATTTGAAGAGATTATAGTCGAAAACTTTCCTAATATGGGAAAGGAAATAGCCAACCAAGTCCAGGAAGCACAGTGAGTCCCATACAGGATAAACCCAAGGAGTAACATGCCGAGACACACAGTAATCAAAGTGGCAAAAATTAAAGACAAAGAAAAATTACTGAAAGCAGCAAGGGAAAAATGACAACATACAAGGGA
>NW_006798919.1:0-6335 GCF_000442215.2 Lipotes vexillifer | reverse complement strand
TGTAGGGATTAAAGTAAGGGCTCTAGAGTCATCCTGCCTAGATTTACAACCATTATACTTGATTCCTCATCTGTAAAATGGAAACTGTAATGGTTCCTATGCCATAGGATTTTTATGAAAATTAAGTAAGCTAGTACATGTAAAATGCCTGCAACCTTGCCTGGCACATAATAAGGCCCTAATAGATATTAGTTTTTATTATTACAGTGTTTCATATCCAGGGAGAAGCAGTAGGACCTCAAGCATGGAGTCCGAAGGTGTTAGCAGAATCAGAGCAGTCTAGACTCCTTAAAAGAAAAAATCTGTGGTGTCATTCTCCACTATGAGTTGAGAGAGATACCCTGTAATCAAGCCCCACCTCCACTGGCCCCCGCCTCCTCTTTTCCCTTCTAAGGTTCTCAGTGTTCTCAACTCACCTCAAAGGTGCTCAGTTTCCTTTCCAATCTGCCAACAGGGTTTGTTTTCTTCCTAACATAATTCCTTGCTCTGGAATGTTCCCCTTAATTACATTGTAATAATGATCATAATGATGACGACGATAATCTTTAAGCATGGTAAGATGATGGATGGGAGTATTCTGAAATTATGCATTCGCCCTCCAAGAATTTCAGTCAGAAATTACTTTCAAGGCTATAGAATACAAAGAAGATTTTGGATCCCAGAAGTTAAAGATACATTTTATCCACTCTTTATTTTTTGGTTGTTTTGTCCTTTCATTTTAAGGTTTATACTATTGAAATATTTCCCTCATTAAATAGTATTACATAAAGAAGGAAAAAAACATGTGAGGGTTGGAAAATAGGTTTTGTTTTTTTTTTTTTTCAGAAAAAGAGAGAAAGGCTATTAAAGTACAAATAAAATGTAAAAAGATTCATTCTTTTACTCAAAAGCCTTTATTTAACACCTACTATATGCTAGTCACTTAAACAGATAAGACACAAAGGCAGATAA
The DNA here is from genome assembly GCF_000442215.2 of Lipotes vexillifer. Taxonomy (NCBI): domain Eukaryota; kingdom Metazoa; phylum Chordata; class Mammalia; order Artiodactyla; family Lipotidae; genus Lipotes; species Lipotes vexillifer. The sequence goes on along the minus strand of NW_006798919.1, from coordinate 5,384 downwards.
GACATGATCTTCACAGGGGGATGTGATATATTTTTTAAAAAGAATTGAGGTTATCTGGGAAAGGTCAGAACTTTCAAAAATTCCTCTCTATTTATTTTAAGATTTAGTAGTATTTTATTTGCATAATTGTTTTATTGGTTGGGCCTCAAGAGTCTTAATTGAGCACTGCCTCGTGGGGGTATCCAAGAACACAGGGTGGGGGGCAGCTGAGGTTGAGATGAGGAAGTGGCATTTGAGACGTCTTAAAGGACAAATTAAAAATCTGTCTGCCTAGTGATGGGAAAGGGGAAGGGAAGGGACTTCCAAGCAGAAAACAGAGATGGTGCTTCTCTGAAAGTTTGAAAGAGGATGTGTGGCCTATACAGTAACTGAAGTAGCTCACTGCTGCTGGAGGATATAATACATGGGAGAAGTGGTGAGTAGGCTTCAGCCAGGTCACCAAGGGCCTCTTGAGCTCTGCTAAGATCCATGTTGCTCTGTAAAGAGAGTGCTGTGTCTGTGGTTGAATAGAGAGCAGCTTCAACTCCCAAGGAGTTCCGGGGAGAACTGGGGATTTGGGCTTTACTTGCAGGCTCAGGACCAGGGCTCGTCTGCATCATCTCACTTTCCCAGGCCATACGCCTGGTCATTTGAAGGAGGGTATTACTGGGGCAAACAGCTGGGATCGTAACTGGCCAAGGTAATTCACAAAGGACATTATTTTATCCGTTGCTATGAACTCATCTTCCCACACAGAGAAAGTTGGATTTGTTTAGACTCAAATTGGTAGCCAGTCTTTTCTGACATAGAGCAATTCCCCAAACATCCCTATTTATTTCCAGATTGTTTTCCCTTGAAAATGGTTTTGTCTATCTAGAGTGTCTGTCCTATGACAAAACTAAAATTAATAATAGCCAGAACATTTCTTGAGGCATTTCATCCTCAGGATCACACACTGTTAGCTTTTCAGTCAATTTTTAATTTGCCTCTCATTGAGATGTGTTAGCAATTGTACTTCCTATTGTTTCAAATCTTAGTGCTTCAGTGAACACAGTCATTGAATCATGGCCTTACTATAATCGTATCATGAATTTCAACACAGCTCTTACTCTAAGTGTTTGGGTGAAAAAGGCCAAGGCTAAATCGTGTTCAACTAAACTACGTTTTTTCACAGAAAAAAAGAAGAGGCATCTGAATTTCAGAGACTCAACCAGAAACTGAGTTGTGAAACATAAATCATTTCCTGGCCTTTATCCCATAAACTTTAGAAAATACTTACACTGACTAAATCCTTAGGTGAAAAAGGACGTAATTATTGTTACTCTTGTTTTATAACTGAGTTACTAAAGAATAAAGTGGCAATAATTCTAGTAAGCTCAATAAATTATATGTATTAGAGAGATGGTTACAAATGAAACTTTTGTTCATTTTTCTCCTTACCCTATCAGTCGTGTTATATGTCTCTTTCTTTCCTCCGCCTTTATCACCTCAAATTTTCCATCCTTTCTTTACATTTTTTCTGTTCCTGTTGGGGGGTGAGGGTGACTTTTTGTTGGTTTGCTTGTTTGTTGTTTTTTGAGGGGTTTTTTGGTAACCTTTTTGCATGCTCTCCCATCTCATCCTCATCACCTCATCCTAGCCCTCCTTCCCTGTTCCAGTTATGTCCTCCTTGGTCCTTTTTGGACCATTTGACCTACCCAATTACTAATTCTTATTTTGACATCTCATTTTTCTTTTACTTAAAGTAATCCATTCTTCTTGTTGTATTGATCATTTCTCCATTCTTACAGTAGGTAAATTTATTCACTCAAATATTTATTGGATGCCTATTTTGGATAGGTTCTCTGCTGGATGCTGAAGAAATATAGCAACAAATATGCTAGAGATATTATAATTCACTGAGGGAGATAAAGCTGGGATAGTTATGATACTCAGCTAAAATCAAAGACACTATATGCCATGAAACGTATAGTAAGCTTAGTATTTTGAACAAGCACTGTAGAATTTTAAAAGGGAACATAATCCTGTGTGGATTTTGAAAGATGGGTTTCCCTATACATTTTTTGTGGGAATCCATTCATTCAAAGACACACTGGAAGAGAATAAATTCTGAGCATTTTAAGGGATGAGCCTATGAGTTCTTCATATTCTTGTCACCAATATCCTATACCCTTCCTGACACATAGGCTCTCAATATGTATGTTGTCATTGTTGCTGTTTGTTTGTTAAAATGAACTAGAAGAGTATTGCGTTAGAAGGGTATTATATTACCTAATTGTCAACATCTAATAATAGGGACTAAATTTATTCTCCTGCCTGAAACAACTAAAAAGCTGGACAAACTGTTTTTTATTAAATGACTTTCCAGACATTAGACAATGAAGGCGAGTCATCATTAAGAAACAGGAAATAAATGAGCTATGATGCCTGGAGAGAGTTTGGGAGCCATAATACAGGGAGGGGAACACAAGTGGAGCCCAGAAGTCCCCATGAGTTGAGGAAATAAAGCTGGAAGTCCAGGAAGCCCAAGGCAGTCAAAGTTACTAATGCAAAGTATCAGAGAGGAGAGAGCTGAACAGAGAGAGAACTTCAGAGATATGCAGAACATCTCCTCACATCTTCTGCTCAGTGAATTTGTATGAAGAAACTACTCAAGGCAAGAGAAATAAAAATAAATCAGTTAAAACTGACATAGCCTTTAATTCATTTTGAGTTAATTTTTGTGTATGGTATAAGATAGTGGTTTAGTTTCATTCTTTTTCATGTGGCTGTTTGGTATTCCCAACACTGGTTGTTGAAAGAGACTACCCTTTCTCCATAGTGTGTTCTTTGCTCATTTGTCATACATTATCCATATATGTGTGGGTTTATTTCTAGGTTTTCAATTCTGTTCCATTGTTCTATGTCTCTGTTTTTGTGCCAGTACCATACTGCTTTGATTACTATAGCTCTGTAGTATCGTTTAAAATCATGGAGCGTGATGTCTCCAGCTTTGTTCTTCTTTCTCAAGACTGCTTTGGTTATTTGGGATCTTTTGAGGTTCCATACAAATTTTAGGATTATTTGTTTTAGTTCTGTGAAATGCACCACTGGAATTTTGATAGGGATTGCACTGAATCTGTAGATTTCTTTCAATAGTATGGACATTTTAACAAAATTAATCCTTCCAACCTATGAACTCAGGATATCCTTCCATTTCCATTTCTTCAATTTCTTTTGTCAGTGTCTTATAGCTTTCAATGTACAGATCTTTCACCTCATTGGTTAAATTCATTCCTAGGTATTTTATTCTTTGTTATACTATTGTGAATTGATAGTTTTCTTGATTTCTCTTATAGTTATTTATTAGTATACAGAAATGGTAGATTTCTGTATAGTGATTTTGTATCTGGAGAATTTACTGAATTCATTTATTAGTTCTAATAGCTTTGTGGTGGAATCTTTAGGAATTTCTATATATAGTGTCATGTCATATGCAAATAGTGACAGTTTTACTTCTTCCCTTCCAATTTGGATGTTTTATTTCTTTTTCTTTCCCAATTGCTGTGGCTAGGAATTCTAATGCTATGTTGAGTAAAAGTGGTGACAGTGGATATCCTTGTCTTGTTCCTGATCTTAGAGGAAAGGCTTTCAGTATTTCATGGTTGAGTATGTTAGTTGTGGGTTTGTCACATATGGTCTTTATTGTATTGAGGTACATTTCATCTTTACCCACTTGGTTAAGAGTTTTTATCATAAATGTACACTGAATTTCATTAAATGCTTTTTCTGCATCTATTGAGATAATCATATGATTTTTTTATCCTTCATTTTGTTAATATGGTGTATTATGTTGACTGATATGCAAAAGTTGAGCCATTCTTGCATCTGTGGAATAAATCCTACTTCATTGTGGTGTATGATCCTTTTAATACATTGTTGGATTCAGTTTGCTAATATTTGGTTGAGGATTTTTGCATATCTTCATCAAGGATACTGGCCTTAGAAAATAGGTAATTTTCTCTTTTTGTGGTGTCCTTATCTGGTTTTGGTGTCAGGGTAGTGCTGATTTCATGAAATGTGTTTGGAAGATTTCCCACCTCTTCAGTTTTTTGGAAGAGTTTGACAAGTATAGGTATTAAATCTTTGAATGTTCTGTAGAATTCACCAGTGAAGCTGAGAAAATCAATTTCTGTTGTTTCAGCCATCCAATGTATGATACTTTCTTATGGCATCCTTAGTAAAGTAATTCAGGTAACACTGCAAACCTATCAGAATGGCTAAAATTAAGGAATGCAGTTTGGAGTGGAATTGGCAGCTGATGAAGAGTAGGAGATTAAAAGAAGTGCCGGACTGAAGAATAAGATAAAGAGTTGACCAGAAAAGAAGAAAAGAATTGTCAGGCAACTTTCAGGGCTCTACTGAAGTTAGCTAAGAATAATTTGGGGGTCATCAGTATGGTCAATAGACTTTTCTGTTAAAAAATAAAGTTCTGCTATGAAACACTTGATAAACTGTAAAAGTCATTTTTCCTGTGCCTCCTACCTCCTTTTCTAGTCCCATTGAATGTCAACTGCTTTATACTAACAAATGATTCAGGAAAGGACTGTTAGTTTACTTCAGCCAAAGTGTGTCAAGGCTCAACTGCAATAAAAAATTAGTATAAAGTACTGCCATGTGATTTGAGCCAGCAACACTGAACAAACCAGAGTAAATGGATGTTTGAATTTATCCAGGGCTAAGGATTATCAAAGTTACTATGGCAGAGATTTGAGGGACATAATCTCAAGAGCTAGTGAGTACAGAGTTGAAATGTGAATCTCAGGGCCCAGGCGAGATTGAGAGAAACACTAAGCTAGAAATGACTGAAAAACAAAAAGGAAGTATCAGGGAGCTCTGAGCTTTTGTGGGGAAGACATGGAAGGGAAGGGAACGGAAGGGAAGGGAAGAAGGGTTGGAAAAAGCAGAGGAAAGATAATATATATTGCATGCTTATTTTAACATGGGTAACATTATCACTATTTTACAGTGGAGAAAATAGAAGCGTGAAAAGTTTACATAACTTGTGCACAATCATAGAAGTATACAGCCAGCATTCAGGGTCAGGTCTGATAGTATAATCCATGCCGTTTCCACTGCTCTCCATTGGCTGGTACGTTAAAGCGCAATAGGGGATTGAAAATGGGAGAGAGAAGTCAATTAAAGAGATGAAGCTTAAAAGCCTAAGATAGGGCTTCCCTGGTGGCGCAGTCGTTGAGAGTACGCCTGCCGATGCAGGGTACACGGGTTCGTGCTCCGGTCCGGGAGGATCCCACATGCCGCGGAGCAGCTGGGCCCATGAGCCATGTCCGGAGCCTGTGCTCCGCAACGGGAGAGGCCACAATAGTGAGAGGACCGCGTACCACAAAAAAAAAAAAAAAGTCTAA
>NW_006798918.1:0-575 GCF_000442215.2 Lipotes vexillifer | reverse complement strand
GTCTCAACTGCACTCAGAGACTCACAGTCTCAACAGAGACTCCACTCTTGGAGGGCACACACAGTAGTGTGCACATCAGGACCCAGGGGAAGGAGCAGTGACCCTGTAGATGAATGACTAGACCTACCTGCTAGTTTCAGAGGGTCTCCTGCAGAGGCAGGGAGTGGCTGTGGCTCACCGTGGGGACAACAACACTGGCAGCAGAAATTCTGGGAAATACTCCTTGGCATGAGCCCTCCCAGAGTCCATCATTAGCCCCACCAAGAGCAAGCTAGGCTCCAGTGCTGGGCCACCTCAGGCCAAACAACCAACAGAGAGGGAACGCAGCCCCATGCATCAGCAGACAAGCGGATTAAACTTTTTATTGAAGTTTTATTTAATCCACAGACAAACAGATTAAAGCTCTGCCCACCAGAACAACACCCAGCTCAACCCACCACCAGTCTGTCCCATCAGGAAGTTTGCACAATCCTCTAAGATAGACTCATCCACTGGAGAGCAGACAGCAGAATCAAGAAGAACTACAATTCTGCAGCCTGTGGAAGGAAAACCACATTCACAGAAAGATAGAGAAA
>NW_006798916.1:0-1803 GCF_000442215.2 Lipotes vexillifer | reverse complement strand
CACGAACCCGTGTCCCCTGCATTGGCAGGGGGGCTCTCAACCACTGCGCCACCAGGGAAGCCCCTAAAATTTTTTTTATACAATGTTTCATGGTTACTTTCTATTTCCGGTTATTACAAAATACTGGCTATATTCCCTGTGTTGTACAATACATCCCTGACCCTGTCTTACACCCAGTAGTTTGTATCTCCCACTCCTCCACCCCTATATTGCTCCCACACACACTGGTAACCACTAGTTAGTTCTCTGTATCTGTGAGTCTGCTTCTCTTTTATTATATTTACTAGTTTGTTGTGTTTTTATTTATTTATTTATTTAATTTATTTTTGGCTGTGTTGGGTCTTGGTTGCTGTGCATGGGCTTTCTCTAGTTGTGGCTAGCGGGGGGCTACTCTTTGTTGCAGCGTGCGGGCTTCTCGTTATGGTGGCTTCTCTTGTTGTGGAGCACGGGCTCTAGGTGCTCGGGCTTCACTAGTTGCAGCATGCGGGCTCAGTAGTTGTGGCTCGCGGGCTCTAGAGCGCATCCTCAGTAGTCGTGGTGCACAGGCTTAGTCGCTCTGTGGCATGTGGGATCTTCCCGGACTAGGGCTCGAACCCGTGTCTCCTGCATCGGCAGGCAGATTCTTAACCACTGTGCCACCAGGGAAGCCCTGTTGTGTTTTTTAGGTTCCACATATAAGTGATAATATCATACAGTATTTGTCTTTCTTTGTCTGACATTTCACTTACTGTAATGCCCTCCAAGTCCATGCATGTTGCTGCCAGTGCCAAAATTTTGTTCTTTTCTGTGGCTGAGTAGTATTCTATTGTATATAGGTACCACATCTTCTTTATTTATCTGTCAGTGGGCACTTAGGTTGCTTCCATATCTTGGCTGTTGCAAATAATGCTGCTGTGAACATTGGGGTTGCATGTCTGACTAGTCTTTTTTTAAAAAAAACCCAAGTGCATTAACATATACATACATTATACCTACATCACCCAGATGTTAATTGGCCTTTACTCTCATAAGAAAATAATTGATCTCTTTAAGTAGAAGTACTGACGATTACTATGTCTTGGTGTTTGTTACCTGGTCCACCTTTAGATGTGTGAGATGGGCAGTAACCTGTCTTAGTTACCCAACATCATACGTAAGTTCTCAGAATGGTCCAGCTGTGGAGACTAGCTCCTCCTAGGCCTCTGCATTAGCTCGTAAGCTGGTTGTTTGGACTGCATCTTCATAGATGTCCGGATCATAGGGCTTCCAACGGGGACAGTAGTTCACGTTGCATTCCTTGCCAGTCCTTCCCATTCAGCTCCCTCTTCCAATCTTGGGAAAATTTAGAGAACTATTTGGAAGTTTTGTCTCTGTCTGTGTCACCTTCTTGAGAGGCACTGTATTCAGTGGTTAAAGTGCAGACTCTGGAGTTGGACTGCCTGGGACTGAAACCCCACCTTTGCCCCACTTTTTAGTTAGGTTTGGGGAATTTTTTCATACTTTAATTTCTCAACTTCAAAAAAAGGTTGGATAACAATAGAACCTACTTCATAGAATGGTTGTGAAAATTCAATGGATTCCTCATTTAAGGCTCATGGAAGAGGATTTAGTCGTAAAAAAGTACTCAATAAATGTTAATTATTGTTATTATTATCAACAGGAAACTCATACTTCCATGTTCCTCACAAATGAACCTTCATAACTTGCAGTGATGATATGGTTCCTTATCTCATTTCATCATTTTTTTTTTTTTTTGCGGTGTGCGGGCCTCTCACTGCCGTGGCCTCTCCCGTTGCGGAGCACAGGCTCCAGACGCGCAGGCCC
>NW_006798914.1:0-2008 GCF_000442215.2 Lipotes vexillifer | reverse complement strand
GTACATAGCCTCGGGCACTAGGCTTAGGGAAACAGAAATCAAAAAGACAGAGCCAACACAAAGTTTGGAGATACCCTCTTTACAGGAACCTCGTCCACTGCACAAGTTAAATACCCACGAAAGGAAAAATTGGATCGTCAAGTTGCGGCACTTACGTGCCATGGAATATAAGTCAGCCATGAAATCAAGGTCATCTGGCCCGTAGCATCTTTGTGATTGGATTTAGGTACAATGATTCCAAGTGAAATAAGTCACACGGAAAAAGAAACATCATACCGTATCACTAATTCACGGATTATAAACTTTTCTACACATGGAAGGAATTACAAAACAGAAGAGAGTCTCTCATTTAGAAAACAAACTTATACTTGCCTGAGGGGAAAGTGAGTGGGGCTGCTGCATAAAACCAGAGATTGAAATCAGCACAGATACCGTTGCAGAAACCAAATATGTAGTAGACAAGATCTACTCCTTGCTCCACAAAATGGACTCAACACCCCATATTCAACGCATAGGAATAGACCTGACTGGTAGGAATCTTAAAACCTATGTATTTATATGTCTCCGTAAAAGAATCAAGCGTGTGTAGAGCGACATAAGCGCAGCAGTGAAAATCAGCCAAATCCCATTATAAAGATAAATTTCAAAACCAAAACACAATGACAGTGAAATAGACATTCTTACTTAACTCATTCAGGGCTCGGGATGAAACCTGGATTTACCACATCTACACCCACAGCTGTGTGAGTCATAAGGTTGGACACTAGGGGCTGATAGGATTGGTGAAGTTTGGAAAGCAAAGGCAAACCATTTGAAGTCATACTGCATGGTATCCATTCCATGGGGCCCAACTCCCCAGGTTTAATGGATTCTTCCTTCCACTAAAACATTCATGGGAAACCGAGAGTATGGTCCACCGTGTGATCGTGCAACGTTCCAAAAATGCATCTCAGTTTACGTGCCCGGGAACACGTGTTGGCCGTTCAGGACGCTTTCCTGACACTCCTCACACTTGCAGAGTCAGTGCTTTTAACGCCCTCTTTGGCACACTTTGCAACTTCTGCGTAAGATGGACAGGAATGGGGAGAACCAACAAGAGACTAGCTGTAGGTGTTTCGGCAAGCACATTGAAGTCTAATTTCCCAACAGCAAGAAAACTGAAACAAAGCCTCAGCATGCAGTGCCTGAACCAGACTATGGTCTGAAGCCATCCTGCGGGATGGCGGCCAGCTCACACGCAAGCGAGGGGAGAAAAGGAGCTCAGCCCCACTGTAATTCACAACCCTGCAGAGTTATAAATGACAGCTTTCGTCCAAAAATATATTGAAGTAAGGCTGCGAAGAGAAATTGAAAGTGAAGCAGAATTGCAGGAAACCGATTTCAGGAGGTAGTTTGGAATTGCATTTAAAGCCTATGAAAATAGGCAGAACGCCGACCAGGATGCCCTTGGCCAAAAGGGGCGTATGCATTTTTTCTTCAATATATTCAAGAAAAAACGCATTCGCCCCTGTTTCGCCAACCAAGCAAGCTTGCAATGGAAATCTGCGCTACAATGAACTCTCACTTCCCCCCGGTCAAAAAGGCCATCTGAGGTCAAAAAGGCCATCTGAAAAAAGTGTAAAATCCAGAAAGGCAGGACAGGCCAGGGAGAACAGGGAGCGTTGTAATGCTGCTGAGCGGGATGTAAATTGTCAACAGCCACCCTGGAGAAACATATGGTATTTCCTGAAACATCGAAAAAACAAGGTACATAGCCTCGGGCACTAAGCTTAAGTAAACAGAAATCAAAAAGACACAGCCACCCCAAAGTTTGGGGCTTCCCTCTTTACAGGAACCGTGTCCACTGTACAACTTAAATACCCACAAAAGGAAAAAATGGATCGTCAAGTTGCGGCATTTACGTGCCATATAATATCAGTCAGCAATGAAATCAAGGTCATCTGGACCATAGCATCTTAGTGATTGGATTTAGTTATGATGATTCCAAGTGAAATAAGTCACACGGAAA
>NW_006798913.1:3236875-3267126 GCF_000442215.2 Lipotes vexillifer | reverse complement strand
CCTGCTGCAAGCTCTGTGCCAAATATTTTTATGTTCATTAAAACAATCCTATGAGACAGGTACAAGTGTCTCAGTCTTCAGTCAAAGCTGAAGTACAGCAAGGTTAAGTGACTTGCCCAAGGTTAAAGGATATTGAAGTTGAAACCTGAATTAGGTTTTTTAATTCTAAAATATATGATCTTTACCTCTATAAAATCTATTTATGTTTGAAGAGAAAGATTTTTAATATAAATGAATTAAGGATTTAAAAAAGTAGGCTACCTTTTAATTTTTATTTTTCTTTCAGAAAACAATGCTTTTATACCTCCATGCTTTCAGCAATGATTTGGAGAACTGAATGTCTTACGATCCAAGAAAAATGAGGTATATTTTATAAGGCCGAGTGGGAGACAAAGATTCATTTTTGAAAATTAAAAAAGCTATTTTTTAAAAAGTGTTAGTGTACAATATTATCAGACTTCATGGGAATGTCACGATCTTAGACAAGCCTAAAATTAGTAAGATCTGGGGAAAATGCAAATGGCCTTTCCTTATACTTATTTACTCAGTTATTGCCACTATATTCAGAGGTAGGAAAGAAAATATGATTTAAAATTATTTAGTAAAATTAAGCATGTAGTAATAAGTAGCAGATCCACTTAGGTTTATTAAATATAAATTGCATAAAATAGAAATCAACATGGTTTGTAAGAGATTGATCTTTTCATAATTGTAATACCTATGCTCAGAGAGGAAGGTTTTCCTTCAGTCTCAAGTTTAGGTGCAAACACATTTAATGTGGTCCATCCTATTATCTAAAAGGTCATTCTGTTGTTTTCATTCTTCATCTAAGACACTCTCAGACACGATTTCAGGGATTTATGTGAGCAGAAAAGATATAAAGTGCCAAAGGAAAAGTAGGTAGCATGAGTTACCTATACTGATTTTTTTTTCTTTCCAGGATCAAATAGTCATGATAAATTCTCTAATGTCAAAAACAAAATGAGTCACGCAAATTTCACATAATCAATCTGTCACTCAGCAATCATTCACTGGGCATCTTCTATATTCAGAATAGAGGCCCTGAATTTAGAAGATAAAAGATAAAGTTAGATTCACTCATGACATGTACAATTTAAGGTACAAGAGACTATATCAGATGGTTAAAAATATAAAAATGTTTAAAACTACTATAGGAAGAAGGGAGATAAATGGCTGGATTAATTTGAAGAATACCTAGTTTTAAAACAAGTCCAGATTTAAACCAGAGAACCATCATGTTACTTCTGAAAGAAATCACATCCTGAAGTAGCCAACAAATTGCCCTATAAAATTTTTAATAAGACTTCCTTAAAATGACAAAAATTCTGGAGAGTAATGTTCTCTTCCATTTCTAAATGGCCAATGAACATGTTAAACTTGACTCAATAAAATATCTAACATAAAAAAAGACTGACACTACCAAGTATTAGCAAATACATAGAGCAACTAGGACACTCACATCCACTGGTGAGATTAAGAACTGTGGTGCAGCCAGCACTTTGGAAAACATTTTAGCAACTATGTATTAACAGTGGTCATATGCATACCTCAGAGGGAAATTTGTCTCAGATCTATAACTACCAGAAACCCATACACATGTCCACCAAAAGGCACACAAAAAAATGTTAATAGACTATTGTTTACAATAGTCTTGAATTAGAACCAACAAAAACGTCCATGGATTGTAGGTAAATCATAATCTAATCATGCATTGGAACACTCTACAGGAAGGAAAATTATAGAACTACAGCTATACATACAACACAGAAGGACTCAGGGACATAATGGTGGGAGAAAGAAGTCAGACACAAAATAACACATGCCTTTTGATTCCACTTAAATAAAGTTACAAAGAGGTAAATAATAGTCTATGGTGTTACCAATCAGGATACAGGTTTGATTTTGGTCACACATTGGTGGAAAGGAAATGTGATGAGAGCTGTTGAGATTCTGGTCATATTCTATTTCTTGGTCTTACTTAAGACCACACATACAGTTGTGTATATGTTGTATACACTTGGTATTGAGGGTGTGTACATTTTGTCTGGTGGTATATTTGTACATTTTTCTACATGTGTGATACTTTAATAAAAAGTAAGCTAAAAGCAATAAAAGCAATAGCAGCAGCAACAACAAAACCCATTAACTGTAAGAAAAAAATATGCAAACTGACCTTTAAAAATATCTTCTCTCACTCTGTGGCATTATTTTCATACTCTTTTGATGTACCTTAATTTTAGGGTTGTTTAATTTATCAAACTTTCCATTTATGTTTAATATATTTGAGGGAATTTGTTCAACACATGCTTATCTACCCCAAAGTTATAATGATGGGAGATATAATTTTCATCTTTTATATTTAGATTTATAATTGACCTGGGTTTAATATTTGTGTATGGTGTGATGTAGCAATCAAATTTCATTTATTACATGTAGATATCAATTTACTCAGAACAATTTATAGAAAAGGCAATCCTTTCATATGCAGAAGGGCCACTTTTCCATACACCATGAGTCCATATATGTGTAGGTCAGTTTTTCAACTTTTAATTCTGTTTTCTTGATCTATTTTTATTTGTGTCAATATTGTACTGTTTTGTTTACTGAAGCTTTACAATAAGATTTGAAAGCTGGTAGAGTGTGATCCTTTAAATCTGTTCTTCAATATCATCTTGGCTATTTGGGGCCCACTGCATTTTCATGTAAATTTTAAAATCAGCTTGTCAGTCTTCACCAAAACGATGCTGAGATTTTGATTGGGAATGCATAGAATACATACAACAATTTTAGAGAAAATTCACATCTTTATAATACTCATTCTTCTATGAATATGGTTTATCCTTCCATTTATTTAGATTATTTTTCAATATTTTTCAATTTTATGATTTTCTATGGAGAAATTATTTGCATCTCTCATTAAAATTTTCCTAGATATTCAATATTTTTGATGCTCTTATAAATGGTATCTTTTAAAATTGCATTTTCTAGTTAGTTATTTTTTGTTTATAGGAAAAAAAATGATTTCTCTATTGTGTTGTTATTTTGTATATTGATTTTGTATACTTTGTATAGTGTGTACTACCAGCAAATGTGATGAATTCATTTAGTAAGATTAATAATTTATCTGGAGATATTTCCACACTTTTACTTACAAAATTATGCCCTCTGTGAATAGTAATAGGTTTTACTGCATTCTTTCTAACCTCTATGACTTTTATTTCTTTTTATTACTTTATTGCACTGGCTCCAGCATGATGCTGAATAGAAATGGACATTGGGAGAAATCGTTTACTCATTTCTGATTTTTCGGGGAGAGACTATATGAGAATTAGTGAATTTTTTTATTGCTAGTATTTCTCAGACTAAGGAAGAGATCTTCTATTCCTGGTGTGCTACAAACCTATTAGTGGATGCTGAATTATAGCAAATGGTTTTCCTCCATTTATTGAGAGAGCATATAGAATTTATGGCTTTTTCTGTTAATATTGAGAATTACATTGCGTGATTTCTGCATGTTAAACCAAATTTATATTCCTGAAACAAGCTCCTAGTTGGTAATGATGGATGGATTTTTCTTATTACACATACCTCTAGATTTATTTTGCTGATGTTTTGTTTAAGCCTTTAGCATTTCTTCTTTTTTTTATTAACATCTTTATTGGAGTATAATTGCTTTAAAATGCTGTGTTATTTTCTGCTTTATAACAAAGTGAATTAGCTATATATATATACATATATCCCCATAACAGCTCCCTCTTGCATCTTCCTCCCACCCTCAATACCCCACCCCTCTAGGTGGTCACAAAGCACCGAGCTGATCTCCCTGTGCTATGTGCTGCTTCCCACTAGCTATCTATTTTACATTTGGTATTATATATAAGTCCATGCCACTCTCTCACATTGTCCTAGCTTACCTTTCCCTCTCCCCATGTCCTCAAGTCCATTATCTACGTCTGCATCTTTATTCCTGTCCTGCCCCTAGGTTCTTCAGAACCTGTTTTTTTTTTAGATTCCATATATATGTGTTAGCATATGGTATTTGTTTTTCTCTTTCTGACTTGACTTCACTCTATATGACAGATTCTATGTCCATGCAACTCAGTACAAATAACTCAGCTTTGTTTCTTTTTATGGCTGAGTAATATTCCATTGTATATATGTGCCACATCTTCTTTAACCATTCATATGTTGATGGACATTTCGGCTACATGTAAATAGAGCTGCAATGAACATTGTGGTACATGTAGCTTCTTTTTTTTTTTACAGCTTTATTGGAGTATAATTGCTTTACAATGGTGTGTTAGTTTCTGCTTTATAAAAAAGTGAATCAGTTATACATATACATATGTACCTATATCTCTTCCCTCTTGCGTCTCCCTCCCTCCCACCCTCACTATCCCACCCCTCTAGGTGGTCACAAAGCAGCGAGCTGATCTCCCTGTGCTATGCGGCTGCTTCCCACTAGCTATCTATTTTACATTTGGTAGTGTATATATGTCCATGCCACTCTCTCACTTTGTCACAGCTTACCCTTCCTCCTCCCCATATCCTCAAGTACATTCTCTAGTAGTTCTGTGTCTTTGTTCCTGTCTTGCCCCTAGGTTCTTCATGACATTCTTTTTTTTTCTTAAATTCCATATATATGTGTTAGCATACAGTATTTGTCTTTCTCTTTCTGACTTACTTCACTTTGTATGACAGACTCTAGGTCTATCGACCTCATTACAAATAGCTCAATTTCATTTCTTTTTATGGCTGAGTAATATTCCATTGTATATATGGGACACATCTTCTTTATTCATACAGCTGATGATGGACACTTAGGTTGCTTCCATCACCTGGCTGTTGTAAATAGAGCTGCAATGAACATTTTGGTACATGACTCTTTTTGAATTATGGTTTTCTCAGGGTATATGCCCAGTAGTGGGATTGCTGGGTCATATGGTAGCTCTATTTGTAGTTGTTGAAGGAACCTCCATAGTGGCTGTACCAATTCACATTCCCACCAGCAGTGCAAGAGTGTTCCCTTTACTCCACACCCTCTCCAGCATTTATTGTTTCTAGATTTTGTGATGATGGCCATTCTGACTGGTGTGAGATGATATCTCATTGTAGTTTTGATTTGCATTCCTCTAATGATTAATGATGTTGAGCATTCTTTCATGTGTTTGTTGGATGTCTGTATATCTTCTTTGGAGAAATGTCTATTTAGATCTTCTGCCCATTTTTGGATTGGGTTGCCTGTTTTTTTGTTATTGAGCTGCACAAGCTGCTTGTAAATTTTGGAGATTAATCCTTTGTCAGTTGCTTCATTTGAAAATATTGTGTCCCATTCTGAGGGTTGTCTTTTCATCTTGTTTATGGTTTCCTTTGCTGTGCAAAAGCTTTGCAGTTTCAATACGTACCATTTGTTTATTTTTGTTGCTATTTCCATTTCTCTAGGAGGTGGGTCAAAAAGGATCTTGCTGTGATTTATGTCATAGACTGTCCTGCCTATGTTTTCCTCTAAGAGTTTGATAGTTTCTGGCCTTACATTTAGGTCTTTAATGCACTTTGAGCTTATTTTTGTGTATTGTGTTAGGGAGTGATCTAATCTCATACTTTTACATGTAGCTGTCCAGTTTTCCCAGCACCACTTATTGAAAAGGCGGTCCTTTCTCCGTTGTACATTCCTGCCTCCTTTATCAAAGATAAGGTGACCATATGTGCGTGGGTTTATCTCTGGGCTTTCTATCCTGTTCCATTGATCTATATTTCTGTTTCTGTGCCAGTACCATACTGTCTTGTTTACTGTAGCTTTGTAGTATAGTCTGAAGTCAGGGAGCCTGATTCCTCCAGCTCCGTTTTTCGTTCTCAAGATTGCTTTGGCTATTCGGGGTCTTTTGTGTTTCCATACAAATTGTGAAATTTTTTGTTCTAGTTCTGTGAAAAATGCCAGTGGTAGATTGATGGGGATTGCATTGAATCTGCAGATTGCTTTGGGTAGTAGAGTCATTTTCACAATGTTGATTCTTCTAATCCAACAACATGGTATATCTCTCCATCTATTTGTATCATCTTTAATTTCTTTCATCAGTGTCTTATAATTTTCTGCATACAGGTCTTTTGTCTCCTTAGGTAGGTTTATTCCTAGATATTTTATTCTTTTTGTTGCAATGGTAAATGGGAGTGTTTTCTTGATTTCACTTTCAGATTTTTCATCACTAGTATATAGGAATGCCAGAGATTTCTGTGCATTAATTTTGTATCCTGCTACTTTACCAAATTCATTGATTAGCTCTAGTAGTTTTCTGGTAGCATCTTTAGGATTCTCTATGTATAGTATCATGTCATCTGCAAACAATGACAGATTTACTTCTTCTTTTCCAATTTGGATTCTGTTTATTTCCTTTTCTTCTCTGATTACTATGGCTAAAACTTCTGAAACTATGTTGAATAAGAGTGGAGACAGTGGGCAACCTTGTCTTGTTCCTGATCTTAGTGGAAATGGTTTCAGTTTTTCACCATTGAGGACAATGTTGGCTGTGGGTTTGTCATATATGGCCTTTATTGTGTTGAGGAAAGTTCCCTCTATGCCTAGTTTCTGGAGGGTTTTTATCATAAAAGGGTGTTGAATTTTGTCAAAAGCTTTCTCTGCATCTATTGAGATAACAATATGGATTTTCTCCTTCAATTTGCTAATATGGTGTATCACGTTGATTGATTTGCATATATTGAAGAATCCTTGCAGTCCTGGATTAAACCCCATTTGATTATGGTGTATGATCCTTTAATGTGCTGTTGGATTCTGTTTGCTAGTATTTTGTTGAGAATTTTTGCCTTTATGTTCATCAGTGATATTGGCCTGCTGTTTTCTTCCTTTGTGACATCCTTGTCTGTTTTTGGTATCAGGGTGATGGTGGCCTTGTAGAATGAGTTGTGGAGTGTTCCTCCCTCTGCTACATTTTGGAAGAGTTTGAGAAGGATAGGTGTTCGCTCTTCTCTAAATGTTTGTTAGAATTCGCCTATGAAGCCATCTGGTCCTGGGCTTTTCTTTGTTGGAAGATTTTTAATCACAGTTTCAATTTCAGTGTTTGTGATTGGTCTGTTCATATTTTCTATTTCTTCCTGATTCAGTCTTGGCAGGTTGTGCATTTCTAAGAATTTGTCCATTTCTTCCAGGTTGTCCATTTTATTGGCATAGAGTTGCTTGTAGATCTCTCATGATCTTTTGTATTTCTGCAGTGTCAGTTGTTACCTATCCTTTTTTATTTCTAATTCTATTGATTTGAGTCTTCTCCCTTTTTTTCTTGATGAGTCTGGCTAATGGTTTATCCATTTTGTTTATCTTCTCAAAGAACCAGCTTTTAGTTTTATTGATCTTTGCTGTCATTTCCTTCATTTATTTTACATTTATTTCTGATCTGATCTTTATGATTTCTTTCCTTCTGCTAACTTTGAGGGGTTTTGTTCTTCTTTCTCTAATTGCTTGAGGTGCAAGCTTAGGTTGTTTATTCTAGATGTTTCCTGTTTCTTAAGGTAGGATTGTATTGCTATAATCTTCCCTCTTAGAGCTGCTTTTGCTGCATACCATAGGTTTTGGGTCATTGTGTCTCCATTGTCATTTGTTTCTAGGTATTTTTTAATTTCTTCTTTGATTTCTACAGTGATCACTTCACTAAGTAGTGTATTGTTTAGCCTACATGTGTTTGTATTTTTTATAGCTCTTTTCCTTTAATTGATGTCTAGTCTCATAGCACTGTGGTCCAAAAAGATACTTGATACAATTTCAATTTTCTTAAATTTACCAAGGCTTGATTTGTGACCCAAGATATGATCTATCCTGGAGAATGTTCCATGAGCACTTGAGAAAAATGTGTATTCTGTTGTTTTTGGATGGAATGTCCTATAAATATCAATTAAGTCCATCTTGTTTAATGTATCATTTAAAGCTGGTGTTTCCTTATTTATTTTCATTTTGGATGACCTGTTCATTGATGAAAGTGGGGTGTTAAAGTCCCCTACTATGAATGTGTTACTGTTGATTTCCCCTTTTATGGCTGTTAGTATTTGCCTTATGTATTGAGGTGCTCCTATGTTGGGTGCATAAATATTTACAATTGTTATATCTTCTTCTTGGATCAATCCCTTGATCATTATGTAGTGTCCTCTTTTTCTCTTGCAATAGTCTTTATTTTAAAGTCTATTTTTTCTGATATGAGAATTGCTACTCCAGCTTTCTTTTGGTTTCCATTTGCATGGAATATCTTTTTCCATCCCCTCACTTTCATTCTGTATGTGTCCATAGGTCTGAAGTGGGTCTCTTGTAGACAGCATATATATGGGTCTTGTTTTTGTATCCATTCAGCCAGTCTGTGTCTTTTGGTGGGAGCATTTAATCCATTTACATTTAAGGTAATTATCGATATGTGTGTTCCTATTCCCATTTTCTTAATTGTTTTGGGTTCGTTATAGGACTTTTCCTTCTCTTGTGTTTTTGTCTAGACAAGTTCCTTTAGCATTCGTTGTAAAGCTGGTAGGGTGGTGCTCAACTCTCTCAGCTTTTACGTGTCTGTAAAGGTTTTAATTTCTCCATCAAATCTGAATGAGATCCTTGCTGGGTAGAGTAATCTTGGTTGCAGGTTTTTCTCCTTCATCACTTTAAATATGTCCTGCCAGTCCCTTCTGGCCTGCAGAGTTTCTGCTGAAAGATCAGCTGTTAACCTTATGGGGATTCCTTTGTGTGTCATTTGTTGTTTTTCCCTTGTTGCTTTTAATATGTTTTCTTTGTATTTAATTTTTGACAGTTTGTTTTATATGTGTCATAGTGTGTTTCTCCTTGAATTTTACCTGTATGGACTCTGTGCTTCCTGGACTTGATTAACTCTTTCCTTTCCCATATTAGGGAAGTTTACAACTATAATATCTTCAAATATTTTCTCAGTCCCTTTCTTTTTCTCTTCTTCTTCTGGAACCCCTATAATTCGAATGTTCATGCATTTAATGTGTCCCAGAAGTCTCTGAGACTGTCCTCAGTTCTTTCATTCTTTTTACTTTATTCTGCTCCGCAGTAGTTATTTCCACTATTTTATCTTCCAAGTCACTTATCTGTTCTTCTGTCTCAGTTATTCTGCTATTGATCCCATCTAGAGTATTTTTAATTTCATGCATTTCTTGTTTCATCTTTAGTTCATCTTTAGTTCATCATTGCTTCTTTCATCTTTAGTTCTTCTAGGCCCTTGTTAAATGTTTCTTGCATTTTTTTCTATTCTATTTCCAAGATTTTAGATCATCTTTGCTATCATTATTTTGAATACTTTTCAGGTAGACTGCCTATTTCCTCTTCATTTATTAGGTCTGGTGAGTTTTCATCTTGCTCCTTCATCTGCTGTGTGTTTTTCTGTCTTCTCATTTTCCTATCGTACTGTGTTTGTGGTCTCGTTTTTGCAGGCTGGAGGTTCATATTTCCCGTTGTCTTTGGTGTGTGTCCCCAGTGGCTCAAGTTGGTTCAGTGGGTTGTGTAGGCTTCCTGGTGGAGGGGACTAGTGCCTGTGTTCTGGTGGATGTGGCTGGATCTTGTCTTTCTGGTGGGCAGGTCCATGTCTGGTGGTGTGTTTTGGGGTGTCTGTGGACTTATCATGATATTAGGCAGCCTCTCTGCTAATGGGTGGGGTTGTTTTCCTGTCTTGCTAGTTGTTTGTAATAGGTTGTCCAGCACTGTAGCTTGCTGGTCATTGAGTGAAGCTGGGTGTTGGTGCGGAGACGGAGATCTCTGGAAGATTTTCGCCATTTGATATTACATGGAACTGGAAGGTCTCTTCTGGACCAGTGTCCTGAATTTGGCTCTCCCAGCTCAGAGGCACAGCCCTGACTCTTGGCTGCATTACCAAGAGTCTTTCATCCACACAGCTCAGAATAAAAGGGAGAAAAAGTAGAAGAAAGAAAACAAGAAAGAAAGAAAGAAAGAAAGACAGAAAGAAAGAAAGACAGAAAGAAAGAAAGAAAGAAAGAAAGAAGATAAAAGGAAATAAAATAAAGTAAGGTAAAATAAAATAAAGTTATTAAAATAAAAAATAATTATTAAGAAAAAAACTTTTTCAAAAATTAAAAAATATATATTAAAAAAAATGGACGGATAGAACTTCAGGACAAATGGTGAAAGCAAAGCTATACAGACAAAATCTCACACAGAAGCATACACATACACACTCACAAAAAGAGGAAAAGGGGAGAAAATAATAAATCTTGCTCTCAAAGTCCACCTCCTCAATTTGGGATGATTCGTTGTCTATTCAGGTATTCCACAGACGCAGGGTACATCAAGTTGATTGTGGAGGGCTTCCCTGGTGGCCCAGTGGTTGAGAGTCCGCCTACCGATGCAGGGGACATGGGTTCGTGCCCTGGTCCGGGAAGATCCCACATGCTGCGGAGCGTCCGGCCCGTGAGTCATGGCCGCTGAGCCTGCACGTCCGGAGCCTGTGCTCCACAACGGGAGTGTCCACAACAGTGAGAGGCCTGTGTACCGCAAAAAAAAAAAAAAAAACGTTGATTGTGGATATTTAATCCACTGCTCCTGAGGCTGCTAGGAGAGATTTCCCTTTCTCTTCTTTGTTTGCACAGCTCCCGGGGTTCAGGTTTGGATTTGGCCCTGCCTCTGCGTGCAGGTCACCGGAGGGTGTCTGTTTTTCATTCAGACAGGACGGGATTAAAGTAGCCGCTGATTCGGGGGCTCTGGGTCACTCATGCCGGGGGGAGGGAGGGATATGGAGTGCGGCGCGAGCCTGCAGCGGCAGAGGCCAGCATAACGTTGCACCAGCCTGAGGCGTACGTGTGTTCTCCCAGGGAAGTTGTTCCTGGTTCACGGGACCCTGGCAGTGGCGGGCTGCACAGGCTCCCGGAGGAGAGGTGTGGAGAGTGACCTGTGCTCGCACACAGGCTTCTTGGTGGCAGCAGCAGCAGCCTTAGCGTCTCATGCCAGTCTCTGGGGTCCGCGCTGATAGCCGCAGCTTGCGCCCATCTCTGGAGCTCCTTTAATCTGCGCTCTTAATCCCCTCTCCTCGCGCACCAGGAAACAAAGAGGGAAGAAGTTTCTTGCTTCTTCGGCAGGTCCAGACTTTTCCCTGGACTCCCTCCCAGCTAGCCGTGGTGCACTAACCTCTTCAGGCTGTGTTCACACTGCCAGTCCTCTCCCAGCGATCCTGAGCCTCAGCTCCTAGCCCCACCCACCTCGGCAGGTGATCAGACAAGCCTTTCGGGCTGGTGAGTGCTGGTCGGCACTGATCCTCTGTGCGGGAGTCTCTCCGCTTTGCCCTCCGCACCCCTGTGGCTGCACTCTCCTCCACGGTTCCGAAGCTTCCCCCCTCCGCCACCCCCAGTCTCCACCCGCGAATGGGCTTCTAGTGTGTGGAAACCTTTCCTCCTTCATGGCTCCCTCCCACTGGTGCAGGTCCCGTCCCTATTCTTTTGTCACTGTTTATTCTTTTTTCTTTTGTCCTACCCAGGTGCATGGGGAATTTCTTTCCTTTTGGGAGGTCTGAGGTCTTCTGTCAGCGTTCAGTAGGTGTTCTGTAGGAATTGTTCCACATGTAGATGTATTTCTGATGAATCTGTGGGGAGGAAGGTGATCTCCAAGTCTTACTCTTCCGCCATCTTCCCCCTCTCTGAACTGTATACTTTAAATGGGTGAATTGTATATATAGTATGTGAATTATCTCAATAAAACTCAGGCTGTGCAGGCTGGTACATCCCGGCCAAGACCCCGGCTGCTGTGTGCATCTCCGGCCCCCGGGAAACGTCCCAATGGTGCAGGGTGCGAGCAGATGAGGCCTGGACCAGCACTGAGAGCGGTGGCAGCAGAAGGAGCAGCCAACAGCCCACATGTAGATTTTTGAATTATGATTTTCTCAGGGTATATGCCCAGGGGTGGGATTGCTGGGCCATATGGTAATTCTATTTTTAGTTTTTAAGGAACCTCCATACTGTTCTCCATAACAGCTGTATCAATTTACATTCCCACCAACAGTAGAAGAGGGTACCCTTTTCTCCACACCCTCTCCAGTATTTATTCTTTCTAGATTTTTTGATGATGGCCATTCTGACTGGTGTGAGGTGATACCTCATTGTAGTTTTGATTTGCATTTCTCTAGTGATTAGTGATGTTGAGCATTCTTTCATGTGTTTGTTGGAACTCTGTATATCTTCTTTAGAGAAATGTCTATTTAGATCTTCTGCCCGTTTTTGGATTGGGTTGCTTGTTTTTTTGTTATTGAGCTGCATGAGCTACTTATAAATTTTTGGGATTAATCCTTTGTCAGTTGCTTCATTTGCAAATATTTTTTTCCCGTTCTGAGGGTTGTCTTTTGGTCTTGTTTATGGTTTCCTTTGCTGTGCAAAAGCTTTGAAGTTTCATTAGGTCCCATTTGTTTATTTTTGTTTTTATTTCCATTTCTCTAGGAGGTGGGCCAAAAAGACCCTTGCTGTGATTTATGTCATAGACTGTCCTGCCTATGTTTTCCTCTAAGAGTTTGATAGTTTCTGGCCTTATATTTAGGTCTTTAATCCACTTTGAGCTTATTTTTGTGTATGGTGTTAGGGAGTGATCTAAACTCATACTTTTACATGTACCTGTCCAGTTTTCCCAGCACCACTTATTGAAAAGGCTGTCCTTTCTCCATTGTACATTCCTGCCTCCTTTATCAAAGATAAGGTGACCATATGTGCGTGGGTTTATCTCTGGGCTTTCTATCCTGTTCCATTGATCTATATTTTTGTTTCTGTGCCAGTACCATACTGTCTTGATTACTGTAGCTTTGTAGTATAGTCTGAAGTCAGGGAGCCTGATTCCTCCAGCTCCGTTTTTCGTTCTCAAGTTGCTTTGGCTATTCGGGGTCTTTAGTGTTTCCATACAAATTGTGAAATTTTTTGTTCTAGTTCTGTGAAAAATGCCAGTGGTAGATTGATGGGGATTGCATTGAATCTGCAGATTGCTTTGGGTAGTAGAGTGATTTTCACAATGTTGATTCTTCCAATCCAAGGACCTGGTATATCTCCCCATCTATTTGTATCATCTTTAATTTCTTTCATCAGTGTCTTATAATTTTCTGCATACAGGTGTTTGGTCTCCTTAGGTAGTTTTATTGCTAGATATTTTATTCTTTTTGTTGCAATGGTAAATGGGAGTGTTTTCTTGATTTCACTTTCAGATTTTTCATCCTTAGTTTATAGGAATGCCAGAGATTTCTGTGCATTAATTTTGTATCCTGCTACTTTACCAAATTCATTGATTAGCTCTAGTAGTTTTCTGGTAGCATCTTTAGGATTCTCTATGTATAGTATCATGTCATCTGCAAACAATGACAGATTTACTTCTTCTTTTCCAATTTGGATTCTGTTTATTTCCTTTTCTTCTCTGATTACTATGGCTAAAGCTTCTGAAACTATGTTGAATAAGAGTGGAGACAGTGGGCAACCTTGTCTTGTTCCTGATCTTAGTGGAAATGGTTTCAGTTTTTCATCATTGAGGACAATGTTGGCTGTGAGTTTGTCATATATGGCCTTTATTATGTTGAGGAAAGTTCCTTCTATGCCTACTTTTTGCAGGGTTTTTACCATAAATAGGTGTTAAATTTTGTTGAAATCTTTCTCTGCATCTATTGAGATGATCATACGGTTGTTCTCCTTCAATTTGTTAATATGGTTTATCACGTTAATTGATTTGCGTATATTGAAGAATCCTTGCATTCCTGGAATAAAACCCACTTGATCATAGTGTATGATCCTTTTAATGTGCAGTTGGATTCTGTTTGCTAGTATTTTGTTGAGAATTTTTGCATCTATGTTCATTAGTGATATTCCCTGTAGTTTTCTTTCTTTGTGATATCCTTGTCTGGTTTTGGAATCAGGGTGATGGTGGCCTCATAGAATGAGTTGTGGAGTGTTCCTCCCTCTGCTATATTTTGGAAGAGTTTGAGAAGGATAGGTGTTAGCTGTTCTCTAAATGTTTGATAGAATTCACCTGTGAAGCCATCTGGTCCAGAGCTTTTGTTTGTTGGAAGGTTTTTAATCACAGTTTCAATTTCAGTGCTTGTGATTGGTCTGTTCATATTTTCTATTTCTTCCTGATTCAGTCTTGGCAGGTTCTGCCTTTTTAAGAATATGTCCATTTCTTCCAGATTGTCCATTTTGTTGGCATAGAGTTGCTTGTAGTAATCTCTCATGATCTTTTGTATTTCTGCAGTGTCAGTTGTTACTTCTCCTTTTTCATTTCTGATTCTGTTGATTTGAGTCTTCTCCCTTTTTTTCTTGATGAGTCTGGCTAATGGTTTATCTATTTTGTTTATCTTCTCAAAGAACCAGCTTTTAGTTTTATTGATCTTTGCTATCATTTCCTTAATTTCTTTATCATTTTTTCTGATCTGATTTTTATGACTTCTTCCTCCTGCTAACTTAGAACTGCTTTTGCTGCATTCCACAGATTTTGAGTCGTCGTGTCTCCATTGTCATTTGTTTCTTAGTATTTTTTGATTTCTTCTTTGATTTCTTCAGTGATCACTTCGTTATTAAGTAGTGTATTGTTTAGCCTCCATGTGTTTGTATTTTTTACAGATCTTTTCCTATAATTGATATCTAGTCTCATGGCGTTGTGGTCGGAAAAGGTACTTGATACATTTTCAATTTTCTTAAATTTACCAAGGCTTGATTTGTGACCCAAGATATGATCTATCCTAGAGAATGTTCCATGAGCACTAGAGAAAAATGTGTATTCTGTTGGTTTTGGATGGAATGTCCTATAAATATCAATTAAGTCCATCTTGCTTAATGTATCATTTAAAGCTTGGGTTTCCTTATTTATCTTCATTTTGGATGATCTGTCCATTGGTGAAAGTGGGGTGTTAAAGTCCCCTATTATGAATGTGTTACTGTCGATTTCCCCTTTTATGGCTGTTAGTATTTGCCTTATGTATTGAGGTGCTCCTATGTTTGGTGCATAAATATTTACAATTGTTATATCTTCTTCTTGGATTGATCCCTTCATCATTATGTAGTGTCCTTCTTTGTCTCTTCTGATAGTCCTTATTTTAAAGTCTATTTTGTCTGATATGAGAATTGCTACTCCAGCTTTCTTTTGGTTTCCATTTGCATGGAATATCTTTTTCCATCCCCTTACTTTCAGTCTGTATGTGTCTCTAGGTCTGAAGTGGGTCTCTTGTAGACAGCATATATATGGGTCTTGTTTTTGTATCCATTCAGCCAATCTGTGTCTTTTGGTGGGAGCATTTAGTCCATTTACATTTAAGGTAATTATCGATATGTATGTTCCTATTCCCATTTTCTAAATTGTTTTGGGTTCGTTATTATAGGACTTTTCCTTCTCTTGTGTTTTTGTCTAGAGAAGTTCCTTTAGCATTTGTTGTAAAGCTGGTTTGGTGGTGCTGAACTCTCTCAGCTTTTGCTTGTCTGTAAAGGTTTTAATTTCTCCATCAAATCTGAATGAGATCCTTGCTGGGTAGAGTAATCTTGGTTGCAGGTTTTTCTCCTTTATCAGTTTAAATATGTCCTACCAGTCCCTTCTGGCCTGCAGAGTTTCTGCTGAAAGATCAGCTGTTATCCTTATGGGGATTCCTTTGTGTGTCATTTGTTGTTTTTCTCTTGCTGCTTTTATTATGTTTTCTTTGTATTTAATTTTTGGTAGTTTGATTAATATGTGTCTTGGCGTATTTCTCCTTGGATTTATCCTACATGGAACTGTCTGTGCTTCCTGGACTTGATTAACTATTTCCTTTCCCGTATTAGGGAAGTTTTCAACTATAATCTCTTCAAATATTTTCTCAGTCCCTTTCTTTTTCTCTTCTTCTTCTGGAACCTCTATAATTCGAATGTTGGTGCGTTTAATGTTGTCCCAGAGGTCTCTGACACTGTCCTCAGTTCTTTTCATTCTTTTCTCTTTATTCTGCTCTGCAGTAGTTATTTCCACTATTTTATCTTCCAGGTCACTTATCTGTTTTTCTGCCTTAGTTATTCTGCTATTGATCCCATGTAGAGCATTTTTAATTTCATTTATTGTGTTGTTCATCATTGTTTCTTCTAGGTCCTTGTTAACTGTTTCTTGCATTTTGTCCATTCTATTTCCAAGATTTTGGATCATCTTTACTATCATTATTCTGAATTCTTTTTCAGGTAGACTGCCTATTTCCTCTTCATTTATTAGGTCTGGTGGGTTTTTATCTTGCTGCTTCATCTGCTGTGTGTTTTTCTGTCTTTTCATTTTGCTTATCTTACTGTGTTTGGAGTCTCCTTTTTTCAGGCTGCAGGTTCGTAGTTCCTGTTGTTTTTGGTGTCTGTTCCTAGTGGCTATGGTTGCTTCAGTGGGTTGTGTAGGCTTCCTGGTGGAGGGGACTAGTGCCTGTGTTCTGGTGGATGAGGCTGGATCTTGTCTTTCTGGTGGGCAGGTCCACGTCTGGTGGTGTGTTTTGGGGTGTCTGTGGACTTATTATGATTTTATTATGATTTTAGGCAGCCTCTCTGCTAATGGGTGGGGTTGTGTTCCTGTCTTGCTAGTTGTTTGGCATAGGATCTCCAGCACTGTAGCTTTCTGGTCGTTGAGTGAAGCTGGGTGCTGGTGTTGAGATGGAGATCTCTGGGAGATTTTCGCCACTTGATATTATGTGGGGCTGGGAGGTCTCTTGTGGACCAGTGTCCTGAAGTTGGCTCTCCCACCTCAGAGGCACAGCCGTGACTCCTGGCTGTAGCACCAAGAGCCTTTCATCCACATGGCTCAGAAGAAAAGGGAAAAAAGGTAGAAAGAAAGAATTAGTAGAAGTAGAAAGAAAGAAAGAAAGGAGGGAGGTAGGGAGTGAGGGAGCAAGGAAGGAAGGAGTGAAGGAAGGAAAAAAAAGAAAGAAAGAAGATAAAGTAAAATAAAATAAAGATAAAATATAATAAAGTTATTTAAAAAAATTATTAAGAGGAAAAAAACCCGAAAAAACAAAAAACGGATGGAAAGAACCCTGGAACAAATGGTGGAAACAAAGCTATACAGACAAAATCTCACACCGAAGCATACACATACACACAAAAAAAAGGAAAAGGAGAAAGAATAATGAATCTTGCTTTCAAAGTCCACCTCCTTAATTTGGGATGGTTCGTTGTCTATTCATGTATTCCACAGATGCAGGGTACATCGTGTTGATTGTGTAGCTTTAATCTGCTGTTTCTGAGGCTGCTGGGAGAGATTTCCCTTCCTCTTCTTTGTTCTCACAGCTCACAGGGGCTCAGCTTTGGATTTGGCCCTGCCTCTGCGTGTAGGTCACTGGAGGGCGTCTGTTTTTTGCTCAGACAGGTCGGGGTTAAAGGAGCCGCTGATTCGGAGGCTCTGGCTCACTCAGGCTGGGGGGTAGGGAGGGTCACAGAGTGCAGGGTGAGCCTGTGGCAGCAGAGACCGGCATGACCTTGCACCAGCCTGAGGTGCGCTGTGCGTTCTCCTGGGGGAGCTGTCCCTGGATCCCGGGAACCTGGCAGTGGCAGGCTGCACAGGCTCCTTGGAAGTGGGGTGTGGATAGTGACCTGTGTTCACACACAGGCTTCTTGGTGGTGGTAGCAGCAGCCTTAGCGTCTCATGTCTATCTCTGGAGTTTGCGCTTTTAGCCGCGGCTCGCGCCCGTCTCTGGAGCTCCTTTAAGCAGCGTTCTTAATCCCCTCTCCTCGCACACCAGGAAATAAAGAGGGAAGAAAAAGTCTCTTGCCTCTTCGGCAGGTCCAGACTTTTCCCTGGACTCCCTCCCGGCCAGCCGTGGCGCACTAACCCCCTGCAGGGTGTGTTCACGCCACCAACCCCAGTCCTCTCCCTGCGTTCTGACCGTAGCTCCGCCTACTCCAGCGGGGGAGCAGACAAGCCTCTCGGGCTGATGAGTGCCGGTCAGCCCTGATCCTCTGCGCTGGAATCTCTCCACTTTGCCCTCTGCACCCCTGTTGCTGTGCTCTCCTCCGTGGCTCTGAAGCTTCCCCCCCTCCACGACCTGCAGTCTCTGCCTGCAAAGGGGCTTTTTAGTGTGTGCACACTTTTCCTCCTTCACACCTCCCTCCCACTGATGCAGGACCTGTCCCTATCCTTTTGTCTCTGTTTATTCTTTTTTCTTTTGCCCTACCCAGGTATGTGGGGGGGTTTCTTACCTTTTGGGAGGTCTGAGGTCTTCTGTCAGCGTTCAGTAGGTGTTTTGTAGGAGTTGTTCCATGTGTAGTTGTATTTCTGGTGTATCTGTGGGGAGGAAGGTGATCTCCACGTCTTACTCTTCTGCCATCTTCCCAGAAGTCCTCCTTTAGTTTTAATGCTTTAATTTTTATTCCTTTTTTAAACTTTTTGAGATAAATAATTATATTACTTATTTTCAGTTTTTGTTTTCCAGTAGATTCATTTAAGATTATTCATATTTTTTGAGTATATCTTTAGCTTCATTTTGATAGTTTTTTTGGATAGTTTTTGATAGTTTGTATTTAACTATCATTCAGTTGAAAATAATTTAATCTGTATTGTAATTTAGCTTAAGTATTATGAGTTATTTAGGAGTGCATTACCTAAAATTCAAACATTTGTGGGGTTTTCCCAATATTTTTGTTGATTTTTTGCTTAATTCTACCAAGTTCGGTTAAAATATCCATATGTATATGGGAATAGAATCTTAAAAAAAGAGTGTATCTATGTATAACTGATTCACTTCGCTGTACAGCAGAAACTAACACAACATTGTAAATCAACTATACTCCAATAAAAATTAATTTAAAAAAATCCATTGTGATTTCCATACTCTGAAGTTTGTTGAGATTTACTTATATTCCAGAATATGGTAAATTTTTGTCCAAGTACTACGCGTACTCTGAAATAATGTGTACTCTTCAGTTTGGGGTACAATATTCCAGATAGAAATAGATTAAGATTTACAAATATATTAAGTAAAGTTTGTTAATTACATAAATCTGAAATGGAGTTTGTTGTCTGTTTATTCTATTAGTTACTTAGAAAGATCTATTATAATATCCCTCTATGATTCCCACTTTGGTTGTATCATCATTTGCTTCGTATATTGTAGGGGCTGCTGTATTAGAATTGTTATATCTTCCTAGTGAATTGATCCTTTAATCATAAAATTTCCCTCTTTAGCTCTAGTAATGCTTCTTACCTCAACATCTTGTCCAAATTTTTTTTTTTAATTTATTTATTTTGGGGGGCTGCGTTGCTGTGTGCAGGCTTTCTCTAGTTACAGACAGCAGGGGTTACTCTTCCTTGCCGTGCACAGGTTTCTCATTGTAGTGGCTTTTCCTGTTGTGGAGCACAGGCTCTAGAGCGCAGGCTCAGTAGTTGTGGCGCACATGCTTAGTTGCTATGGGGCATGTGGGGTCTTCCCAGACCAGTGCTTGAACCTGTGTCCCCTGCATTGACAGGCGGATTCTTAACCACTGCACCACCAGGGAAGTACTCTTGTCCAAATTTTAAATTTAAAATTTTTTAATTGCTTTAAAATTCGGTCCAAAATTAATTTAGCTACACCATCATTCTTTAAATTAATATTCGAATTCTTGCATTTTCTATTTTGTTGCATCATTTTATTAAAAGTATGTTGCTTGTTTAAGAAGTATATGATTGAGTCTTTTTTTGAATCCTGCCCAATAACCTTTGTCTTTTAACTGAAGTTTTAGGTTCCTTTGTATTTAATGTAATTATTGGTATATTTGTGTTTATACCTATCATCTCATTTGCTTTCTTTTAGTTCCCCTTGTTCAATTTTTTTCTTGCCTTTTACCTTTTAAAATTATTATTTCTTTCCTCTTTAGCTTGTTACATATTCACTTACTATTCTTTTAGAGATTTCCCTAGTGATGAAAACATATGTCATTGATAATGCATTTTAATATATTGATAAATTAGTATTTTTAACACTTGCTGAACACTGAAATAAACTTGGAACACTGCCTTAACTCTGTTTACCACTGCTTCCTTTGTGCTGCAGTTATTTAAACCTCACAAAACATGATGATGATGATGTTTATTATTTTATTTAGCCATTTATAATTGATATTTATTCACATATTTATAATTTCCATTATTCTTCATTCTTTTCTTCATTTTTGTACTTCCAACTGATCATTTTCTTTCTGTCTAACTCCCTTTCATTTTTCTCTGGTTTGAGAATGTTGTTGACAAATTCTCTCATCTTCTGTTTGTCTGAAAAGGACTTTATTTCATCTTCATTTATCAGATATGTTTTCATTGACTATACAATTTTAAATTGTTTTTACTCTTAGCATGAAAATGACATTTTGTTATACTTTAGATTTTTTTCTTTTGAAAATTTAGCTGTCAATCCCAGTATTATGCTTTGATGGTGATACGCTTTTTATCTGAATTAAGATTTTTCTCTTTGTTACTGGTTTTCAGAAGCTTTATTAAAATATAACTGTGTGTAGTTTTCTCTTATATTTATCCTGGTTGAGATTTGTGACACTTCAGATATCTGAGTATAGTTGCCTTTAATTAGTTTTATTTTTTTCCTGGTAAAATGTAATGTACCTAAAACAGCTTTTGATCTTAAATGCAGGGTTACATTTATTCTTGTGATATCTCATATTATATTTCCCCCATTGCTCTGGCCTGGCAAGAACTTTTGAGTCATGTGGAACCCAAAATATTAACTATATCTCTCAGTTATGTGCTATCTTCAAGTTTAACAAATATGCCCTTCTATTTCATCTTTTAAGTAATTGCTCAAAGGTTGAATAATAATAAGATATATGTAATATTGATTAATTACTAATGTTAATCTGGAATGAAGTCTCTAGTGATATGTCACATGACTCTACCTTTGGTTTTTAATTAGTCTTAAAAAATTATCAGATAACATCTCTCCTTGGCTAGTATATTTTAAAATATTTTTTCTGCTTCATTTTACTTTTCTTCTCACATATTGAGAATCCAATTACATGTATTTTAGTATTTAAAGCATGCATTATTCATATTATTTTCTGCATTTTCAATTTTTTTTCTCTGTATTGTTTAGTTTGAATACTTTTCTATTAGTTTGGATAGTTCTACTGGTTGGCTCTATCCATCTAATCTTCTATTGAATCCATTGTTGTGTTTCCAGTTAAAACATTTTTGAGGTCTACAGTTTCCCCTTAAATATTTTTTCAATTATTCATTAATAGTCTACATATATCACATAATTTCTTGAACTTTTTAATCCAATTATTTTAACATTTCTGAAAGTTTTATTCTTTTCTTTTCTTTTCTTTTCCTGTAGGCTTTGGTCTTTTGGTGTTGCCTTTGTGTCTGCCTGATGACTTTTCTATTGAATGAGTGACATTTCATATGAAAACTTTGGATGAAATCATTTGATGCTCTAGATAATATATATTCTTCCACAGAGAATTTGCTTTTGCTTTGTCAGGCAGTTCGTATTGAGACAGAAAATCTCTATCCAGTCAGTAAGTGAAGGTATTTAGAGCTGGGCTTCATCATTTAGGAGAGCATGTCTCCTTCAGCCTTATCTCTGCTACAGTTTGCTCTTTGGGGTTGCCGCTGAAAGCCAGGGTTGTTCACCTCAGGTTGATTGAATGACTGCCCTCTGTTCAACAAGATTGTCCAAGTTCCTGCTCAACTTCTCATATTATTGGCTGCTACATTTTACTCTCAGCCCTTAGTTGGTGCCTGCAAACTGCCAAAAGCTTTGAGAAGAAAAGAGGTGCTGTGTACATCTGTCTTCTTTCCTTTTCTCCAGGATATTGGCCCTCCAAGTCCTCACTCTCTCATAAGCTTTCCAATGTTGTAAAGACATGTGTGACACTCCAACTGCTCCATGGTTGTTTTGGATGGGAGGTTTGCTCTGCAGCAAGCTTATCTGTCATAACCAGAATTGTATACTATTTTCTACTAGTAAAACCAATGTACCATTCAGTACTATAATATTTAGTACTTCAGAGAAAATTGGCCCCTTTGGATATTTGCCAACCAAGACTATTTGGCTGAAATTGCACAATTCTCTGGAAATGACTTAGGTTGTTCCCTTCTTACTCTAATCTATCCCTGGTTGACCTTATCCACTCAACTGGCTTTAAACAGTATGGCTATTCTGATGAATCCCAAATATGTACCTGTTACTGAAATATATCTCCTGAAATATAGATGCATAAATCCCAATGCCAAATGGATACTGACAGTGAGATAACTCACAAGTGTTTCAAACTCACATATACAAAATGGAATTTCTCATCTTCTATCCCTACTTCCAAATGAAGCCGCCTCATTCTCCTTTATTCCATAACTCAGTGAGAGATAGGATCTTCTCCCCACCTGCCAAGCAATGTACCTGGTAATCATCCTCAGTTCTTCTTACCTTCTTCATCTTCATATATAATCACTCACCACAGTTTTGTATTTCAACTTCATTATTATTTCTGGAATTCATTCATTTTTCCCCATTCTTTTGTCCTCAACTTATTTCCTTGGAGTTCTAAAAAGTCTCAAAACTGGCTCCCCTCCTTCCAGTTTAAGAGCATATATACTTTCCACATTCTCCCAAGTCATCTTTGAGAAATAGAAACAGGGTCTTGTCACTCCCTTGCTTAAAATCTTTCAGGGATTCTCCCTAATATTCAGGACAATGTCAAAATGCTTTAATTTGGTACGTATACATTTAATAATCATGAGTTGAGTGTGAATTAAAGACAAAATATATAAAAGATGAAAAAAATGTAGTTTGAAATTTTGTTATGGAAAGCAAGACTGAACCAAGAACTAGAGTTATAACTTTGGAAATTAGTCTCCTAGAGATGAGAATTGAAGTTGTGAGAGTAGATAATAACAAAGAAGAAAAGAACATGGCAGAAAAAGACAGGAGGGTTGAAGATATACATGGAGTGAAAGAGGGAAAATAGTCCTACAAAGGAAGCCAAAAAATTAGGTTCGTTGCAGGCAGTATGATAAACAGAAGTCAAGTGCCAGGGAAGGATAGGTCACTTATATGTGCTAATTAAAGCAAAAGGGCCAAGACAAAGATTGACCATATATCCCTAAAGAGCTCTGAGGACAGGGTAGAGATCCAGATGGAATTTTGAGAGGCTGCACTGGGAACAAACATTCATAGTGATTTACCTGTAAAGAGTAAAAAGACATGGGTAACCAAGAAGTTTATACTCCCTCCACGCCAGAAAAACTCCTTTGATGCCTACTAGATGTAGCCATTAATAGAACTGCAGATGCTAAGACTGTGGAGACTTCCTCCCTCCTCACCTTCTGCAAAGGTAAGCCTCAAAGGCCTGGGGAAACTTATTAACATGAAGTGACGTTCTGGTGTCTGGCAGATCCTATTCAGAACCTTGGTACCATTTGTGGTTGAGCCCTCCTCTGCCTCTCACAGACAGCAGAAGTCAAGCCTACCTTCCCACTCTCCTTTCTGAAGAATTTCCTTTGGACTTGATTCCTATGAATTACCATCTTCCTTGGGTTTCTGGGGGATTTTTGTTTTTGTTTTTGTTTTTTAACATCTTTATTGGGGTATAATTGCTTTACAATGGTGTGTTAGTTTCTGCTTTATAACAGAGTGAATCAGTTATACATATACATATGTTGCCATATCTCTTCCCTCTTTGTCTCCCTCCCTCCCACACTCCCTATCCCACCCCTCCAGGCAGCCACAAAGAACCGAGCCGGTATCCCTGTGCCATGCGGCTGCTTCCCACTGGCTATCTACCTTACGGTTGTTAGTATATATATGTCCATGTCTCTCTCTCCCCCTATCACCCCTCCCCCTTCCCCCTCCCCATATCCTCAAGTCTGTTCTCCAGTAGGTCTGTGTCTTTATTCCTGTTTTACCCCTAGGTTCTTCATAACATTTTTTTTTCTTAAATTCCATATATATGTGTTAGCATACGGTATTTGTCCTTCTCTTTCTGACTTACTTCACTCTGTATGACAGACTCTAGGTCTATCGACCTCATTACAAATAGCTCAATTTCGTTTTTTTTTTACCTAGATCTATCCACCTCATTACAAATAGCTCAATTTCGTTTCTTTTTATGGCTGAGTAATATTCCATTGTATATATGTGCCACATCTTCTTTATCCATTCATCCGACGACGGGCACTTAGGTTGTTTCCATCTCCGGGCTATTGTAAATAGAGCTGCAATGAACATTTTGGTACATGACTCTTTCTGAATTCTGGTTTCCTCAGGGTATATACCTAGTAGTGGGATTGCTGGGTCATATGGTAGTTCTATTTGTAGTTTTTTAAGGAACCTCCATACTGTTCTCCATAGTGGCTGAACCAATTCACATTCCCACCAGCAGTGCAAGAGTGTTCCCTTTTCTCCACACCCTCTCCAGCATTTATTGTTTCTAGATTTTTTGATGATGGCCATTCTGACTGGTGTGAGATGATATCTCATTGTAGTTTTGATTTGCATTTCTCTAATGATTAATGATGTTGAGCATTCTTTCATGTGTTTGTTGGCAGTCTGTATATCTTCTTTGGAGAAATGTCTATTTAGGTCTTCTGCCCATTTTTGGATTGGGTTGTTTATTTTTTTGTTATTGAGCTGCATGAGCTGCCTGTAAATTTTGGAGATTAATACTTTGTCACTTGATTCATTTGCAAATATTTTCGCCCATTCTGAGGGCTGTCTTTTGGTCTTGTTTATGGTTTCCTTTGCTGTGCAAAAGCTTTGAAGTTTCATTAGGTCCCATTTGTTTATTTTTGTTTTTATCTCCATTACTCTAGGAGATGGGTCAAGAAGGATCTTGCTGTGATTTATGTCATAGAGTGTTCTGCCTATGTTTTCCTCTAAGAGTTTGATAGTTTCTGGCCTTACATTTAGGTCTTTAATCCATTTTGAGCTTATTTTTGTGTATGGTGTTAGGGAGTGATCTAATCTCATACTTTTACATGTACCTATCCAATTTTCCCAGCACCACTTATTGAAGAGGCTGTCCTTTCTCCACTGTATATTCCTGCCACCTTTA
Source organism: Lipotes vexillifer (assembly GCF_000442215.2). Classification (NCBI taxonomy): domain Eukaryota; kingdom Metazoa; phylum Chordata; class Mammalia; order Artiodactyla; family Lipotidae; genus Lipotes; species Lipotes vexillifer. Next base: position 3,242,118 of record NW_006798913.1, on the reverse strand, counting down.
TCAAAGATAAGGTGACCATATGTGCATGGGTTTATCTCTGGGCTTTCTATCCTATTCCATTGATCTATCTTTCTGTTTTTGTGCCAGTACCATACTGTCTTGATTACTGTAGCTTTGTAGTATAGTCTGAAGTCAGGCAGCCTGATTCCTCCAGCTCCATTTTTTGTTCTCAAGATTGCTTTGGCTATTCGGGGTCTTTTGTGTTTCCATACAAATTGTGAAATTTTTTGTTCTAGTTCTGTGAAAAATGCCAGTGGTAGTTTGATAGGGATTGCATTGAATCTATAGATTGCTTTGGGTAGTAGAGTCATTTTCACAATGTTGATTCTTCCAATCCAAGAACATGGTATATCTCTCCATCTGTTTGTATCATCTTTAATTTCTTTCATCAGTGTCTTATAATTTTCTGCATACAGGTCTTTTGTCTCCTTAGGTAGGTTTATTCCTAGATATTTTATTCTTTTTGTTGCAATGGTAAATGGGAGTGTTTTCTTGATTTCACTTTCAGATTTTTCATCATTAGTATATAGGAATGCCAGAGATTTCTGTGCATTAATTTTGTATCCTGCTACTTTACCAAATTCATTGATTAGCTCTAGTAGTTTTCTGGTAGCATCTTTAGGATTCTCTATGTATAGTATCATGTCATCTGCAAACAGTGACAGCTTTACTTCTTCTTTTCCGATTTGGATTCCTTTTATTTCCTTTTCTTCTCTGATTGCTGTGGCTAAAACTTCCAAAACTATGTTGAATAAGAGTGGTGAGAGTGGGCAACCTTGTCTTGTTCCTGCTGACCTTAGTGGAAATGCTTTCAGTTTTTCATCATTGAGGATGATGTTGGCTGTGGGCTTGTCATATATGGCCTTTATTATGTTGAGGAAAGTTCCCTCTACACCTACTTTCTGTAGGGTTTTTATCATAAAAGGGTGTTGAATTTTCTCAAGAGCTTTCTATGCATCTATTGAGATGATCATGTTTTTCTCCTTCAATTTGTTAATATGGTTTATCACATTGATAGATTTGTGTATATTGAAGAATCCTTGCGTTCCTGGAATAAAACCCACTTGATCATAGTGTATGATCCTTTTAATGTGCTGTTGGATTCTGTTTGCTAGTATTTTGTCGAGGATTTTTGCATCTATGTTCATCAGTGATATTGGCCTGTAGTTTTCTTTCTTTGTGACATCCTTGTATGGTTTTGGTATCAAGGTGATGGTGGCCTCGTAGAATGAGCTGGGGAGTGTTCCTCCCTCTGCTCTATTTTGGAAGAGTTTGAGAAGGATAGGTGTTAGCTCTTCTCTAAATGTTTGATAGAATTCGTCTGTGAAGCCATCTGGTCCTGGGCTTTTGTTTGTTGGAAGATTTTTAATCACAGTTTCAATTTCAGTGTTTGTGATTGGTCTGTTCATATTTTCTATTTCTTCCTGATTCAGTCTTGGCAGTTTGTGCATTTCTAAGAATTTGTCCATTTCTTCCAGATTGTCCATTTTATTGGCATAGAGTTGCTTGTAGTAATCCCTCATGATTTTTTGTATTTCTGCAGTGTCAGTTGTTACTTCTCCTTTTTCATTTCTGATTCTATTGATTTGAGTCTTCTCCCTTTTTTTCTTGATGAGTCTGGCTAATGGTTTATCTATTTTGTTTATCTTCTCAAAGAACCAGCTTTTAGTTTTATTGATCTTTGCTATTGTTTCCTTCATTTCTTTTTCATTTATTTCTGATCTGATTTTTATGATTTCTTTCTTCTGTTAACTTTGGGGTTTTTTTGTTCTTCTTTCTCTAATTGCTTGAGGTGCAAGGTTAGGTTGTTTATTCTAGATGTTTCCTGCTTCTTGAGGTGGGCTTGTATTGCTATAAACTTCCCTCTTAGAACTGCTTTTGCTGCATCCCATAGGTTTTGGGTCGTTGTGTCTCTATTTTCGTGTGTTTCTAGGTATTTTTTTAATTTCCTCTTTGATTTCTTCAGTGATCACTTCGTTATTAAGTAGTGTATTGTTTAGCCTCCATGTGTTTGTATTTTTTACAGATCTTTTCCTATAATTGATATCTAGTCTCATGGCATTGTGGTCGGAAAAGGTACTTGATACAATTTCAATTTTCTTAAATTTACCAAGACTTGATTTGTGACCCAAGATATGATCTATCCTGGAGAATGTTCCATGAGCCCTTGAGAAAAATGTGTATTCTGTTGTTTTTGGATGGAGTGCCCTGTAAATATCAATTAAGTCCATCCTGTTTAATGTATCATTTAAAGCTTGTGTTTCCTTATTTATTTTCATTTTGGATGATCTGTCCATTGGTGAAAGTGGGGTGTTGAAGTCCCCTACTATGAATGTGTTACTGTCGATTTCCCCTTTTATGGCTGCTAGTTTTTGCCTTATGTATTGAGGTGCTCCTATGTTGGGTGCATAAATATTTACAATTGTTATATCTTCTTCTTGGATCGATCCCTTAATCATTATGTAGTGTCCTTCTTTGTCTCTTCTGATAGTCCTTATTTTAAAGTCTATTTTGTCTGATATGAGAATTGCTACTCCAGCTTTCTTTTGGTTTCCATTTGCATGGAATATCTTTTTCCATCCCCTTACTTTCAGTCTGTATGTGTCTCTAGGTCTGAAGTGGGTCTCTTGTAGACAGCATATATATGGGTCTTGTTTTTGTATCCATTCAGCCAATCTGTGTCTTTTGGTGGGAGCATTTAGTCCATTTACATTTAAGGTAATTATCGATATGTATGTTCCTATTCCCATTTTCTAAATTGTTTTGGGTTCGTTATTATAGGACTTTTCCTTCTCTTGTGTTTTTGTCTAGAGAAGTTCCTTTAGCATTTGTTGTAAAGCTGGTTTGGTGGTGCTGAACTCTCTCAGCTTTTGCTTGTCTGTAAAGGTTTTAATTTCTCCATCAAATCTGAATGAGATCCTTGCTGGGTAGAGTAATCTTGGTTGCAGGTTTTTCTCCTTCATCACTTTCAGTATGTCCTGCCACTCCCTTCTGGCTTGTAGAGTTTCTGCTGAGAGATCAGCTGTTAACCTTATGGGGATTCCCTTGTGTGTTATTTGTTGTTTTTCCCTTGCTGCTTTTAATATGCTTTCTTTGTATTTAGTTTTTGACAGTTTGATTAATATGTGTCTTGGCGTATTTCTCCTTGAATTTATCCTGTATGGGACTCTCTGTGCTTCCTGGACTTGATTAACTATTTCCTTTCCCATATTAGGGAAGTTTTCAACTATAATCTCTTCAAATATTTTCTCAGTCCCTTTCTTTTTCTCTTCTTCTTCTGGAACCCCTATAATTCGAATGTTGGTGCGTTTAATGTTGTCCCAGAGGTCTCTGAGACTGTCCTCAGTTCTTTTCATTCTTTTTTCTTTATTCTGCTCTGCAGTAGTTATTTCCACTATTTTATCTTCCAGGTCACTTATCCGTTCTTCTGCCTCATTTATTCTGCTATTGATCCCATCTAGAGTATTTTTCACTTCATTTATTGTGTTGTTCATCATTGTTTGTTTCATCTTTATTTCTTCTAGGTCCTTGTTAACTGTTTCTTGTATTCTGTTCATTCTATTTCCAAGATTTTGGATCATATTTACTATCATTATTCTGAATTCTTTTTCAGGTAGACTGCCTATTTCCTCTTCATTTGTTAGGTCTGGTGGGTTTTTATCTTGCTCCTTCATCTGCTGTGTGTTTTTCTGTCTTCTCATTTTGCTTATCTTACTATGTTTGGGTTCACCTTTGTGCAGCCTGCAAGTTTGTAGTTCCCGTTGTTTTTCGTGTCTGCCTCCAGTGGCTAAGGTTGCTTCAGTGGGTTGTGTAGGCTTCCTCGTGGAGGGGACTAGTGCCTGTGTTGTGGTGTATGAGGCTAGACCTTGTCTCTCTAGTGGGCAGGTCCACGCCTGCTGGTGTGTTTTGGGGTGTCTGTGGACTTATTATGATTTTAGGCAACCTCTCTGCTAGTGGGTGGGGTTGTGTTCCTGTCTTCCTATTTGGTTGGCATAGGTTGTCCAGCAGTGTAGCTTGCTGCTCATTGAGTGAAGCTGGGTGCTGGTGCTGAGATGGAGATCTCTGGGAGATTTTTGCCATTTGATATTATGTGGGGCTGGGAGGTCTCTTGTTGACCAGTGTCCTGAAGTTGTGTCTCCCACCTCAGAGACACAGCACTGACTCCTGGCTGGAGCAGCAAGAGCCTTTCATCCACTCGGCTCAGAATAAAAGGGAGAGAAAGTAGAGAGAATTAGTAGAAGTAGGAAGAAAGAAAGAGAGAAAGAAAGAAAGAAAGAAAGAAAGAAAGAAAGAAAGAAGGAAAGAAGGAAAGAAAGAAAGAAGGAAAGAAGGAAAGGAGGGAAGGAAGGAAGGAAGGAAGGAGGGAAGGAAGAAAGAAAGAAGAAAAGAAGGAAAGATGGCAAGAAGGAAAGAAATGAGGGAGGGAGGAAGGAAGGAAGGAAGGAGGGAAGGAAGGAAAAAAGACAGAAAGAAAGAAGATACAGTAAAATAAAATAAAGTATAATAAAGTTATTGAATTAAAAAATAATTATTTAGAGAAAAGAAAAGGGACGGATAGAACCTTAGGACAAATGGTGGAAGCAAAGCTATACAGACAAAATCTTACAGAGAAGCATACACATACACCCTCACAAAAAGAGGTAAAGGGGCAAAAATCATAAAACTTGCTCTCCAAGTCCACCTCCTCAATTTGGGATGATTTGTTGTCTAAAGGAGGGAAGGAAGGAAAGAAAGATAGAAAGAATGTAAAGTATAATAGAGTTATTTAAATTAAAATTAATTATTAAGAAAAAAATTTAAAAAAAAACAATGGACGGATAGAACGCTAGGACAAATGGTGGAAGCAAAGCTATACAGACAAGATCTCACACAGAAGCATACACATACACCTTCACAAAAAGAGGAAAGGGGGAAAAAATCATAGGTCTTGCTCTAGAAGTCCACCTCCTCAATTTGGGATGATTCGCTGTCTATTCATGTATTCCACAGATGCAGGGTACATCAAGTTGATTGTGTAGCTTTAATCCGCTGGTTCTGAGGCTGCTGGGAGAGATTTCCCTTTCTCTTCTTTGTTCTCACAGCTCACAGGGGCTCAGCTTTCGATTTGGCCCTGCCTCTGCGTGTAGGTCGCTGGAGGGCGTCTGTTTTTTGCTCAGACAGGACGGGGTTAAAGGAGCCGCTGACTCGGGGGCTCTGGCGCACTCAGGCCGGGGGCAGGGAGGGGCACGGAGTGCGGGGCGGGC
>NW_006798913.1:3179378-3236429 GCF_000442215.2 Lipotes vexillifer | reverse complement strand
CCGCTTTGCCCTCCGCGCCCCTGTTGCTGCGCTCTCCTCCGCGGCTCCGAAGCTCCCCGCTCCGCCTCCCGCAATCTCTGCCCGCGAAGGGGCTTCCTAGTGTGTGGAGACCTTTCCTCCTTCACAGCTCCCTCCCACTGGTGCAGGTGCCGTCCCTATTCTATTGTCTCTGTTTTTAATTAATTTTTTCTTTTGCCCTACCCAGATACGTGGGGAGTTTCTTGCTTTTTGGGAGGTCTGAGGTCTTCTGCCAGCATTCAGTAGGTGTTCTGTAGGAGTTGTTCCACATGTAGATGTATTTCTGGTGTATCTGTGGGGAGGAAGGTGATCTCCGCGTCTTACTCCTCCGCCATCTTCCCCCCCTTCCGATCGTGTTTCTGTTTTATAACCTTCTTCTATGCAGTTTCTCCAGGTGTATTTGTGCCTGTGTGAAGACCCTGTCTTTCAAAATCCCTTCCCAGATGATTTATTAATTGTGGTATTGTAATTATTCCCCATACTACCTCATTGGAATCAGCATGAGAATTCCTGCCTATGTTAAAATAATGAGCAGGCTCCAATGAGAAAGTTTTTGTCAGACTGTAGACTTTTATATTTTCTTAAGGAAACAAAAACTGAAATGCATTCAGAATATTGTTGTCTGTGCTTCTATAATAACTTTTTCTAAAGTTTTCTTTCTCTTAATATTAGATAACCTTTTGGGGGGGGATCATGTCACAGCACTGAAGTGTTTCTTGACAGTGTCCCATCTGTCAGATTTGCATGAAAAGTAGTGGCATCTTTGCCTGCTGCTCTTCTGAGCACAGACAGAGAGATTTGTAGACAACCTTGCCAAGATGTGTGGGTGGAGATGGGTTACTGAGTCAGGAATTATTGATATATTTTCCCAGGAAAAGAAGGAAGCATAAGTAACAATAAGGGGGGCCAAAGAGGTGAGGTGCAATGAAGATGAGAAAAAGGAAAATACCTGGGGATTTCATGGAGAGTTTGTTTTACCCTTGGAAGACCACACCAATAGTCAACTTTCCTATGTGTTAAATCTACACACTGTAATGATTCTGGATGAATCCCTTCCTGCTTTCAAGATAGATTCCTCACAAGAGTTAACAAGAGTTAAGAGGCTACCTTCTATGTGTATTCAATGGCTTTTTTGCTGTTTTTAATTTAGAAAAATAATTGTATTTCACCTTGACTCATTCATTTGTATATAATTTAAAAGATGTTAGTCAAATTTGTCCTTTCTTAAGGATTCTCTTTGGTCTAGAATATGGTCTAGAATATCCCACTTGAAACAAGTGTATTTACTTATACGTTATAAAGAATATTGCAATTCATTTAATGTTTAAAACTCACCTCTTAAGTGACAGGGTAAGCACTTTCAAAGTCTTTCACTGACACTTTGTGGCAAAAGGTGGAACTACAGCAATTTTTTTTTTTTCTTTTTCCGGTACGCGGGCCTCTCCCTGTTGTGGCCTCTCGCATTTCGGAGCACAGGCTCCGGACGCGCAGTCTCAGCGGCCGTGGCTCACGGGCCCAGCCGCTCTGCGGTATGTGGGATCTTCCCGGACCGGGGCACGAACCCGTATCCCTTGCATTGGCAGGCGGACTCTCAACCACTGCACCACCAGGGAAGCCCTACAGTATTTTTTAAAGTTGTTTTCTGACATGTTTTATATGGGTAATATAACAAATAACAATCAAGAAATTATCATCTTGCATATCTGTATACATACATATGTACATTAAATAAAGAACAATCAGGACATTGCATAATCATTTAAGACACTATCTAAATTACAATATCACAACCTACTACAAACAAAACTTTGATTTCACAAAGAAATAATTTAAATTATATATTAAAAAATCATGTGTTGTCTGTCTTTAATACTGCCATTAGAACTGAGGTATATTTGAATAATTGTGTTTTCTTTCATTATTTTAGCTGTTCATGAGTTTTTAAAAAACCATAAAATGAGCAATTAAGATTGTCCCCTGGAATTTTCATTCTATATTTAGGAATTTTGAGGAACATTATTGTCAAAAATTTTGCTTCCCATTTTATAGCTCCTTTTTCCATGGAAAGTGGTTTTTTAAATTGTGATAAAGTATACACAATTTAAAATTTACCACTTTAGCCATTCTTAAGTTGACAATTCATTGGCAGTAAGTACATTCACATTGTTGTACAACCATCAGCGCTATATATCTTTGTAACATTTTTCATCTTGCGAAACTAAAATTCTTTCCTCTTAAGCAATTATAGCCCATTCTCCCCTCCCCCCAGACCTGGCAACCACATTCTTCTTTCTGTCTTAAAGGATTTGGCTACTCTAAGTACTTCATATAAATGGAATTATATAATCATTGTCCTTTTGTATCTGGCTTATGTCACTTAACACCTATATCTTGTTTTAATGTTGAAAAATTAAATAAATGTGAAAATGCTTAAATAATTTGATATATATAGTACAGATCTTTCGAGATGCTCAGTAACATGCTAATTATATACCATGCACAGACTCCTCTTGATATTATAATATCAATTATTAGTTGACATTTTAAGACCTAAGAGTATGTTTAATAAAAGATGCAATCTCATCAACATTTTAACAGGATATCACCTTAGTTTAAATTTTTCTAAGTGCAAGGATTGATTTGAGAGAGAAATTCACTTTGTCCATATGCAGTGTGTTAGATACTAAAAGAAAAATCAGTTTATCATAAGTGCAGATTGAAGTTGCAAAGGGTTTTATTGTACCAATATTTTATTTTCCTATTTGAAAGCCAGTTTAATCTTTGGCACACCCAATAACAGGTTACTTTTAAAGACTGTATCTCTATATTATGTTTTAAATCCCTCTCTACATCACAGACTACAGATGCTGTCATACAGCTAGAGTCAGGTTCCGTCTGTTGGTCCTGCAGAGCAAAGATGGGAGCTATACATCTTTGGATTCTTACAGATGAAGAGATGATGAACCAAATGAGGGGTGAAAGAGGAAGGACTAAAATGGACTTTTATCTTGGCACCTCTGTATCTCAAAAGTCTTTTTTTCAAAAAATCTGTGTTCAAGGTGGATTTTCATTCAATCTGCATCCCTGCCTTCTGGCATCACCTTTCACCCCCATGTGCACAACCATTCCTCACTTGTTCCTGATTAATGCAGGCAGACTTGTAAGTGCAGACTAACCACAAACTAACTTTAACATTGGTGGATCATGATCATTCAGAGAACCGATTTCAAAAATAGTACCAAGTTCATGTCTCACATCCTGCCAAGGCTCATCAGAAGACAGTATATGGGGAATTGAGAGCCAAGAAAATAACTGGCAGGCAGCCAAGTTCTCTGTCAAATGTCAGGCCTTAAAAGGAATGAGGAAAATAAAAGCTCCATTCAGCCACTGGGTTTTTTCTCTTCTTTTAAAGAACCTCATGGGTAAATGTACAATACCAAAGGCACCAACATGCTACAAGTGGATGAACAAATCAATGTTATGAATATTTTTTATTGCAAAGTAAGTTTTAGGCAGTGTTTGTGTTGGAAGAAAAGCTTTCGAAACCAAGAAGAGTAAGAGAAAGGAAAAGCCCATCTCAAAATGAAAAAGAGCCTTTGAACCAGTAGAAAAATAAGAAAAAAAATACAAATACCCATAATAGTTCATAATAATTTTAGAATGTGATTCATGATGAGGAAATGTACAACATGTAATATGTTTTTATTTCTTTGTTTAAAATTTTTTTCCTTTTAAAAAAAATTTTTATTGGAGTATAGTTGATTTAAAATGTGTTAGTTTCAGGTGTACAGCAAAGTGAATCAGTTATATATATATGTGTGTGTGTGTGTGTGTGTATAGGTTATTACAGAATATTGAGTAGAGTTCCCTGTGCTATACAGTAGGTCTTGTTAACTATATTATATATAGTAGTGTGTATGTGTTAATCCCAAACTCCCAATCTATCCCTCCCTGTCACCCTTCCCTGCTGGTAAACATTAGTTCATTCTCTAAGTCTGTGAATCTGTTTCTGTTTTTAAAAATAAGTTCATTTATATCATTTTGTATTAGACTCCATATATAAGTGATATAATATGATATTTGTCTTTGTCTGACTTACTTCACATAGTATAATAACCTCTAGGTCCATCTATGTTGCTTCAAATGGCATTATTTCATTCTTTTTTATGGTGTAATACGGTTTTAAAAAAGAAAGAAGACATATTGAGTTCGGCTAATTAAGAGAAATTTCATGAAACCAATTTTTTTGTTTGATTGCTTTTGTTTTTTTGCTTTTGTGTTTGTTTGTTTGTTTTTTGGGGGGTAGGATTTAATTAGTTGAAAAGAGGATTGAAATGGAGTGTGGCCATTTCCAAAAGGAGGAATGGCATTAGCAATCACCTAGTGTGGAATGTTTGCTATAAAGTGAGATATCAAACTTATCCTGAAGCTCTGAGTATTTTATGGGAAGCATTGCAAGACATAGAGGGAAAGTTCAATGAGAACTGGGTTGCCACCTGAGGATTTTGTACTTAATTCCAAAGAAAAGGAGAGACTCCTATTGAAATGAAAGAGTTAATATAACTGGAGTGAATGGTATCACTGGATAAAATGGATAGGAGTAAAGAGAGGCAGGGTGCAGGACAAACTATTAGGAGGTAATTGTGACATCCTAGCTAATTATTACCACAATCTGACCAGGTATTTGCAAAAGGAATAGAAAGACAATTATAGAGGTAAGAGATATCTAAGGGATTTTAAACATAAGGTATCGGGGAGAAAAAGGAAGAATGTTATATTTCAGGGAGATATAAGGTCCAGGAAGAGTATATAAGAAAAGATGATGAATTTAACTGCATAAATTTGATGTGCTACCAGGAGAAGGTTGTTTCCCTTATATCTTTAATATTTTGAATGGGAAAATGAATAAACTAATGGATATTTATTCAATCCAAACTGAGGAGATATGCACCTGAAGATGTGTGCTCAGTTCTGGATAGCCAGCTCAGAGATATCTGCTGGTAATCTGCAGCATTTTCACAATAAAGAGACCAGGGTCATGAGAGAAGTAATCCTGCTATTATGTAGGAAGGGTCTGCCAATGTTTAACCCAGAGAAACAAAGTCTTGGGGAACAGGCATAGTCATAATCTTTAGTATTTTGAATGTACATAATGTAAACACCATACTTAAGATATTGTAATTGGCACAGTAATATTATTTAACATAAAGTCCAAATTCAAACTTCTCCAATTATCCCAATAATGTTTTTTAGAATATTAATTTTTCCCTCTCTTTTTTCTCCCTAAGATTTAGAGGTAAAGAAACATCTACATGAGGGAACCAATTTCTAGCAATTGTATACATATATGATCCAAAAAAAGTGTGACTTGGCTATTAAGAAATCTAACAAGATCTCAGGCTGTCTTAATAGAGAAATATTAACGAAAGCAGTCACCCTGTTCTTTTCTGTCCTGGTTAGACCACAGCTGGAAACATGTGTGCAGTTGCAGATAGCTCATTTAGAGCCATCAATGATTATCTGGAGTGTGCTCAGAATAAAGGGATCAGGGTGATGTGAGATGCGAAACCCTGCATTGCACATGAGGGTTCTGGAGATATTTAGCCTCGGTAAGCAGAGGCTTGGGGAATAGCTGTGGACTTTAAGTATCTGAATGGCTACTGTTATAGGCTGAGCTAGAAGAACAGAGCATCAAGCCACAGAGAATTATTCTTAAGCCTTAAAATTTAGTGAAATTTGCCCTGCTGACTTGAAAACTTGCTTTAGACTGGTGACCCGCTTTTTCTTCCAATTTCTACATTTTAGAATGGGGATATCAACCTATCCTTATCCCAAGATGACATTTTGGAAGTAGGTAACTTGTCTTCTAGGTTTCGCTGGTTCATAGATGGAGAGGAGTTTTGCCCTGGGAAGGCCCATACCCCAAATCTCACCCATTCTTGACTTAGATAATATGTAGGTGAGATTTGGGATTTAGAGTTGATGCTGAAATGGGTTAAGAATTTGGGGACCGTTGAGATGGAGTGAATTGTATTTTGCATGTGAGAAGAACACAAATTTTTAGGGGTCACAGGACAGACTATTATGAATTGAATTGTGTCTCCCCAAAAATATGTGAAAGTGCTAATCCCCTGAATATCAGAATGTGACCTTATTTGGAAATAAGGTCATTGCAGATATGATTAGTTGAGTTAAAATGAGTCATACTGGAGTAGAGTGGGCCACTAATCTAATATGACTGGTGTCCTTATAAGAAGATGCCATGTGAATACAGAGAGGCAGGAGAACTCCATGTTATGATAGAGAGAGAGACTGGAGTTACAGAGCTGCACCCTAGGGAAGGCCACGGTAGCCAGCAAACCACCAGAAACTGCGAGAGAGGCAAGGAAGAATTTCTCTACAGCTTTCAGAGGCAGCTTAGCCCTCCTGACACGTTGATTTTGGACTTCTGGTCTCCAAAACTGTGGGACAATAAGTTTATGTTGCTTTAAAACACCCAACCTATCATACTCTGTTAAAGCAGCCCTGGGAAACTAATACAGGTACAATGCAGAAAAAAGTAGATAAGGTTTATTCCTTGGGTTCCAGGAAAGAATAAAGAACCCATGAATGGAACTGAAAGGGAAACAGATATCAACTCAACATGAACAAGAACTTGCTGGTAGGTAAAGTCAACACAAAATGTAGTCAAGGACTTAAGCAAGTCATAAACTCCCGACTATTAAAAATATGCAAGTAGAATGAATCAGGAATACTGCAGAGTTGATTTATGCATCAAGTTAGACTGAACTCCAATTCCAGAATTTTATGAATGTATGTTAAAGTCCTGCCAAAAAAAGCCTGGCAGCTGCCTTCCACCTTCTGCTTCAATGATAGATGCTGGTATATAATAGAATGGCATGCAGAGTTTATAAGATTAAATCTAAGCTCGGCATTTACTAGCTATTCATCCTTAGGTAGGTTCCATAACCTCCCGAGCCTCAGTTTTCCACATGTTAGACAGGGATATTAACAATAATCATTTCATAGTGTTATTATGAAGATTAATAATTCAAATTGCTTAGCACAGGATATGGCACAGAGTAAATACTATAGAAGTGTTGGTTGAGAATCTACTTGTTCTCACATTGCTTAGACATCATGCATTAACACTGTCCTCCCATCATTGCCGTTCCTCACCTCCAAAATAGGGAGAATTGGGAGTCAAACTAGAATGGATTGCATTTTTTAAGTCTTGTTTTCTTTTCTAGATCCCAAATTGCACCATTTGGACCACTTATTGACCAAGGATCAGAAGTGTGATATTTTTTGTCAATTTTCTCTTAACAAGCTGTAATAATGTGTTAGTCGACTGCTAAGATGGGTTTGTGTGTGTGTGTTTGTGTGTGTGTGTGTGTGTGTGAGTGTTTCAAGCGTTTCTGAGAAATAAATGATTCAACAGCAGCATTTTCAGATAATAAAGACTATGATTTACCCTAATAAAGCTCACTTGAGCTTTTGGTACTTGTGTGCTGGAGCTAAAGGAATATGTGAAGTTTTCACAATTAAATCCTCAGAAATTCAGGTATTTCATTAAATTGGCATCTGTTGGTGATTGAGGGTAATTCCAGCTTCAGGAGCTAGTAAAAGCATTTTTCAGCATCTGAAAGTCATAATAAACTGGCGCATAATTGTCAAAAAGGAATCCTCACTCAGTGACTTAAATTTTTAAAATGTGCTTTTATTTCTTCACTGCATAAGGTTACTAATCACTGCATCATTTGGGTGTATAAGCGACAGCTCTGACAGGGTAATGATACCCCAGGTAAATTCACAGTTCCTTTCAGTGAAGCAAACCCATCAGTAGATGTGGGTAGCAGTGCTTACATCTATATAATTCTGGAACCAGTGATTATGTAACCTTTGGATATCTCAGAGGGCGGACAGAGAATCAAAGAACTATGTGTTCTTTCCATAAATAGAAGCTGAATGAGATAGCACAACTTTTACACAGGGGGATACACTGAAGGAAAAGGAGGAAGGCTTGGCTGAGAAAGTGTGTTTCATCTGAGCTGATGTTTAGAGGCCATCGAGAGTAATAGAAAGGAGAGAGATTGAGTTTCTAGAATTTATATGTGCTTTTTTATATAACTCCTTCATTTTCACAAAAGAAGGTAGCCAGTGTGGTGGAAAGACCAGCTCTTCACTTGGTGTATAAGCCCAGTTATAACTGTGGTTCTCTGTTTTATGAGCCATTTGTCCTCAACAAGTTCCTGTGTCTCACTGACGTCATAATATATAAAACATTGGTAATGATACATTTCCTTGGGATTGTCATTGAGGTTAAACGACCTAAGGATATGAACCATCCACTTCAGTATACAGCAATAGTAAGGACTTTTTTGGTTGACTTTGTCTTTAAGCCTCTTCATCTCTTAAAAGTCCCAAAGGCAGAGTTTGGGAGCAGGTAGGGGTCAATGTCATGGATGAGGCAAACATTGCAGTTCATTGAAAACTAGTGAACTCCTAATTCATCTCAACTCAGTAAATATTTCTTGAGTATTTGCTGACCACCGAAGGAGTAGAACGATAAATCAAAGATTGTTCTTTAACTCCTGGAAAATGAAATTCAAAATCGAGTAAAAATAAACACAGCCTTATGATCCATTGAAAAATGTCTTGAAAAGTAAATGAACTGATTTTAAGCATATATTCAGCATTCACACATATTGACCATTTTGCTGAAAACACAGGACAGCCTTAAATTATCTCCCTTGGCAATATTTATTTGTGGATTTGCAGGGGTACCAATTAGCTTGACAGTGTTCCCTCAATAGTTATTTTCTTTGTTTAGTCACTGTCTTAGTCTGTCCAGCCTGCTGTAACTGAGTACCATGAACTGAGTGGTTAATAAAAAACAGAAGTTTTTTTCTCACAGTTCTGGAGCCTGAGAAGTCCAAGATCATGACTGTGGCAGATTCAGTGGTCAGAGTCCATTTCCTGGTTCATAAACAGCAGCTTTTTTGCTGTATCCTCACATGGTGGAAGGGGCAAAAGATCTCTCTGGAGTTCCTTTTATAAGGACCTAATGCCCTTCACGAGGGCTCCACCCTCATGACCAAATCATTTACCAAAGACTCACCTCCTAATACCATCACACTGGGGGTGAGGATCTTTCTATTTTATTGATGTATAATTGATTTACAATGTTGTGTTAATTACTGCAATACAACAAAGTGATTAAGTTATACATATATATACATTCTCTTTTTATATTCTTTTCCATTATGGTTTATTACAGGATAATGAATATAGCTCCCTGTGCTATACAGTAGGATCTTGTTGTTTATCCATTCTATATATAATACTTTGCATCTGATAACCCCAAACTCCCAGTCCATTCCTTCCCATATCATCCCCTTTGGCAAGCACAAGTCTGTTCTCTATGTCTATGAGCCTGTTTATGTTTTGTAGATAGGTTCATTTGTGTCATATTTTAGATTCCACATATAACTGATATCATTTGGTATTTGTCTTTCTCTTTCTGACTTACTTCACTTAATATGATAATCTGTAGTTGCATCCATGTTGTTGGAAATGGCATTATTTCAGTATTTTTTATGGCTGAGTAATATTCCATTTGTATCTATGTACCACATCTTCTTTGGGTGGGGGGCACTGTCAGGATCTTAACATATGAATTTCTGGGGAGCACAGACATTCAGTCCATAACAGTTACTATTCCTTTTTCTTTCCAAATTAGTTTGTGTGGCCGTGTGGAAGAACCACCACATGAGGACAGTGACCAATTACTTCATTGTCAACCTTTCTCTGGCTGATGTGCTTGTGACCATCACCTGCCTTCCAGCCACTTTAGTAGTGGACATCACTGAGACCTGGTTCTTTGGACAATCCCTCTGTAAAGTGATTCCTTACTTACAGGTAATTATGTTTCACACTTTTGGGGTTCAAACACAGAAACTACTGAAAAAGTATAGTCATTTTCAATTATAGTCATGGCCTTTTGGTAAATTACCTAGTGAGCTAAGAGAGAAATATTCTTGCTTAAGGAACTGGTAAACTTAAGGAAAGTAATACTAGGTAAACAAGGTAAGTTCTGGGTAAAAATAAAATGTCAGAATTCTCAAGTCATCAATAAATGCTGCACAAACCTTTTACCTTTTTGGTATCTAATTTTCTGATTATAAAATAAGGAACTTGACCAAATTAATGATTCAGCCTTTCCCAGTCCAATTAATTGAAGACTACCTGTTTTTATAAGTTGTCTCATTTACTACTGAGAAATCAAAAGCTATATGATCAAAGCAGGACAGGGAACAGGTTTTAGTGCAAGTTTTGAATTAAACTACCAGGAATCTGGTAGAGAATCTTTGGAATCTCTATTCTGCCATTCACCTATTGTATGCTATTGAGCCAAATATGTAAGCTCTTTGAGATTCACTTATTTTAAAAGATTAATAATTTTAATTATAGCTATCTCCTATGGTGGTTGGATTAGTTTACTTAGATAATTTATATGAACCACTTGGCATAGGGATTACTCTCTGGAAGACGATGATCTTATAAAAACATAATATGTTCTCAGTAAACATCAGTCATGGTCATCAGAATTAGATGTTTTATTATTCAGTTCTGAAAACAGCTTTTCTATAACTAGTTTCTCTACAAGAAATTAAGAACAAACACTTCCAGAAAATAATTTTCTGATTGATATTCTGATAGCTGTAAAATCTTTAAAAATTTTCCCAAGCTGGTGTCCAGAGCCACAGTTCTAAAAGACATGGATTTTCTTTAGCAATTGGACAGTGAGTGAAATGGTGACCACTCCCTACTGGTTCCCTTGACCACCCTCCATCCCCCGATATTTATTCCATCCAGGCTCCCAGTTGGTTTCATAATATTTGGAGGAAATGACAATATGCTCCCAATAATGACAAGTTGGGGCAGTTAGAACAATTGAATCTAGATACAGACCTTACGGTCTTCAGAAAATGGACTCAAAATGGATCATAGACCTAAATGTAAAATGCAAAACTATGAAACTCCCCAAAGATACCATAGAAGAAAACCTAGATGACCTTTGGTGTTTTGATGACTTTTTAATATATAACCAAATGCCTGATGATTGAAATAAATCACTGATAAGCTGAATTCATTAAAATTAAAAACTGCTGCTCTGCAAAAGTCAATGTAAAGAGAATATGAAGACAAGGCACAGACTGGGAGAAAATATTTGCAAAATACATGATGATAAGGAACTTTTATCTAAAATATACAGAGAGTTGTTAAAACTCAACAGTATGGAAGCAAACAACCCAATTAAAATATGGGCCAAAGACCTTAACAGACACCTCACCAAAGAAGATATACAAGTAGCAAAGAAACATATGAAAAGATGTCCCTTATCACATATCATAAGCGAAATGCAAATTAAAATAATGAGATATCACTGCACACCTATTAGAATGGCCAAACTATGGAACACTGATAATACCAAAAGCTGACAAGGATGTGGAGAAAGAGGAACACTCATTCATTGCTAGTAGGAATGCTGCAAAATGTTACAGCCACTTTGGAAGACTGATTTTTTTTTTTACAAATTTAAACATAGTCCCAACATATGATCCAACAATTGCATTCCTGAAAATTTACATCCACACAACAACTTGCATGCAAATGTTTACAGCAGCTTTATCTATCATTACTAAAACTTGGAAGTAACCAAGATGTCCTTCAGTAGATGAATGGGTAAATAAACTGGGGTACAACCTGGTAATAGAATATTATTCAGTGATTAAAAGAAATGAGTTATCAAGCAATAAAAAGACATGGAGGAACATTAAGTACTTATTACTTAGTGAAAGAAGCCAATCTGAGAAGGCTATGTACTGCATAATTCCAATAATATGACATTAGGAAAAAAGACAAAACTATGGAGATAGCAAAAAATATGAGTGGTTGTCAGGGGTTGGAAGGGATGAACAGGCAGAGCACAGAGGATTTTTAAGGCAGTATAACGTAGGATATTATAATGTTGGATACATGTCCTTATACATTTGTCCAAATGTACAACATCAAGAGTGTACTGATTATGGTGTGCCAATGTAAGTTCACCAATTATAT
Source organism: Lipotes vexillifer (assembly GCF_000442215.2). NCBI lineage: Eukaryota > Metazoa > Chordata > Mammalia > Artiodactyla > Lipotidae > Lipotes > Lipotes vexillifer. The sequence goes on along the minus strand of NW_006798913.1, from coordinate 3,224,288 downwards.
CAAATGTACCACTATGGTGGGGGATGTTGATCATGCAGGAGGCTATGTGGGAACAGGGGGTATAGGGAAATCTTTGTACCTTCTCCTCAGTTTTGCTGTGGTCTTAAAAGTACTCCAAAACTGAAGTCTTGGGAAAAACAAAAGTTGAGAGAGACCACAAATAGCTCATTATTAGAAATTATATAAATTAGGCTTTTGGATCTGAAATGTTACAGAGACCTTTACCACAATAGTTCTTCAATGACTCATTATAAAGAGAAATAATACATTTTTAGGTCAGAACTCACTGACTACTAAGTGGGAAATGCCATGAAAGTTATAAGCCTCATTGCAAGCATTAAGTTTAACTGCAATGCTAGTTTTGTCAGTCGTCTGAAAATCATGAGTGGTTTACAAAAATAAACTATAGCAAAATTTTTTGAGAGAAAGAGTACTTTGAGCAACAGAGAAAAATATCACCATAGAAAAACATCACTAAGCAATGGGTCTTATGATTACGTGGAGACACTGGGAAAATCATAAATAGCAGAGAATTCTAATATGTCACCATTTCTGTAGTGCTTCCAGAAAGTTTTTTAAATTTTTCTTGGTTCCAGTAACCACCCAGGGGGAAATTTGGGGGATCTTCTTAAGTTTTAAGATGGCTTAAGTTGCCCAGAATCTTTTGTTGGCTGAGTTGTTCTCTCTGCAAACCAGAAGTTTCCCTGATGGAGAGTGGGGTGATGGAGAGGGATGCATCACCCTGTAATAGGTGCAGCCCTGCTCTAATACACAGCAATAACTTCTTATAGACTAGGTATTCCAGATTCTCTTATGTGGATGCAAGGACAGCTTGAAAGCAATGTGCAACCATGAATGATGCAGGGCACGGGTGTCTCCTAATGTTCATTATGACAGTATTCTTTCCAGCAGCACAACTTAACAAGTCTTAAAGTTGAAAGAACATCTTCATCTCTTGATAGCTTCTATCTGATTCTCTATAAAGTGTCCAGTTTAGTCAACTTGACTAAACAACAGAGGATCAACAGTTGATCCTCTTCGCCAAAGATCAAGGACAAAACTATTGATAACCACAAGATCTGACCCATTCATTACCTCATTCAACATTACTTCTTGATGGAAAGTTGTAAATGCACAAAAATATTGAGGCACTGGTATAACTCACATCTCCAAATTCTCTCAATATTTATTGTCCGTTTTCCATACAATTTTCCCAAGTAGAAGGAATAGGGCCAATGTACAATAAGCCAATCATTTGAGTAGTTATTTTTTTCCCTTAATGGTGACGTTCTGAAACCAATGGTCCCTCATATGATACTTATGTCCTACTGAGTATTTAAAAACATATACAAAACACCCAGCTAAATTTTAAGGTTATTTGGTTGCATTTAAGATTCTTTGGACATTTACTAATTTCCTATTATTTATATGTTATTTTTCTTCTAAATACAATTCAATGCAACCTTTAGATTTATGAGTGGTATGCTGTAAGACTTCAGCAAACTCTCATCAATCTTAAAAATATTACAAATATAATAAAACTTAGCTAAATAATTAAAATGTCCCTTTTATATCTTTAATCACTCCATAGGTCCACTACCAGTAACATTTATTGGGCTATTTGCTGAATAATTATCATGAATTTCTAGAAAAAATATAAAATATTTCACTTTTCTTCTCACACATACAGGAGCAGTTGACTGATTTTTCAGAATGACTTTTTTTTGTAACTGCAGAAGAGATTCTGCACAGGAAATGCCAGGAAAAGTAGAACCAAAGCCAACTGAGTTTTTGGTGTTGGGTAATGGGACAGGCTCCCTCACTCTCAGTCACACTTCTCCACCTTCCAATCCATTAATGCCTGTCATCCAACCTTGTGATTTGGCAAAATTTCCATTTCTACTTGTCATGGATCTCTGAGTCCCTTTTGTCACATTTATATGCTAGTGTGAAACTGAGTCCTCTACCAAAGAAAGCTTCCCACATTGCCCTGAACACAGGGTACTCATAGGATGGGTGCAAGATAAGGCACCGACAGCAAAAGAAAGTTCACATCATCTCACTTCACTCACAATGTTCATGATTCACACTACATTCATTTCTCAAATGATTTATTATCAAGTTGACTTGAGCTAATATCAAAATCTCAATGAAAAAGGCACCTTTAAGTGCACTCCTACAAGTGAAAAGCAACAACAAAACTCTCATTTATAATCACTTATGATAAGGTGCAATTATATATCCCCTTCAAGAAAATCATGTAAATTGGATGCTAATTGTATACTAGAGTATATTATACACCAGCAGATGTAGTACAGTAACTATTAAAACACTGATGGTCAATGGTCCATGCAATGGATTCTACTGCTAGATTAACCAAACCAGCATGTTCTCTCATGAGAAGGCGCTGCACCTTGGCTTACTGTTGGCACTGGACAGCCAACTCTCAAGTGCACTGTTTTGAATTGATTATTACTATCTAACAGTAGAGAGAACTAATAGAACTAATAGAACTAATAGAAATGACTTCAGAATTTGAACCACACTACTTCTATCCCATTCACCCATGTTGATTAGAATTCATGAAAAATAAAACACTATGTCTTGATGAGCATTTTACATTTCTAATTGCTAGAGAGCATAAATACAGCCCTGGCTCAGCAGCTCTGAAAGGGCAACTGTGCAGAGCTAGACGACCACTGTCTTATTCCCAGATTGGCAAGGGTATGGAAGGACCCTGGGTGATTGACACGTTCTCAGGGAAGAAATGGAAGTTGGAGAAGAGGACAATTGAGAAAGAGGTGTGAATGCTCTCTGAGGCAGCACCAAGGAATTGCCAGATGCCATCAACCAAGCCTTCTCTGGTAGAGTTCATCCCTTTAGGATTACACCTAAAATGAAATTAACCTCCAAGAATTTAGCATAGTTTACACCTTTGTTTGTAATTTCTATGACTGCACTTCACTGAAAAGCAGTCTGTTCCTATTAAAAGCTAGAACTCCAAGCTCAGGAATAGAAGAGAATACTAATAGTATAATGACCATCATCATGTCATAATCATAATAAGGAATAACAAACACACAGTATTTATATACCAGCCCGGACTAGCTGTTTCACATCTCAACTGACAGTTCCTACAATTCCATGGACAGCTACGATTATCATGCATTCTCACACAGATGAGAAAACTGAGGCATAGAGAGGTTAAGTAACTTACCCAAGATCATGCATTTGGCAAGTGCAGTGGGGTACATACCCAGGAAACCTGGTAGTGGAATTGACTCCAACCACACTCTGCTGACTTTTCCAAAGAGAATCAAAAGAATCAGAGTTGGCAAGCATCTCATCCTATCATTTTACTCATTTAATAGAAAAACAAATGAAAAAACAATAATCCATCCACATTTTACCTACAGCTCTTACGTAAGGGACCCATACTGTGCAGCTAGCTGGGAGGAGATGAGAATGGATATGTGGTCCTAATGCTTAACCCAGAGCCTTTCCTGCTGTGCTGGATCAGCCCTTAGATCCCTTTCACTCATCTGCACCTACAGTCAGCGCATCCACAAGGAAGGTCCTGATGTAAGAAGCAGAGAGACCTGCTCATTCACATTTTATGGGATCAGTACAACTAGGACAGAAAAATATAGAAAGATGACTGTGCCATGTATATTACCTTAGATTGAGGCTTATGACTATTCCTTAATTCAAAAAAATATCTATTAAGCACGTCAAGCACTGCGTCAGGTACTGTTTGGTGAACACAACAGTCCCTCATGCCATTGGTCTTTGTTACAATAGAGAAGATAAACAGTAAATTAATGAATTAAACAAAATAATTGTACTATAATTGTTGAGAAGAAAATAAATAGAAATCTGTAAAAGAAATATCAGAAAAGAGCAAGAGACTTGTTTTTAAAGAGAGAGTTTTGAGATAATTGATTTTGTCAGAACCAGTGGTCCAATCATCCAGTATAGAATACACTAAATATAATTACATAAACTGATCATGTGGGGATAAGCATGCTTGACATGTTTCTTTACTATTTTCTTAAAGTTCCAAGTTAAAGTATTGTTTGTGGTGCTATTATGTAGAAATCTGGATTGGGTGAACCTATTTGAATTTTAGAGGCAGGTTGCTTATTCTAACAATGAGCAAACTATAATAAGGAGATTCATATAGAGAATTATATTTTATTGTGACTCATGCCTTTCTTTGGGTGTAACATGTTGGAAATGAACTAATGTACAAATAACCTTGATTATTTAAAAATAGGAAATGAGATACCTATAATTCAAAAATACTAATTAAATGCAATTTCAGCCAGATTCTTGTATGATAATTTAAAAGAAATACATGTCATTGCATTATTCTCTATAAGTGACAGAGAATTTTCCATTTCAGACTAAACATATATATTTTACTATTTTTTCATTCCAAGATAAGATTTCCCCTATCAATAGAAAAATTTCAAGACAAAATCATGGTTGTCATTATTTAAAGAATGCCATATTATAGATTAAAACATTTAGCATAAAAAAAGATTGCAAGTCTTGTATAGTACATTTTTATGTTTAATGGAAAAAAGGTATTATTTTCCCTACTACATTTCTAATATTATTTTTGGCAGAGTTTTTTCTTTTTTTAATGGAAAGCACTTGCGTGAAATGTTTTTTGACAACTTTGAATCTGGTTATCTGTGTGCCTATGTTTCTGATAGGGTAAAAGTACTGAGAGTGGTCCCTGTAACACCCGGTGCTTCCTTTGTACTACCTTCTTTCCCTCTCTAGACCGTGTCAGTGTCTGTGTCTGTCCTCACACTGAGCTGCATTGCCTTGGATCGGTGGTATGCGATCTGTCACCCTTTGATGTTTAAGAGCACAGCCAAGCGGGCCCGGAACAGCATCGTCATCATCTGGATCGTTTCCTGCATCATAATGATCCCTCAGGCCATCGTCATGGAGTGCAGCACCATGCTCCCTGGCTTAGCCAATAAAACCACTCTCTTTACAGTCTGTGATGAGCACTGGGGCGGTAAGTCCATTGTGGCCCTTGCATTTATATGACAGCTGCAAATTGAAAATCTAATTTGCATAGCCCTTGTAAAGCTGGCCTTGTGTATTTTATTGGCATTTGTTAATATCGTTTATTTTATAACATGGTAGAACATAGTATAGTCTCAGGTGTCAGGTTCCCTAATGGGCTTCAAATACAACTGGATTTTTCACTTTAAAACCATGTCTGGCCTGGGAACATGAATTTCTTGCCCGTGGACCTATGCTGTTCTCTGAGTCAGATTAGCTACACACGTTTTCTCTATTCATAATATAGTAAACTGATACATTTTATCACTGGAATATTTTCTGACTTAAGAATTACACTAATTATGAAATTATGAATCTTTTTTTGGTTTCCCATCTGATATGTTCAGTGGTTAAATTTAAGCAATCAAGTTAGGAGGCCTTATGCTCCTTTGGTTCAAAACTCTCAGCAACAGTCTTTGAGGTTTTTCTGTAATAGTGGAAACACCTTTATCAATGCCTGGTGGTGGCACAAATCTGGACACAGCAAAGAATGAAAGAAAATAAAATAATCCTGCATTTCAACACTAGTTACAAAATTATCACACGGAATTTAAAGGAAACAATCTGTTCTCTTCTGGGTAAGTATATTACAATGGCTCATATTTAAACTGTAAACATTAGGAAAGCACTTGTTTATTGGAAAGATGTACCAACAGAGGCAGTGCACACCAAGGTTGTTCATGGACCTGGTATTTTCAAGCATATGAATCTCTGAATTCATGTTAATTCCTACCTTGATTCTTTTATTGGAACACTGAAAAGAGGAAAATCAGGAACTGAAAAATTAGGCATATGTTTTCACTACAGCAAGATAAAACTCAAAAGACACTGAGATTATTCCATATGTTATCCAAAGACCTATAATACTTAAAATTTCAAAATTTGCTTTATCTATTACTGTAAATATTAAATACTCCTTTTAAAAATTGAGATTTATTCTTCCTTTCAATTGCAATTCTTTTGCTGTATTTCTTTCTGTATCTTCTTCAGTTTTTCCCAAGTTTCCCCATTAACAATGAAGACAAAAACAAAATGAGTAGAAAGTTCCAGAATGATAGAAATATTCCTTAAGTGTCTTCAGTCCCATTTATTTAATGTTCAAACAACATCTTGAGTACTTAGGATATGCCAGAAATTGTGCCAACCTGAAGAGAAATAGACTCTGCCCAAGGGAACCCGTTGTATATAATGAGGCTGAAATGCAAATAAATAAAGGTTTATAGTGTGATTAGTATTTTAATATACTTATATACAAAGTGCTAGGAGCACAAGTGAGAGGACAAACTCAGTCCTGGCCATGTGAACAAAAGTTTATAAGGACCTGCTAACATTTCAGCAAAGCATTAAAGATGAGCAGGGAGGAAGCTCAAGGGGCAGTTCATTTGCTCAGGGTTTGAACTCTGTTCTCTCAGAATGAACTTGTTTTGCCTTTTGATTTGACTATGTCTTAATGCTTAAGTATCTCACTTATTTTTCAGCTTAATAAAAACTTTAAAAATGTGGAGATTCACTAGCATGAGTGTGATTCTCTTTCAATGTACAATTTAATAATTTGGCCAATTAAATGACGATAATCTACCAAAAAAAAAAAAAAAAATGAGTAGGGCTTTTCTAGACAAGGAAGAGGGAAAATGGTGTCCTAAGAAGCAGGAAAACTCACACAATGGGCACCATTCCTTGAAGAAGAAAGGAAGAGAGTCCAAACTTGTAGTTTCTGGAATACAGTCTAAAGAACTGTGTTTGGGAAAAGGTGGGCTGGGAGCCAAATATGACATATCTCTTACTATTATCTAATTCCTATGCAATGAGTTATATTTGGAAAAGAGCCTAAAGATCTCTTGATCAGAATGCTTTAGTTAATCATGATGAAACTGAGCCATAAATTAAATTATTTGCTCAATATTATGAAGCACATTTAAATATAAGTGTTACCGAACCCAGATTCGGCTGCTCGTCCCTCAGAAGTCAATACTCGAGAGGCAAGTGTCAGTAGAAAGGAAAGTTGTGTTAATCAGAAAAGCTGGCAATCTGGGGAGAAGGTGGACTCATGTCCTGGGACCACCTCCAAAGATTCTGCTCAGCCATGACAGTTTTTGAAGGGAAAAAAGGGGGAAGAATCTCAGTGAATCATCTAGGCAGGAGTTTGGATTCTGCATCATTCTCCATTGAGTGTAGGCTGGCTGACTCTCTCTTCTTTATCTTGCCCATGTGGGCTGCCTGCAGGATCGCTAAGGGGACTGTTGTGGGTAGAGAGCTAGTCATTCTTTAACTATTTAATTCTTCATTCTTACTTCTTTTAATCTAGATAAAGAATCCACAGGTTATGCAAGGCACCGTGTGTGTTCAGGAGAGCATAAGTCAGGAGTTAGTTTGAATTGCCTAGTGATTTCATTCCTATAATTAGATTCTTTTAAGGTTAGAGGGGAACAGAAATGGGCAAACAGGAAAGGTGCAGAAGAGCTGCTTTCAGAAGCTTCCAACTCACAAGCTGGGATTCTTTAAGTTTACGGAGATGGTAATTAGATTAAAATTCCCACCTATTATTCAATATGTGTCAGTAGTAGTTTCTCTAAAGTATTTGGGTAATTAATTTCATTTATAAGTCTGTGGACTGATTTTATAAACTTGTCCTTTTTTTAGTGTTGCCCTGAATGATCAAGTTGCATTAACTCCCATGAGCAAAAGGATTGCAGAACTAGGGAATCCCGTTAGTCATCATGATTAAGTAAATAGCTGCATCATTTTCTAATTAACTTTAAGCAACAGATATAAATATATAAAAGGCATCCCAACCTCTCACATTTTATTACTTAAATATAGAAGGGATATTTTCCTTAAAAAAAAGAAATTATTACCAAATACCTAAAAATCTAAACTCAGTCTTCAGAAGTCATTTAGGAAAGCTATTTGAAAGTGATTTTATATTAGTGTAAAATTACTTAAAATGATTTTAAAAGCTAAGTGATACTGAATTGAGTTGATCATCCACAAAATCAAGCAATAAAATCTATGAAATTAGTTTTTCATATATTAAATGAAATTATCAATAACTTCATGTTCTTAAGAAGAATATGAAAAATTAAAAGCAGGTTCTTATTATTCTGCTCATTAGACATTTAGTTTATTTTAATGATTTTTACATTAGCATAAGCTTTGTTAATATAAGCTATTTATAAATCTAGGTTTAACTTAAAATTTTAAAGCTTGGATATGTATGTGATAGTCACAACTTAAAATCACCATAGAAAGGGCTAGCTCTCTAAAGTTCAAACATCTTGAAAGTCCATTTAGTCCCATTTTTAAAAAAATTGTTGTGAAATATCTTTTATTTGCTATTAACTCATAAACTGATTTCTTATCTTTATCCTAAGTTAAATTAATGATTTGGTTATAAAAGTAGACAGAGATATCATTATGGTCCTACAACCAATATTACAATGTGGAAAGAGTCAGTAAACTATGTGGTCACTTGATTCATATCTATCAAATAACTTTTGGGAAAGTCTTGCAAATGCTGTCTCACTCATGGTGCAAAATAACTGAGAACTCTGTCTTACTGGAAATAAGACCACAAATATGTAATATTTTATGGATACATTACTTCTGCAACTCATTATGTTGATCACTGCCTATGGTTTGTTCAAAAAAAGACCACAAACTTTTCAGTTCTTGGCAGACACACTTGACACTCAAAAACAAATAAAATGTGTTAATATTTATTTTAACGATGTTTAAATTATGTTTTTGTGTATGTTCACTGTTTGCATTAATCACATCCATTCACACTTCTGAAAGTTTAAAATTCTTCCAGAATTATAACCATACTTTCTTGATTGCTTGGTTTGTAAATGCATATTTTCACAGGATAGATCCTATTGGAAGAAATTAACTGTCTTTTCCCACTCAATCCAAGATATGTTTTACTAGTAATTCATCCAACTTTTAATGAGCATGTACTGTTTGTCAAACATTGTTTTGGATGCCGGGGATTTATAATCTCCCTCCTCTTGGATTGTACTGCCAAATTATTCTTTGGTGGTCTGAAAAATAATAATAATAGTGGAGCCCTTCCTTATATTCAAGCTAATTATGGTATGTGGCCTATTATGAGATTTGGAAAGTATATACATATGTGTGTTTATTAATAGGAACATTTATTGAAAACACTTATTAGGGAGAAGTTAATAAAATATATTACAGATTCAGATAAACTTTTATGGATACATGAACTTGGAAAAGACTCTCCAAATTGAATATTTGGAAAATTATATTTAATTTAATTTTCCATTGAATCCTTGAGAGGTGTAACATGAAGGAGAAAATGTTTGTCGTTTTTAGGTAATTATATTAACATGTTCACTCAACAATGGACCTTAACTCACCTAAGAGAGGTTAAGCTTTATCTATCTAATACATGACATTTTTCTTTAATCTCTGATTTCAAAGACTAAAGAAAGATCCACATTTGCTCCTTATTTGTTGGTTTGATATACATACAAGAATGTATGCAGATTATGCCTATTCATCCGTTGAGTAGAGACACGAAATTTTAACGGTTGTCAATCTTTAAAATGCTGTTTTCTAATTTAGGGAATGCTTAAGTGAACAAATTTCATGTAGCTACTTTCTAGACATATGAATGTCTTAAAATATATTTAAAAATATTGCTTATCAAGTGTAGAGAAACTTCAAAGATAGTTTCAACACATATAATTTAAACTTTCAATGACATTTCTGGGTTTTCAATTAGCTTAGACTCTAAGCATGAAATGAAGAATCTAAGACGATCATGTTTCCCCAATTACCTATAATAATCTCTTTATTAAAACAATCTATCTTAGCCTGCAAGTGTAATTTTGCTTGATCAGTTTTTCTCTCTGTTGATGTTCATTATCATAATATGCATTTACCAGCCAATTACATATTTTTCTAACTATTTATAAATATACCGGTTGCAGAATGAGCTTTCTTTCCCGTCTAAAACTCCAGACTGTTATCACAGCGATGGTATCCATCTCTGCAGTTTAAAAATAAATGACCTACCAAATCTACCTTTCTCCACTCACTCAATTTAATTGTCTGATGCAGACATCAGGGATTCACAGGTATGTAAGCTTTAAAGGTATATTTTTTTTTGTGGAAAGCTTATACGACACTTTCTTCAAAACAAATAGAAGTTCAAAGCCACTCAGGTGCCTGGGAAGTGCCGAGGTCACTCTCCAGCTCCTTTGAAATTGGCTCTGCAAATGCTGCATGGCACTTTGAATGCTGTGGCACTTCAAAGGGAAAAGCTGTTTGCTATTCCTCCAGTCAGGCTGCTCGGATTCTATCACTTTTTATGTAACTGGCTTGTTTTTCAGGATAAACTTGAAAGGAAGTTAGAAACTGAAGCTGATGAGCTAGATGTGAGCCACCTGGGCCCCAGAGAAGCTAAAAATGACACGTCAAATTGGTCTTTTAGACCTCCTGGTAGCACATACACCCTGCTGTGTGCTCTAAAGATTGTAGTGGAGAAAAACATCTGTCTGAGAAAGAAGACAGTTTTAGGAGTAAAAATAAGAAGAATATTAAACTCTAGAAGACTATGAAATCAATACTGTGGAGGATATGTTGACTTACTAGAACATATACAAAATTCCTCTCTAAGTAAGTTGTGCATGTGTGTTAATGCATGTACTTTTAATAAAAATGAGATTTTTAGGGATCTTTAAAGTTAGATTTCAAACCAATATGGGTATTTTCTTTTTTTGATATCCATCTTACTTATCAGGCATAAGCACATATAGGATTGTAGTGATTGCTTATTTATCATTAATTCTATGTGCGCAGGTAATACGTATCACATATTGATATGAGGATATGTTGATATGTTGAAAATATATTCACTAAGAATTCAATTAATGTTCAATAATTGTTATCAGTCATTATGGTCATCATCATAATTATTATTGGTTAATCCTCAGTATAAATTGCTCTTACCACGTTTGAGCACATAACCGAGTCTTCATGCTTCTACATATTTTCTGAAGTAACAAAAGTAATAAAATCCATGAAAGTGATAGCATTATCCTTCCATAATAGTGTAGAACCAATCCTATTGCCAATATCAAAGTCGAAATAAGTTACATAATTTTTAGAATTAAAAAAAAAAACTTTTGTTTTATTAGTTAGAATTGTATCAAATTATTGGCATTTAATGTCCATGGTATCCATTTAGGATATATTGTTTCTTGTTTTACATTTAAGTAAAAGTAGCTTGATCAGTGTGATATATTCAAATACTAGTTAAAGAGAAATATCCCTTAAAGTGTTTTAAAAGTCAGTAATGGATATAGTTTAGAAAAATTTAAAATTAATATTAAGCCACAGTGCCAATTGATTGACTCCTTATAAATGCCGTAATCTGATATGTATTACCTGTGCACATAGAATTAATGACAAATAAGCAATCACTACAATCCTATATGTACTTATGCCTGATAAGTAAGATGGATATCAAAAAAAGAAGATACCCATATTGGTTTGAAATGTAACTTTAAAGAACCCTAAAAATCTCATTTTTATTAAAAGTACATGCATTAACACACATGCACAACTTACTTAGAGAGGAATTTTGTATATGTTCTAGTAAGTCAATAAAAATAATCATTATCAAATGTTTGCTGTTTTATTTTTCCAAAAACTTTCTGAATTCATATTTGGAGATACAACTGGGAATATTTTCTCATCTCTCAAGAGGGAAATGAAGAGGAATCAACTTAGTTTACTGTCTTTTTCCATTTTAACTAAAGCATTAGCAATTAAGTTTTGATTGAGTAATGTCCCTCCTTGCAAATCCAAGTATAGGACGATCCAAATTAATTTTTATTGATTAATCAGATGTAATTAAGAGAAAAAAAGGCTTTTTGATAAATGAACACTTGACTGGATAGACTATAGTAACACAAATTAAGAAATGGCTAATTGTTCTTCCTCTGAGTAGATTACATGACACTAAGACTTTGCATTTAGTACTGAAATGTAAGTAGTTAATATTATATATCATTTTCCCCTTTTGTGTGTATGACATAACAGTGAAATCATATAGAAGGTAATTTTGAAGGCAAAACATTGACAGATGTACTTTTAAAAAGTCTATGAATTATAATATTTTATTATTTTAACTTTCATTCCAGGTGAAATTTACCCCAAGATGTATCACATCTGTTTCTTTCTGGTGACCTACATGGCACCACTGTGTCTTATGGTGTTGGCCTATCTGCAAATATTTCGTAAACTCTGGTGCCGACAGGTAAGTAATTTCAAATAACTTTCTTGTGTTTTCCTTAGGATGTCCTTAAAAACAAAATTTAAGAGTGAATTGAACCTATATAATATGCTTAGCAAAGGATTGTGTGTCCTTCTAAAATAATGAGGTCTTAGTCATGAACATATGTCTAGGCATTTTTTAGGGTGATATTTAGGGAATGTTATTTATGAACTGCCTTAATGACTAAATTTTAAACCTCTGTGATTAATCGACTTGATTTTTGTTTAGAATAATATTGTAAATTTTACTTTTTATGAGAAATAACAAATAAAAATTCCTTTAAAGTTTCCTGAGACTGTAAGTAAAGATGTATGTAATACATTTTTGATGAGATGTATGTAATACATTTTTATTATAGGGTTAAATCTCCAACTTCAAAGATCTTATTATTTTTTCAAAACAGTAGAAGAGTCAGACAGAATTGAGAATTTTAAAAATTGTTTATGCTAATTTGTATTGAAATGTTAGATAATTTTGCTATGTATTCATTCACTCATTTATTAACTCAGTGAATGTATTCATTCACTCAGTTATTCATTCATCAAATATTTATATTACTTTTGCATGCATATCTGATAAAAAGCTAAATGTTCTAGTCTGTGTCGTTGGTGAATTCATAGTCTAGAGGAAGGAAACAGTTCCAGGGCAAAACTCACCTTAAAAAATATAAGCAAAGGGGATCAGAAAAAAGCTTAGTGGAGGTGGATCTAATTCAGACCAGGAGACATTTAAGCTGAATCATGATGACTCTAAGGAAATCGACGAACATGTAAAGGTACAGACAAGGAATATAACTCAGCTTCTTGTACTTGTAAATTGTATCTTAAAGTGCCACATTTCTCAGAAATGTATCTCTTTTTTCCTAAATTTATTGCCAGTATTTTGAGCTTATCAGGCTTGCGGAAAGCCACACACTTAGTCTGTTTGTTCTGACATATTTTATCCAACTGAAAGAATTTACTGGGCCACTTTACTCATTTAAAGGATTTCATAAACCTTTTATTTGGTTTTTGTCTGAGGATGAGTCTTAATCTGGGTCTTCTTCAACCCTTGTTATTCAAAGCGATTTTTAAGATCATCTTTTACTTCTTGTATGTGAGCAATGGTTGTGTTTTTCAACCCCGTATGTCTCATAATTCCAAATGTTTTCATTTCCTCTATTTTTGTAAAGAAGTCACTTCTTTTCTGACGTTATAAATGCATTCTGTTCCCCAGTCTTTGTAACTAAAATAACAAATGTGTATCACTGTAAACCATGAGTGGTGATTTTCCACATCGTAGGGATAGTTTCCTTAACAATCTCCACCTGGCCAGTGGGAGTGAATGACCAGAACTGATATAATACAGAAGTCAAAAACACAGACTCAAGGTCCTGACTGCATGAGTTTAAATTCTAACCCTGCCATTTAACAGATGTGGGAGTTTTGTCAGTTACTTAAATTTCTGTGCCAAGAAGGGGTGCATAGCATCTACCTCACACTTATTAGATGAATTAATTCAAGTGCCTCAAGCATGGAAAGGGCTCATTAAATAAAATATCATAATAGTATATGCTGTTATTTAGCCTTTCACCTCATTCTGCTTATATTTCTAAAATAATAAGCATGTGTTGAATCGATGTTTGTGACTACTTTCTTAGATAGATCTCTTTCATAGTACTTTTAAGTAACATGAGAATGACTTTTTATTTGTCTGTCTGCTCTAATCTACTAAGATGGAGACAGTACACACTAGCCTTGATCTTGTAGCCCTCCACCTAGTACATGCATAGCACATATCAGTTGCTTGATAAATACTGTATAAGAAAAAATTTAGTGGAAGAATAAGAGAAAGTGCTGGGAAAGTTTAGATAGAAGAGGAAAGAGAGGAATCCATTGCTCAGTTACTCAGAACAAAGTTCATAGAAAAATTAGAATTTGAAAAATTCTTGAAGAAGATAAAACTTTGATGAGCATGTAGGCATAAAGATAATTTAGATTGATATTTTGACTAAGAATATTCAGTGTTAAGTGCATTTCCTACTTCCATATTTTTACTGGGTAGTGTGAATTAAATATAAGAGATGCTTATATTTGCTTATTCATTTATTTACAGAATGACATAACTTTAAAATTTCTTGGGTGTACATAAATCTATCTTGTTCATCATCATCTTCCCAACACTTAACATGTTACCTTGCACAAAAAAGTATTCAAAAAATGTTTGTTAAATAATTAGATAACTACCAAATCTCAACCAGTTTACTTCTTCATTATTTAAGCTTATAGTTCTCCATTTCTCAAACTCTAAAGTAAGCTCAAAATTGTATTGCAGGTTTAGAAATAGTCCACATTCTTTTGATGAATTGTCCTGGTTAGTACAAGCCACATGATCCAGAATATTTGCAGTAAAATGCTTGGGCTGTGAAACTAAAAACATTTACAAACAGATTGCAATAGAAAACAGCAAGTTCATCTGAGTTCACTTTAGCAGCCACGGTAAAGTAAATTAACCCCAAATGGTGATTATGTAGAATTCTGCTTGAGCAACTATCAAATTCCAACTGTTAATGTCTCTAAACAGAGTTCCAAGGCATTATGTGCGCCATAGTCTACATCAAGTAAGCCATCAATCAGAGGGCCTGTCTTATTTGCTTAAAATTACGGAGATGCAGGGAATCTGTTACATTCTTTGAAATATCTAAGTGTAAGATTATTAATGAGCAAAGTGTCTGTCCTTGTCTGACTTTCTCAAGAATTTTAAACCTCATTATGTTAGTGCAAGTTCATTGGCCTCATGCACAGTGAGGTGAAACAAACCCGAAACTTTGGAGTTTGGAGCAGAGAAAGTTTATGGCAAGGCCATGCAAGGAGATGGGTGGCTCATGCCCTACAAAGCCTCTGAACTCCCTGAAGCAAAACATTTTTAAAAGCCAGGTGAGGGAGGGGTGTCGCAGTGTATGTGATCAGCTTATGTACAATTCTCTGATTGGCTGATGGTGAGGTAACAGGGTGGTGTCACAAAGCTTAACATTATCAGTCCTTATCCATAGACTCCAGGAGGCCTGGGGCTATGTGCTCATGATTATCAAGTAGTTAACTTCTTCTATTTGGTGGGGGGTTTTCACATCTGTAAAACAACTCAGGATATGGAGGAAAGGCCTGTCCCTAGAAGACCCCATAGGGTCCTGCTTGGTTACAATGAAAAGAATTATCCAATGTTTTGCTCTAATCAAAGACTTAAATATTATCTTTATTTGACAATGTGTCTCAGAGAACTCATTCAGTCTGGAAATTCTACAGGATCTTCTCTAGAACTCCTCTTTTTAAGGCTCACTAAATCTTAACTCTTGTGTACCTGACAGCATTTTTTCAGTTCTAACTCTCAAATAATTCAACACTTCAATCTTACTCATTATATGAACTCACATTAATTCATTCCACAAATATTTATTGACCACCTACTATGTGTCTGGGACTGTGTGAGGAGCTGGGGATGAACTGTACTGATACTTGAGTCTGGAACTAAATTTCAATTTTCCAAAGACTAAAACTTTGAAAGAACATCCTTGTTCCAATTTTTATCACATTCTCATCTACTGCCCTTTATTCTTCAACATTCTTCAAAAAGAACTTAAAATAATTAACATTAGATGATAACAAGTTAGTTTAGTATGAGAAAATAAACAGCAAATTATAATTGCAGAGGCAGAATCAAATGGCAGTAACACAAGTTCACACAGAGAGATAAAAGTAACTATGTAGGTAAATATAGAAGAGAGTATAAATATATTTTTGTTTGAAATTCTTTTCTTCTCCTATTTGACTTGAGATAACATTGTAAAGCAATAATTATAAAACTGTGAATCTTCAGCTTATAATGTATAAAGATGTAATTCAAAGAAAGGAGGAGGGAATGAAGCTATATTGGAGCAAAGTTTTTGTATATTATTGAAATTAAGTTGGCATTAATCTAAACAGATTAAGTTGTTAATTATAATCCTCAGGGCAACCACTAAAAAAATAACTCAAAAAAAATGTAGCGGAAAAAAACAACAACAGAAATAAAATGCTGTACTAGAAAATATCTGCTTAGCACAAAATAAAGAAGCAATGGAGGAATAGAGGAACAAAATAGAAACTATACATATACACACACACACACACACACACACACACACACAAACAAACAGCAAAGGGAGACATGTAAATTACACCTTCTCAATAGTTACATTAAATGTAAATGAATGAAACACTCTAGAGGTTGGCAGAATAGATAAAACAACAAACAAACAAACAAAAACCTGATTCAACTGTATGATGTCTACAAAAACACACCTCATATTCAAAGACACAAATAGATTAAATGTAAAATAATGAAAAAGAGGTACTATGCAAACAGTAACCAAAGGAAAGCTGAAGTAGCTCTACTAATATCAGACAAAAGAAATGTTTATAAAAAGTATTACTATGGGTAAAGAGGGATATTTCAAATGATAAATCATTCCATCAAGAAGATATAAAAATTCTAAACCTATATGCAGTTAATAACTGAAGCCCACAGTACAGGAAGCAACAACTAGAAGAATTAGGTGGAGAAACAGACAATTCAATATTAATAATTGAAAACTTCAACACTCATCTTTCAGTCATGGATAGAAAAACTAGGCAGAACATTAACAATGACATAGAAGACTTGAAGAAAACTATCAACCAGGTAGACCTAATATATCTATGGGATACCTCTTCAAAAGTAGCAGAATACACATTCATCTCAAATGCACATGGAATAGTCTTCAGGTTACATCTTATAATAGTCTATAAAGCAAGCCTCAAAGCATTTTAAGTGATTGAAATAATAAAAATGTACATTCTCTTGCTACAATGAGACAAAATAGTTATGATCCTGATCATAAGAACTTAGCATATGCATCTAAATTCTAAAAGAGAAGTGCCAAGGTGGGGAAAAAAAAAAAGTTGTCAAGGAGTGATAAAGTTAAAAGATTGCTATTATTTTGAATGGGATTTATTGCATTAAATCTATAGATCAATTTGGGGAAATTGACATATTAACAATATTAAATCTTATAATCCATGAGCATGGTATATTTCTTCATTTATTTAGGTCTTCTTTAATAGCTCCTAGCAATTTTCATAATTTAAGTACACATAGTTTGTCCACCTTTTGTTAAATGTATTCTTAGAATACATGTTTTGCTATTGAAATGTGTTATTTTCAATTTAAATTTAGAATCATTTATTGCTAGTATATAGAAATACAGTTGATTTTGTTTATTGATTTAGGGTCCTGCATATTGCTAAATTCATATGTTTAGTTCTAGTGGCATTTTTGTAGATTCCTTAAGACTTTCTTCATAAGCAATAATGTCTTCTCAATAGAAGCAATCTATATGCCTTTTATTTATTTTTCTTTTCTTCTTGTACTGGTTAGGATCTCCAGTACAATGTTGAGTAAAAGTGGTGAGAGAAATCTTTGTTGGCTTGTTCCCAATCTTAGAAGAAAGTGTTCATCTTTCATGTTAAGTAGGATGATACCCTAAAGACTTTTCATGGATGCCTTTTATCAGGTTGAGAAAGATTCTCTCTATTACTAGTTTACATGCAAGTGTGTGAAAGTTTTCAAATGCTTTTCCTTTCTCTATTGACATGATCATAGTTTTTCTGTTAATATGATAAATCACATTGATTGATGTTTTTAAATGTTAAACCATTACTGCATTGCTGGAATAAATCTACTTTTTTGAGCAAAATTTATTATCCTTTTATTTATTGTTGGATTTGGTTTGATATATATACTTTGGGGAATTTTCATCTCTATTCATGTGAGATATTTGGTCAGTGGTTTTCTTTTGTTCTCATGTCTTTATCAGGGTTACTGACTTCATTAAAATTCATTGTAATATTATCTTTTCTTTGAATTTCAGAAAGAGTTTAAATAAGATAGATATTATTTATTTTTTATGGTTTGATTGAATACTACATCAATGAACTTATCTGGGCCTGAGTTTTTTGGTTTTGTTTTGTTTTGTTTTGTTTTTTGTAACAGGATTTGTAAAGACACTGTCAGTTTTGGTTATCTTTTTTTTCATGGTGTTTATCCATTTCATTTAAGTTCACTGAGTTTGCAAATTTGCTGGTTGTTCATAATATTCTCTCATCCCCTTTTTAATGTTTGCAGCACATTTGCTTATCTTGGCCACAAAGACTTCTTCAGACAGGGCAGGTTTCAAGGTACACCATCTACATGACAGTTCAAATTCATAACTGTTATAATACCTCTTCCAGGATGTATTTTCACCTCAAAGGTGATTTTAAAGTTTATTTATGATATTGGAATAAAAGCAGTGTGTGTGTGTGTGTGCTGTGTGTACTGTGCATTGTGTGTCTGAGTGTAAGGGTGTGTGTTGTGTTTGTGTATGTGTGTGCTGTGTGTGTGTGTTGTGTTTGTATAGCGTGTGTTGTGTGTATGTGTGTGTGTTGTGTGTGTGTTGTGTTTGTATAGTGTGTGTTGTGTGTGTATGTGGTGTGTGTGTGTGTGTGTGTGTGCTTTCCACAGTCAGGGATTTTTGAACCCCCGCTGAGATGACAAGGAAAAGACCTTCTCACATGGACAGTCCCATAGACTGGATCTCTCAAAACCCTTTTGTATGACTATTATTGCTTTTATGTAACTAGGCATGTGTTAAAAAATTTGCTAACTTCCATATCAGATTGTGTCAAAGTTTATAAATGGAAATGGTGTATCACAATGGGAAAAAATGAACTTTGCAATCAAACAGACCTGAGTGCAAATTCTGCCTTGTCACTTATTAAAGATATAGACTTGGATATTTTATTTAATCCCTCTCAATGTCTGCTTGACCATCTGTAGAATGGGATTTACAATAACTTATTTTTAAGAATGCATTAATGATTACTCCAGATTGTGCATCATTCCTGGTGCTCAGTTAAAATTAGTGATTTCTACTGATACTATGCTGACTTTCTCTAGACATACACAAATTATTGATGGGGATTATTGTATGTCTCTTCACAATGAGTGCAGGATTAACCATCTTCTATTTAGATCATCATCTAAGAGGGGACATCATTTCTGCTTTTTTTTTTTTTTTTTTTTATGATTGCAGGAACAATAGTTATGCTCCCTGTCGCAGTTTCTCTTTATGGGAACTCTTTCTGATGGTTGCAGAAGTCATCAGATGCAGGATATTGATTTTTTTTCCTCAGGGGAGCATTGAATAACAGATTGCTTAAGTTTAAATGATCTCTTAGAGATCATTTAGGAAACAGTTCAAGGCCATTTAGCAGACATTAATAGGGTTACTCATGTTGCAGTTTTTCTGGAAATTTCCAACATTCTTTGCAGCTTCTCCTCAATTATTTTTAAAAATGACTATCTATAAAAAAGACTCATAGAAGAGGAAGGAGTCTCAATCAATGGATAAGAAGATTGAGTGAGGCCACCACGATGTGAAAAGGTCAGCCTACATGGCAGGACATACAGAATACGAAGAGAAATCATTTATCAGGTGTTTTTCAATTTAAGGGCAGGTTTTCCTTAACTTCATTTGCTTCTTTTTGAGAGAGAATAGTTATATTCAAAAGGAGCACCATAATTAATTAATTATCATTAATTCATCTGTGTGGAAATCAAAGTAAAATTCTGTTCTCAAATTAAAGCTTATCTAACACACTTGGATCTTGTTATGGATAAAGCAACAGAATCCATCCAACATCCACTGTGAGAGACCCATTGGTCTGTTCTGGCTTGCAGCACAGAGATAAAAGCAACAGCTGAAAAATCTTAATAGAACTAGGATGTGCTTATGGTGTGCTTGTTGGCACATTTTACTCTTAAAAAATTACACATGCTGAATTTTATTGTTTTGCTCACTAAACCCTATCAATCTTCATGAGCTTATAATTAACACAATATTATACTTGGAGGGACTCCCTGCTATTATCAAATAACTTTGAAAAGAAGTGGAAAAGTACAAATTGTGTAGCTGTTGTTACAAATTCCAGCTATTTGAAATGTTCATGGAAGACCACAAGGGGTATTCAAGGTTTTATGTGCATTTTAAAGGGTCGGTCCTTCAAGAAATTTTGTAACAACAAATGATAAGCAACAGAGAATATTTTATTTTACTTTTATTCCTTTTATTCAAAGGTTTGCCTTAACCAAACCTGAGAAGCAGAAAACCTGATAAAAAGCAATAGGTAGTTAAGTCCTATCTCTCCATCTGGCAGCAGGTGGCAGTATTGATGCATGAAAAACTATGCAGGTTACTTTTGCAATTACCTGTTAGGTTTTCCTTCTGTTTCAACTCTAGGTATCTGAGCTGAATCAGAATTCCTAGTAAGAGCTCTTCTTCCCCAGTTTTCAGTTCTCTCCCTTTTAAATTAAGAAGGTTTTTTTTGGTTTCATATTTTTTTTAGAGTAGTTATAAGTTCACAGGAAAATCAAGTGGAAGGTACAGAGATTTCCCATCTCTCTCCAACCTCCATTCATGAACAGCCTCCCCATTATCAGCATCCCCTACCAGACTGATACATTTGTTAAAACTGATGAACTTACATTGATTCATCATAGTCACCGGAAGTTCACAGTTTACTTTATGGTTCACTCTTGATGCTGTACCTTCTATGAGTTTGGATGGTGTATTCAAATACATTGTATAATGTGTAATGACAGGTATCCATCATTATGGTATCATGCAGAGTAGTATTTTCCCTGCCCTAAAAATCCTCTGTGCTATGCCTATTCATCCCTTCCCCCATTACCCCTGGCAACCACTGATCATTCTTCTGTCTCCATTGTTTTATCTTTTCCAGGATAGCATATAGTTGGAATCTTATAATAGGTAGCCTTCTCAGATTGGCTTCTTTCACTGAGTAATATGCACTTAAGTTTCCTCTCTATTTTTTCATGGCTTGATAGCTCATTTCTTTTTAGTGTTGAATATTATTCCTTTGAGTGGACAACTTCTCTTTTTATAAAGAGATATCGTTTCCATTTGCATCTCTCTTTAGACCTCAACAAAATGGTGATGTTGCAACTTTTTTTTTCCACCCAGATTCCTATTTGGCACTCGGCTGTATTACTCAAGAACACACTCCACTCAGCAAACGTTCTGGGGAAAGAGGCTCGCAAACCTCCTAGACTACGGGTGTCTGGGATACTCTCCTTACTGTGTCTTCCAATTACTCCTCCAAAGTGGAACTTTCCTAAATCAGATAACAATAAAGGGTATCCGTTCCTTTCAGATTCCTGGAACATCATCTGTAGTTCAGAGAAAATGGAAGGCCCTGCAGCCTCTTTCACAGCCTCGGGGGCCAGGACAGCAGACCAAATCCAGGATTAGCGCTGTGGCCGCTGAAGTAAAGCAGATCCGAGCCAGACGGAAAACAGCCCGGATGCTGATGGTTGTGCTTTTGGTGTTTGCAATTTGCTATCTACCAATTAGCATCCTCAATGTGCTAAAGAGGTAAAGTTCACTTATTATTTGAAAATGAAGAGATCAGCCATTTTTCTTGGTTCTTAATTAAGGACTTTTTTTAAGCCAGAGAAAAATGGAGACCATCTGCCTAGATAGCTTGCCAGGCCAGATAACTCAATGTGTTGTTGTTACCAGCAGGTAGGGAACACAGTTTTTTAGAGCGCTGGGATTTTAAATGCTCTTATCCATGCAAATTCTCTATTGAATGGCAGACATAAAACAGATGTTCCTCTGACCTCTTCAAGCTAATTGCTAAGCCTTAGATGCAGAAGAAGTTCTAATGCAAAACACTCATTTACAGCTCGGAGCTCTTTTTTGATCAGAACAAATGGGTTTTCCAAACTTTGTTCTCAAAGACATAGGAAACGGTGACAGAACTTTATCTAAAGGATAAAAAGAGATAAGAATTTTGTTAGCATTCTAATTATACTTAAAAAGTGCATTTGTGAGCACACACACAAACAAATGGAATCACAGCACATACTGTGTTTTGACTGTTTAAATAGAAAGAAAGAAAATTCATTTCCTGACATCATTGAATCAAGTTTAGCATGAATATTAATAAAAATCAGTACAAAAGTTTTCAGTAAGAGAAGGTATGTTATTTCTAATGCTGCAGAGACACTTTTAAGTTCAAACAACCAACATGATCAACCAATGCAGGGAACAAGGAACCTTCTGGCCAATCATCTTTATTGGGAATTATCGTAATAGTTGCACAGAGACTGGCCCCAAGGTAATACTAATTCTGTTTATCAGAGGCTTCGAAATAAAACTAGGATTTCTTCCCTCATTTTTCCTGGATCCAGAGTCAATATCCTATTCCTCATGTCTGGGGACTGTGAAGAGAGGCAACTTTGGCTGGAATCACACAGTCTAAAGGTGGTATAACCAGCTGCAAAGATTTGTCATTCTCTTTTGGACCTCTTTTTTGATTGTTTAATGACTTTTTCTTTCTTTTTTTTTTTTTACTTCTTTAAAATAAATTTTTATTGAAGTAATGTTGATTTACAATGTTGTATTCATTTCTGCTGTATAGCAAAGTGATTCAGTTATACGTATATCTATTCTTAATGACTTTTTCAATGGAAAAGAAAGAGAAAATGAACTTCTGTTCAGCAGTTTTGTTTAGTACAGACACAGCCTTAAAGGTATAAGATATGTGGCAGCTTGGGTCCTTCAGATGTATACTGGCTCACAGGAAAACAAAAGCAACTTTGCCCTCCATATTTTTTCATAATTCCTTTCTTATTTTTCTTGCCCACAGAAATCCCATACAAATGTATTCTAGTCTGATGATAGATGATGATTTTTGCTCTAAAGAACCTTGTAAACATGCAAGGATACTGGATAGGTTCTCTCCTTTTTTTTTTTTTTTTTTGTACTTTTATTTTAGTCAATGTAAACTCAATGAAAATTGGATTTACTGCTCTCTGGATGACTCATTTGGATTTCCTGTATCTCAGCACTTGTACCTTCCCTTTAGCTGGTTCCAAATACCTACTTCTCCATAATATTTCTCTATTCTTCTGACTTACAGACCTCCCTTTCCAAGGAAAATAAATGGATTTCTAAGGAGAAAGTCCACGTTAAATTTAAAATAGTTTCCATTTTTTGAGACTTCTGCTCTTTGTCACAAAATAAAAATTTCAAAATAACCTTGAAAATTGTTTTTCTCTTTATCACACATATTTTCTTCAAATACTTATCTCTGTTTGCCCTTGCATTTTATGCTTGTGTTTTCTTTCTCTTACAAATAAAGTCCTAAATTCTTTTCTTTGAAACTTAGTGTTTTGTCTGACTAGTCAAAACCAACTTCTTTAAAGCAGGTCTGGTTTGTCTAGGATTTCAAAGATACATTGTGGTAGAGGGTCATAACATATTAATTCTATTTATCCATGTTGTCTTACTATATATTATATTTTTGTAAAACTGTAGTACTCCTTGGAACACCACTTTATTCTGGCAACATATTTCTATCACGGGCACAAATTCCACAATCAGTGATGGACCCTCTGGCAGGAAATGCATTATAATCTTCAGCCTATACATTTATTGGGTAGTTGCAAGTTGCCTGCTGTTGTCTAGTGAATAGAATTTGATAAACGGGTATTTTGAAGTACAGAACAAATCTTAAAAATGACCTTTAAGGAGATAATAATAACATATTTTTCAGAGTTTAAAATAATAAAAAAAAAAATTAAAACTCATGAACTTAAGAAATTACCAGAATTTTGCCTATTGAAAACTAGCTCTTCTCTGCATATAAAGAAATCCCAGAAGTCAAATTTCAGCAAGGCTGTAAGATTGGAGTTGAAGAAATGTAATATTGATCAATGCACAAATGAAAGTAGGAAGTGCTTACAGACTGCAATTTAGAAGTGCTTTTGTATACACTGCTATGTTTAAAGTAGATAAGCAACAAGGACCTACTGTATAGCACAGGGAACTCTGCTCAATATTCTGTAATAACCTAAATAGGAAAAGAACTTGAAAAAAGCATAGTATTCAGTATATGTATAACTGAATTACTTTGTTGTACACCTGAAACTAACACAATATTGTTAATCAACTATACTCCAGTGTTAAATAAATAAATAAATAAAATACACACAAAATGAAACAGTAACAAAAGCTGCTCCATTGTGTTTAGAAAAAAATGAAAGAAGGTAGATAGATGTATATTCAACCTTTGTATTCTTATTGCTGTTGTTTACAGGAGAGACCTTCTCTGACCTGATTTGGCTTTTGATTTACTAATTGTGCCTTGGAGGTGCCCTTCAGGTACTGAAGTTATTCTAGCCCCACTGTGTGCCCTAAACCTACAAGTGGTCTGTCCTGCAGGGCAGCACTGGAGTCAGGGAACTGCCACCAAGGGCTGTGTTCACCCTTGAATTTAATTATTTAAAAGGTACTTTCCAGAATCGTACTGCATTTCATGTTACTGTTTCTTTTCCTACAGAGTATTTGGGATGTTTACCCACACGGAAGACAGAGAGACTGTATATGCCTGGTTTACCTTTTCACACTGGCTTGTATATGCCAATAGTGCTGCGAACCCAATTATTTATAATTTTCTCAGTGGTGAGTTTTCAACTGTTTCTTCTGTACAAACCACAGGCCAGGGTGAGGGATTGATGACCAGAAGGTCTGAACACTTTTGAACAGTATGAATATATTAGTTGTGATACAATGAGAGTATTTTTCCCTGATCTGACTGGTCTTGAGTTTTTTCCCTTATAAGAGGGAACATGTGTTACCTAACGCATCAGAAAAAATTATCTAAGTAATTTTTTCCATAAAATCTAGAAGAAAATTTGAAATAGGAGGAAGGTGAGAACTGTGAGAACTGAATAAGAGAACCTTGCTTGTCATACATTAAACTTATGATTTATAATGATGTAAAATCATTTCATCTGAAAATAAAACAGCCTTGCTTGTATCATTTCCTTTGACAACGTTTGTAGCCTAATTGAAATGGAATTGGAACCTTTCCACTTTTAGGTATTTCTATGTATTTACAATTCTCTTGTGGGTAACATCTCTTGGGTTTATCTCAAGATTTCTCACTGATCACAAAAAAAATTACATTCCTCTAAATAACACATAAGCTAAATGAACCACACATACACACCTCTACAATTGATTTCACCCATCTGTTTATGGAATCAATATAATTATAAAAATCATTTAAATATTGTTTTATCTACCAACATTTTGCCTGATTAAGTTTTAGAATTGTGTTTTAATTAGCTGTATCTTTACATTGTCTTCTTTCCAACCGGTTAGCTATTTCTTTTTTTTTTTAATTAATTAATTAATTATTTTTGGCTGCGTTGGCTTCGTTGCTGCATGTGGGCTTTCTTTTTAGTTGAGGCAAGCGGGGGCCACTCTTCGTTGTGGTGTGCAGGCCTCTTATTAAGGTGGCTTCTCTTGTTGC
This sequence comes from Lipotes vexillifer, assembly GCF_000442215.2. Classification (NCBI taxonomy): domain Eukaryota; kingdom Metazoa; phylum Chordata; class Mammalia; order Artiodactyla; family Lipotidae; genus Lipotes; species Lipotes vexillifer. The sequence continues at coordinate 3,198,455 of NW_006798913.1, read as the reverse complement.
AGAGCACGGGCTCTAGGTGTGCAGGCTTCAATAGTTGTGGTTTGCGGGCTCTAGAGCACAGGCTCAGTTGTTGTGGCACATGGGCTTTGTTGCTTTGCAGCATGTGTGATCTTCCCAGACCAGGGCTTGAACCCATGTCCCCTGCATTGGCAGGTGGATTCTTAACCACTATGCCACCAGGGAAGCCTGACTATTTCTTTTTTATTTCCATCTCCAAATATATGATGATTTTATATGAAAGAATAAGCAATTCATTTTATTGCATGCTGAATAAAGTATGTGCATTTTCTAACTTCATCTTTGGCCTTCCAGGTTATATAGGTTATTAAAAAAGATAACCAATTAGGCTTTTTGTTTTAAATAACTTTTTGTTTTTCAGTCATGGCATGTACCCTCTATATACCTGCTTTATTTCACCTTTTGGTGAATCAGGTGGTGTATATGTGAGGGGTGGTTTGTATTCAGTTGCCCCTTTTCATGCCTTCCCCTTACACATTCAACCTCAGTCTCCAAAATAAAGACTACATTCAGACTGGGATAAGCAGAGACCACTGCCCCAGTGCTGTTTGAAGGAAGAAGTCACAGCTGAGGAGCTGTGACTAAAAAAGCAGTGGGGAAACACTTGCTCTGGGCTTAGGGATGACTAAGGCCCTGAGCTTGTACTAAACAGGGAAAATCTATTAGAGGGTCATAGGGAGAATTATCTGAAGTAGAAGCCACAGAACCAAGTCAAAGTGCCATGGTGGGGGTTAAGATGAGGCAAGAAGGCAGCTGATAATCAGTGGGAACCAATTTTAATCACTCAACAACCCAGGTAGGTAATCAAAGCTCAGAGAAAAGAACTGGTGATTTCCAACACTGCCATTTACCCTTAGAGGCTTAAAAGGTCAGTGTTTCATCCTTCTCCTTCTCCAATGTCACATCAATAATTTAAAGATAAAGAAAAACTTCTAAAGTTGTTTGTTTTTCTTTCAGTTTGTTCTGCCTTATGCAGATTATGAAACGTTAGAAATTTTCTAGATATCTTGTTGAACTGATTGTGTCAATAGAACAGTTTCTTCATAGTACAATGCAGGGATAATTTCTGTGTACCTTTGGCCATGTATAACCTAGGTTTCATCATTTTTTAAATTGTTAAATATCTCTGGGTAGCTTTCTGCTGATACTCAGCTTTACTATAGTTATCTAGTTAACAATAACCCACATTCACAAGTATAGGTGGTTTGCCTCTAAAGGCATCAAACAAACTCCAAACACTGGGCATGAAAAGCAGCCTCACTATTTTATGGAAATGTGTCAGTGTTTCAAGAGTGTACCAAGCATTATTTCATTCTTTTTTATGGCTGAGTAATATTCCATTGTATATATTTGCAGCAAGATGTATGGACATAAAGATTATCATACTAAGTAAAGTGAATCAGACAAAGAAAGACAAATATCATATGATATCACTTATATGTGGAATCTAAAAAAAGTGATACAAATGAGCCTATTTACAAAACAGAAATAGACTCACAGACATAGAAAACAAACTTATGGTTACCAATAGGGAAAGGGGTGGAGGGAAGAAAAATTAGGAGTTTGGGATTAACATATACACTACTGCTACTATATATAAGATAGATAAAGAATAAAGTCCTACTGTATATCACAGGGGACTATACTCAGTATTTTGTAATAACCTATAAGGGAAAAGAATATTAAAAAGAATATACATGTACATATGTATACATATATGTATATATATGTGTGTGAGTATATATATATATATATATATATGTATATATATATATAGCATTCACTGTGCTGTACACCTGAAACTAACATGATATTGTAAATCAACTATACTTCAGTTAAATAATTAATTTAACTGAATAATTATTAATTAATTAATAATTATTTAACTGAATAATTAAAATTAAATTGATTAATTATAATTAATTAATTAATTTAATTAATTTAATTATTAAAAAAGCTTCCAATAGCCAATTTCCTTTTCCAAAATAGGAGCCAGTCAGTTGTATTTTATTCATGATTGGTTAAAACATATTGAATTCCTTTTCCTTTCATTCTCCCTGGTTTGCCAGGAAAATTTCGAGAGGAATTTAAAGCTGCATTTTCTTGCTGTTGCCTTGGAGTTCATCACCGCCAGGAGGATCCGCTGGCCCGGGGACGGACAAGCACTGAGAGCCGAAAGTCCCTGACCACCCAGATCAGCAACATTGATAACATATCAAAACTGTCCGAGCAGGTTGTGCTCACGAGCATGAGCACACTCCCAGCAGCCAATGGTGCGGGGCCGCTTCAAAACTGGTAGAAGATTGATGCCTAGGACAGGGATGCCTGAGTACCACTCTTCTTTTTTTAAATCTCTGTACACAGAAATTTTATTACTTTGTGGGCCCATTTTTTTTAAAAAAAGAAAATGATCTCTTGCTCTTTGGAAATAAAGTCAGTTTAAAATCATTTCTCAACTTTTGATTGAGATATGTTAGAAGTTGAAACTTCCACTGAACTTATTTTCAGGCTGTTTCACTTTTAGCTTCATGTATAAGGATTTGTGTCAATTAAATGTATGAGCATTTCCAATTCTAATTGTTATTTTAATCTTACCTTCAAATTGGTAGCTAAAAGTTGCCCAAACTTATCCTTTGGTTTTCTTTGGCTACTAAAAGAAGTAGCAATTAATAACTCTGGATTAACAAGAAATATGTTAGTTGACATTATAGTTTTAAAAAATCACTAAAGAGTGTCATTATGGTGTGACATTTGAGAGTATATTTATATACAAAATAACATTATATTAGATAACTCAAAAACTATCTTTCAGAACTATAAAAACATGTATACTATTCAACTTTATTTTCCATTAATTTTATAACTCATTTACACAGTTTTCTTGGGTTTGTAACCTTACCATTGCTAACATTTATCATTTCAACATATGGACAATAAGACTCTGTATTCAGGTAAAAACTGTGGAGTAACTATAAACACACAATTTCCATCTCTAAGGGAAGATTTCAACATTTAAGACTAAGATATCCCATTATTGTATTCTTCTAACCAATAAAAATGAGGTAACTGGCCTTGCTAGATGAAATTAAGAATTCAATTTACAAAGAAAAATGGTAGTAGAATACCAAATCACATCTGGGTCCCATATTGGACAGGGTAATGCCATGGAGATCTGATGGTAAATATTTGCATTTATTTACGTTTTGTAAACATCTATCAAACACCTCCCAGAAAGCACCCACCGTGCTAGGTGCTGGGGTGTGAATGTGCCTTCAAGACAGCTCCAGTCCACTGAGGGGGACCTGTTGGTAGAGGCTGCAGAGCAGCAAGGCATTCTGGGAGATGATTCAGACTCAGAGCAGGAAGTAACCAATGTTGGTGGTCCTCACCATGATATGGACAGGGAGGTTGCACTTTTTTGTTTCTATTTAATTACAGTGACTTTATTGATGTTAGTGAATTCTACCTGGGCCTGTGACTGAGAGCCAGGTGACTAGGAGAAGGGAGGGGTTTGCTCTTACTCACACACAAATGAACAGGAGTGCAGTACGTTCCATACAAATATAAGATCTGGGGTTCAAAGTACTGAATTTGAACCAAATTTGCTTCTCTGCAAAATTATTCTGATTCAAATAGTCACTTTAAAAGTAAAAGAGATGTTCATGGAAAGTTGCTCTTCTTCTTATAGTATAGTAGCAGGCATTCTTATTTTATTGAAACAAAAGATATGGAGAATATTTAAGAAAGATTTTCATAGAACATAAAAATTATCTTGCTCTTTTCTTACTTTTTTTTTTTTCCCACTCATCACTTTCAGAAAGAATATAACCAAATTATCCACAAATGGTTTTTGTGCCTTAGAACTGGGGATTACTTTGTGCTTCTTACTACTCAAAGCAAAAACTACCCTCAAATATGAGGTTTATTGAAATTATATTGCTAATTTTCAGAACAATATCAATGAAAGCAAAGTATTGTAACTCTCTGCTTTCTCCCCTTTGTACATCTGAGAACTTTTTTTCTTATTTATGCTGCATGAAAGAAGAGTTGTGATTTTCACATTGCTGTGGACGTTAGCACTTTAGTTTGAGGATGAGGATAATGTTAAATAATAATGATCATATGCCTTAGTAGCTAAGTAGATTTGCCGAATCAGAAATTCTGAGATCAGAGTAAGAGCTAAATGTTTTAGATCCTAATATATCTAGTTATTTGTCATTTAAGAAGAGAGATTGAGAGAGAGAGCAAGAAAGTGAGAGCCAGAGCTGGAGAGACACAGAGAGAGGCTCAGAGAGGCAGTAGTTGTGTGATTTTGTGAAGAACAGACTCAGAAGTCAGAATTCCTTTGCTCTAAATCAGTGATTTTCAAAGTGTGCTTCCTGAGCCGTCAGATTCAACATCACCTGAGAACTTATTAGACATGCAGATCTTCACCCTATCCCAGATTTGCCGAATCAGAAACTTTGGGGTGGTACCCAGGAATCTGTGTGTTCACAAGCCCTACAGGTGATTCTGAAGGGCCTTAAAATTTGAGTATTTTACTGCCCAGGTATCTACAACAGGGACCACCGTCATCACTACTGTCAACCTGATTGGAGGTCAGAAAGAAGAGGCTGAGTACCAATGTTGAAAGTCACTCAGCATTATCTCACTCAAAGAGGTAATGCTTTATGAAATAGTGCCCCTGTGTTACAAGTGCAGTTTGGAAGAAGACAGGATTTAAAGCCCTGGTGTGCTTTATGGCTACTTGAATGATTTGAGTTTCTTTCTTTTTTTTTTTTTTAAGATTTTTTTGATGTGGACCATTTTTTTAAAAAGCCTTTATTGAGTTTATTACAATATTGCTTCTGTTTTATGTTTTGGTTTTTTGACCCCGAGGCATGTGGGATCTTAGCTCCCCGACCTGGGGTCAAACCCGTACCCCCTGCATTGGAAGGCGAAGTCTTAACCACTGGACCACCAGGGAAGTCCCTGAATTTCTAACTAAAACCTTCAAATCTCCAGTTTTATTTACCCTTACAAAAACCTAAGTTTGTAGAAGCAGACAGTTGCCAAGAATGAGCATTTCTGGGAAGGAAAAAGCAAACACACACCAGTCCTTACAAGAAACTATGGGAATGGCATAACAGCCCAGGCACACTGCTGTCAACTTGTTGATACAGGAATCCTCCTAAGAGGTCTGGATTTAGTACTGACCATCATAGGGCAAATGGGAAAGAAACAGGTGTTCCCCAAACCTGCCAGTCTTATGGAACAAAGGGTCAACTACTTATGTGCTAATAACACAAATTAGAAGACTTCTTCTGAAAGCAGTGTGTTGTGACTGTTTGATGCTACACATAGAATATATCTCTCTCTTGTTTTGCTATATTTCACAGATTGAATGTAAAATGTCATTAATTTTACTGAAATTTTGTTATCAAGAAGAATGTGCTAATAATTTTACCTAATATAGAATCCATTTGAAGTTTATTATTTCTGAATTTCTACAAACTTATGATAATGTTGATATTCAAATTCATTCATTCTTGGCAAAAAGGTGATTCTCAGTTTCTGAGGAAAATGTCTTCTAAATTCTCCAAGCCTTGGAACATTTCTTAGGTATGAAATAACTGTTATAAATCATTGATAAGTTAATTGCAAAACTGTCAGGCACAATGATATTGAGCTTCACTCCCAGTGTACATTGTTTTAATGAAGATAAAGGAAAATATGCTTATAAAATGTAATCTGAATATACATAAACCTGAATGACAATATCAGAATGACAAACCTCATAGATACTTTTGGACACAAATTGTGAAGAGGGCTATTACTATTTTAATACTAGTATAATAATAGATGTTTTACATTTGATATAAATAATAATAATCAAATGCATTTCAAAACCAATCTGGGAAGTCATTATAATTTAGAAAACTTTTCAATTCCAATTAATTTTACAACAGAAGATTTTTCTACTTCCTACAAGTTAAAAGTCAAAAAAGAGTAAATTCTATTAAGTTATGTGCAATTAGCTTTCAAATGGCATGAAGCAAAATTATAGGTTTTTTTAGAGACAATATATGTAAACAGAAAATATTGTTAATTTAAGTCTATTCTATTATCTTATGCACATAGAAAGTGAAATGCAAAGGCATGAAAAACAGTGTTATCTCCCCAAATTCAAAGGGGATTGTTTTCTAGAGAACTATTGCAATTAAAGAGGGAGAAAATTACTCCCGCCTTCTTGCCACGTATTTCTATGATCTCAAAATTTCTTTGTAAGTTTCCGAGTCAGAACGTCTTTTAAGTTTTTCATGAAATGTATTTCTATAATTGTTGTATGCCACATGTGTAACATCATGTCACTTGACAGTTATTTTATACATTTAAAGTTCTTTATGCCTGATTTACTGTGTCTTTAAGATGAAATTTCTTATCCAATCAAACGCGATTGCACACCAACTACCCTGAAGGATGCTGCTTAGGTAGTTTTAAAGTAAAAACCATATCGAGAATTCTATAATCACATTCACACTGCCCTCTCTATTGTACGAAAAATCTTGCTGCTGTTCATTAGATAAGTTGGATATTCACTCATAACTAGTGTCAAATCTTTGCAGTTAAGAATTGAATTAAGCCCTCTGGTGCAGTACTTAATGACCAAAACATTTTTCCCAATAAGTTTTTATAACCAGGGAAAATCATGATATAAAAGGTTTTTAATGTTGTTTTTAAGAGCAGATACTATAATAAAGATGGTTAGAATTAATAAATATTTCATAAAAATTATGTAAAACTTCCTACATAGAGCATTAAATTTAGGAGATTTATCTGAGTTAAGAGATTTAGTTAGTCTTGTTTTGACTTAGAGGAAATGATGACCTTGTGGTTTTCAATTTGTTATTAGAATAGTAAGTATGGCATTTACATAAATAAGCAACTTTTTTCTTGGTCATTGTATCTAAACTTTTAGGACTATTTTAAGCTCATTGATAAATTTTAAAATGTATATTTTCTGCTTTCCATTCACCTAAATGATTCTGATAAATTGTGGAATCAACGGCTAAGGATTTTAATTTAAAAATCCATTTTTATTCAGCACTGTTGTTTCTAACTGATCAAAATGGAGCCATAGAAACTGGGGAAGGTCAATGCTTGGCTCCTTCCAGGGAAATAAGATTTGAATGTGGGGTGGTTTCAAAACATAAAGTGAAACTTTCAGGGTGAAATCCCAGGAAAGACCAGCTGTTTTAGCAGCGAGGGTTTTTGCTTTGAGTGATCCATTTCACACACCAGGTGCTTGGCCAAACCTCCCCCCAGAGTCATGAAGAGAGGTCACTCAGCTTCATGTTCATCGGGGCCAGTGGCCAGGAATGGGAAGGAAGTAAGAGAGGAAAGTTCTCGAAATGCCTCTTGGGCCTTGCCCTTCTGACGCTGCTGTCCCATTATCCAGCTGCTGTCCTTCCCTCAGGCCCACCCTAGCCAAGCAGGGTCCACCTCCCCCCACCGCCTGCCATGCCCTACAGACCTCCCTGGTCTTCTCTAGCCCAGCCCTAGCCAACAGGTAAATAGGTTTGATTCTTGTCTTGGGTCATCTCCTGAAGTGAATCAGTGGCAAGTGACTCATTTGAGAACAAATGAAGCAAAGCTCAAGAAAAAAGAAAAAAACCTTTACATTTCTCTATATACAAATATTTACAATTTTACATCCCCCAAAACCCCATTTTTGGTCGCCAATATCTGTGTATCGGTGGTCTTCTCGATATGTGTTAGCTCCCTTTTCAAGCCCCAGCTAAGCTTGCTGCCTCAATTTATTAGGGATCCCAACGTTGAGACTCTCAGGCCAAGGCCATAGCAGGTCACTAGGGATGTACACCTGAGCAGGTGCTGCTGCTGCCACCTTTGGAAACAAAACATCTCTTCCATTACTTTTCATTGGTTTGGCCCCTGTGCAATGGCAGAAACATAAAACTCAATTTAAAACAAACAGAAAACATGGTTGTTTATTAAGTAATCAATTTCTAATTAATTTCCCAATGTTTGAGTTAATATGTTAACTCAAAGGGAGAATAGTACAAACAAAATATTTGTGAGATTGGGAAATCTTCAGCAGACCATGGCAACATGAAGATGAATTTATTGCAGATGTGATAACAAGAGCATCTCCAGAAAGAAGTGCTGTTCCCTTTTACAGGGGCTCAGATTTGGAAGCTCCCCTTATACAGTTCAAGTGGACAGAGTGGAACTTGTTTATAAAGCTGTGTCTAGATCATGTACAATATCCATTAAGGAATAGGAAAAATGGTCATTTTAGAGTATTATCAACATGTATACATGCATATATGCATGTATATGTATAACTGAGTGATACATACAGTAGATCTTGCTTTGACTTAGAGGAAATGATGACCTTGTGATTTTTAATGTAGTATTAGTCTAGTAAACATGGCATTTACATAATTAGGCAATTTTTTTCTTGGTCTTTATATTTAAAATTTTTAGGACTATTTTAAGTTCAATAATAAATTTAAGAATGTATATTTTACATATATTTTATATACATATACGTATATATGTGTATATATATATATATATATATATATATATATATAATTGACCTTGAATGACACAGATTCGAGCTATACAGGTCCATTTATACTAGGAGTTTTTAATAGTAAATTCTACAGTTGTAAATACAGAAGACCCACTATAAAGTTATATACAGATTTCCTACTGAGTGAGGGTGGGCATCCCTAACCCCAGCATTGTTCAAGGGTCAATTGTATATAGATAGATGATAGATAGATAGATAGATAGATAGATAGATAGATAGATGATAGATAGATAGGCAGAGAGATAATCTCACTGAGTTATTTAGTCTGAGAGTATTTCACGAAGTATATTAGTTTTATATTCCAGCCTTTTAAAGAGTTCCCTTCTTTATCTAGCTTACCCCTCTCTTAAATTATACCTTTTAGTTTGGTGGCTAGTTTTCCTCACTCTTACAAATATACAGGTTTCATTTCCCTGCTATTCTAGACAGGCTTTTACCTAAGATTATTATTTTTTCTTTGTTTCTTCCTTTGTAATTCCTTCCTTCCTTCCTTTCTTTCTTTCTTTTTCTTCCTTCCTTCCTTTCCTCTTTCTTTCTTTCATTTATTATTTGTTTGCTGGTTGATTTATTTTACTAGCACTCATATAGTTATACCAGTTTGGGACAAGTGAAAAGAAGTCTGTAAACTATCTGTAAATCACCTTTAAAATAATCAATAAGAATCTAAAGTCCTTGAAGCCACAGACCTTCTCTGTGTTTTTTATGGCTATATCACTGGTTCCTGGAACAGTGCCTGCCACAGAGAAGTCCCCTGATAAATATCTCTTGAATCAATGAGTTAATAATAATTGCATGGAAATTCTTTCCCCAGCTCATTCTTTTATTCCATGTTGTCCCAGTTCTTTCCATAGAAACTCCCTTTCCACTGTGAACAATCAATGCCCTATATTTTCAGTGTCTACACCACTCATGCCTTTTTTTTTAACCAAAACTAAACCACATATTAAGGTTGACAGCATTGATTTCCATTCCCTTACCACCACTGAAGGGGGAGGTGGCACCAGAACTGTCTTTTGCACCAATCCTAGGCCCAGATTACTCCCCTTCCATCTGTAAGTGAAATCTAGACCCTTGGAGAGCTTCGTCACTGTGGACCTCCCTCTGTTGCTGCCTTGTCTGCCTCTTGATCTCTCTTCCCTTCACTCATACACATTAACACATGGATCTGTGTGGGTGATGCATCTAGGGATCCAGCTTCACATTTCCTGTTCTCTTTAATGTGAAAGGGTTGGTTTCCACACTTCTTCAAATCCCTCCCACAGTCCCGCATAGTGCAGATCACAGGCTCCACATTGTAACTTACTGTCTCCTAAGGCAATAGATCCTCCACTGAAATGCAAAACCCTCATCATATTCTGAGCCAACAATTGCTTAGCCATCATTTCTTCTCACCCTTAGATTTCCATTACAACCTCCCTCCTCAACCCCAAAGGGACGACTGGACTCTTTACCTTTATATTTTATCCCAGTTCATCTGTCTCATCCTGGACTTACCTTCTTCCCCACTCAAAGAAAAATAAAACCACCAGGTGGTACTGCACTCATTAGGAGACTTTTTTTTTTTTTTGGTAGAAAATCCAAACTTCTATTATTTATTTGAAGTATAGTTGACTTACAGTGTTGTGTTAATTTCTGCCATACAGCAAAGTGACTCACTTATACACATACATATATTCTTTTCCATATTTTTTTCCATTATGGTTTATCCCAGGATATTGAATATAGTTCTCTGTGGTATACAGTAGGATCTTGTTGTTTATCCATTCTATATGTGACAGTTTGCATCTACTAACACCAAACTCCCAGTCCATCCCTCTCCCTTCCCTCCTCCCCATTTACAACCATGAGTCTGTTCTCTATGTCTGTGAGTCTGTTTCTGTTTCATAAGTAAATTCATTTGTGCCATACTTTAGATTCCACATATAAGTGATATCTTGTGGTATTTGTCTTTCTCTTTCTGACCTTACTTCACTTAGTATGGTATTCTCTAGGTCTATCCATGTTGTTGCAAATGGCATTATTTCATTCTTTTTTTATGGCTAATATTCCATTGTATAGATGTACCACGTCTTCTTTATCCATTCATCTGTTGATAGACATTTAAGTTGTTTCCATGTCTTGGTTATTGTAAACAATGTTGCTATGAACATAAGGGTGCATGTATCTTTTTGAATCATAGTTTTGTCTGGATATATGTTGAGCAGTGGGATTGCTGGATTGTATGGCAACTCTATTTTTAGTTTTCTGAGGAACCTCCATACTGTTTTCCATAGTGACTGCACCAATTTACCCTCCCACAAACATTGTAGGAAGGTTCTCTTTTAGGAGGCATTATTTACTTAAAAAAAATTCTTACTTTTTGCCCTGATGAAGGTCATGACTGTTTTTATAAAAGAGAGTCTGCTGTCCTACAGCTTTGAGAATAAATGAGTATAAAAAGGCATAAAAGCCTATTGAGTTCAGTTGCTAGGCAGCTACTCCTCTCTCACTGGGGATTGCACTCCAAAGATTTACATCTGCAGGTGGAAAGTGGGTCATGGCATCAATTACATCACCTTCTTTACCCTGTCTCTGCTATCATGAGCCCTTATTGTTTTTCCTCCTGCGTCAGAAGCTGTTTTGAAAATAATTTCATTATTTAGAAATGCCTATTAAGACTGTATAAATTTGCTTAATTTGATCTTGCAAATCATCTCCACTCTTCCTTCTCCTTGTCCAATCTTCCCTTATCACCATGTGTTTGGGTCATCTCAATTTCTACTGAGCTAGCTATGAATACTTTATGTATTTATTATCTTTTAAAAATAGTAGGTTATCCTTTTCAAATGCATCTGTGGCTGGGATGCTTTACTTTCTAAATCCTGTCCTTCGTTCCTCCCACTGAGCTGTTGTCATAGTGAAACTTACCTTACCATCCTCTGTGTCATGACAAGGCAACAACACACTCTTCATCTGATTATAAAGCTAATCACGTTGCATTCTGTCCTACTCTAAGGAAAGTATTCTCCATGTGCTCTGTCCAATGTTTTGGCTTTTAAGAACTGACTTAATTAATTAAAATGTTTTTATTCAAAAACTGTACTTTTCTCTTTACAAATTATGCATCTTCCCTTGCATCTGCCAATTCTCAAAACTTACTTTCCACATGTGAAAATATAGTCTAGGTCTTTAGGATGTATTATTATAAGGATACTTTTGGGTTTTGTTTTGTTTTACTGATATAATCTGATTATTTCAGTTTTACTGATATAATCTGATTATTTCATTGCAACTATTACTCCCTGGTTGTTATTCTCATCTTGTTTAAAGGGGACATCTTTTCCTTACCTTCTTAACCCTAAAGGGTGCTCTTATAATGACTTATTTTACACATTACTGGAATGGAGTGAGAAGGTGGAATTCAGAAGATTGAGAAAGACAAAATTGTTTCCTCATTCCATTAGCAGAAATCTGTGGTTCAAAACTTAATAGCATTCTAAACATATTAAAAGCAGCAAGAGAAAAACAGCAAATAACACACAAGGGAATCCTCATAAGGTTAACAGCTGATCTTTCAGCAGAAACTCTGCAAGCCAGAAGGGAGTGGCAGGATATATTTAAAGTGATGAAGGAAAAAAAACTTACAACGAAGATTACTCTACCCAGCAAGGATCTCATTCAGATTTGATGGAGAAATTAAAACCCAAAAGCTGAGAGAGTCCAGAACCACCAAACCAGCTTTACAACAAATGCTAAAGGAACTTCTCTAGGCAAGAAACACAGGAGAAGGAAAACACCTACAATAACAAACCCAAAACAATTAAGAAAATGGGAATAGGAAATTACATAACTATAATTACCTTAAATGTAAATGGATTAAATGCTCCCACCAAAAGAAACAGATTGGCTGAATGGATACAAAAACAAGATCCATATATATGCTGTCTACAAGAGACCCACTTCAGACCTAGGGAAACATACAGACTGAAAGTGAGGGGATGGAAAAAGATATTCCATGCAAATGGAAACCAAAAGAAAGCTGGAGTAGCAATTCTCATATCAGACAAAATAGACTTTAAAATAAAGACTATTACAAGAGACAAAGAAGGACACTACATAATAATCAAGGGATCGATCCAAGAAGAAGATATAACAATTGTAAATATTTATGCACCCAACATAGGACCACCTCAATACATAAGGCAAATACTAACAGCCATAAAAGGGGAAATCGACAGTAACACATTCATAGTAGGGGACTTCAACACCTCACTTTCACCAATGGACAGATCATCCAAAATGAAAATAAATAAGGAAACACAAGCTTTAAATGATACATTAAACAAAGTGGACTTAATTGATATTTATAGGACATTCCATCAAAAAACAACAGAATACACATTTTTCTCAAGTGCTCATGGAACATTCTCCAGGATAGATCATATCTTGGGTCACAAAATTTAAGAAAATTGAAATTGTATCAAGTACCTTTTCCAACCACAATGCTCTGAGACTACAGATCAATTACAAGAAAAGATATGTAAAAAATGCAAACACATGGAGGCTAAACAATACACTACTTAATAACGAAGTGATCACTGAAGAAATCAAAGTGGAATCAAAAAATACCTAGAAACAAATGACAATGGAGACGCGATAACCCAAAACCTATGGGATGCAGCAAAAGCAGTTCTAAGAGGGAAGTTTAGAGCAATACAATCCTACCTTAAGAAACATGAAATATCTTGAATAAACAACCTAACCTGGCACCTAAAGCAATTAGAGAAAGAAGAACAAAAGAACCCCAAAGTTAGCAGAAGGAAAGAAATCATAAAGATCAGATCAGAAGTAAATGAAAAAGAAATGAAGGAAACGATAGCAAAGATTAATAAAACTAAAAGCTGGTTCTTTGAGAAGATAAACAAAATTGATAAACCATTAGCCAGACTCATCAAGAAAAAAAGGGAGAAGACTCAAATCAATAGAATTAGAAATGAAAAAGGAGAAGTAACAACTGACTCTGCAGAAATACAAAAGATCATGAGAGATTACTACAAGCAACTCTATGCCAATATAATGGACAACCTGGAAGAAATGGACAAATTCTTAGAAATGCACAACCTGCCGAGACTGAATCAGGAAGAAATAGAAAACATGAACAGACCAAACACAAGCACTGAAATTGAAACTGTGATTAAAAATTATCCAACAAACAAAAGCCCAGGACCCGATGGCTTCACAGGCGAGTTCTATCAAACATTTAGAGAAGAGCTAACACCTATTCTTCTCAAACTGTTCCAAAATGTAGCAGAGGGAGGAACACTCCCAAACTCATTCTACGAGGCCACCATCACACTGATACCAAAACCAGACAAAGATGTCACAAGGAAAGAAAACTACAGGCTAATATCACTGATGAATATAGATGCAAAAATCCTCAACAAAATGCTACCAAACAGAATCCAACAGCACATTAAAAGAATCATACACCATGATCAAGTGGGGTTAATTCCAGGAATGCAAGGATTCTTCAATATATGCAAATCAATCAAGGTGATACACAATATTAACAAATTGAAGGAGAAAAATCATATGATCATCTTAATAGATGCAGAGAAAGCTTTCAACAAAATTCAACACCCATTTATGATAAAAACCCTCCAGAAAGTAGGCATAGAGGGAACTTTCCTCAACATAATAAAGGCCATATATGACAAGTCCACAGCCAACATCGTTCTCAATGGTGAAAAACTGAAAGCATTTTCACTAAGATCAGGAACAAGACAAGGTTGCCCACTCTCACCACTCTTATTCAACATAGTTTTGGAAGTTTTAGCCACAGCAATCAGAGAAGAAAAGCAAATAAAAAGAATCCAAATTGGAAAAGAAGAAGTAAAGTTGTCACTGTTTGCAGATGACATGATAATATGCATAGAGAATCCTAAAGATGCTACCAGAAAACTACTCGAGCTAATCAATGAATTTGGTAAGCTAGCAGGATACAAAATTAATGCACAGACATCTCTGGCATTTCTATACACTAATGATGCAAAATCTGAAAGTGAAATCAAGAAAATACTCCCATTTTCCACTGTGACACAAAGAATAAAATATCTAGGAATAAACCGATCTAAGGAGACAAAAGACCTGTATGCAGAAAGTTATAAGACACTGATGAAAGAAATTAAAGATGATACAAATAGATGGAGAGATATACCATGTTCTTGGTTTGGAAGAATCAATATTGTGAAAATGACTCTAATACCCAAAGCAATCTACAAATTCAATGCAATCCCTATCAAACTACCACTGGCATTTTTCACAGAACTAGAACAAAAAATTTCACAATTTGTATGGAAACACAAAAACCCCGAATAGCCAAAGCAATCTTGAGAACGAAAATTGGAGCTGGAGGAATCAGGCTCCCTGACTTCAGACTATACTACAAATCTCCAGTAATCATGACAGTATGGTACTGACACAAAAACAGAAAGATAGATCAATGGAACAGCATAGAAAGCCCAGAGATAAACCCATGCACATGTGGTCAGCTTATCTTTGATAAAGGAGGCAGGAATGTACAGTGGAGAAAGGACAGCCTCTTCAATAAGTGGTGCTGGGAAAACTGGACAGCTACATGTAAAAGTATGTGATAAGAACACTTCCTAATGCCATACACAAAAATAAGCTCAAAATGTATTAAAGACACAAATGTAAGGCCAGAAACTATCAAACTCTTAGAGGAAAACATAGGCAGAAAACTCTATGACATAAATCACAGCAAGATCCCTTTTTACCCACCTCCTAGAAAAATGGAAATAATAACAACAATAAACAAACGGGACCTAAGGAAACTTAAAAGCTTTTGCACAGCAAAGGAAACCATAAACAAGATGAAAAGACAACCCTCAGAATGGGAGAAAATATTTGCCAATGAAGCAACTGACAAAGGGTTAACCTCCAAAATTTACAAGCAGCTCATGCAGCTCAATAACAAGAAAATAGGGGGCTTCCCTTGTGGTGCAGTGGTTGAGAGTCCACCTGCCGATGAAGGGGACACACGTTCGTGACCCGGTCTGGGATGATCCTACATGCCATGGAGTGGCTATGCCCATGAGCCATGGCCACGGGCCTGCGCGTCCAGAGCTTGTGCTCCGCAATGGGAGAGGCCATAACAGTGAGAAGCCCGCGTACCGAAAAAAGCAAAAAAAGCAAAAAAAACAAAAAACAAAACAAAACAAAAATAAATAAACAACCTAGTTCAAAAATGGGCAGAAGACCTAAATAGACATTTCTCCAAAGAAGATATACAGATTGCCAACAAACACATGAAAGAATGCTCAATATCACTAATTAGAGAAATGCAAATCAAAACTACAATGAGATATCATCTCTCACCTGTCAGAATGGCCATCATCAAAAAATCTAGAAACAATAAATGCTGGAGAGGGTGTGGAGAAAAGGGAACACTCCTGAACTGCTGGTGGGAATGTGAATTGGTACAGCCACTATGGAGAACAGTATGGAGGTTCCTTAAAAAACTACAAATAGAACTACCATATGACCCAGCAATCCCACTACTGGGCATATACCCTGAGAAAACCATAATTCAAAAAGAATCATATACCAAAATGTTCATTGCAGCTCTATTTACAATATCCAGGTGATGGAAGCAACCGAAGTGTCCATCATCAGATGAATGGATTAAGAAGATGTGGCACATATATACAATGGAATATTACTCAGCCATAAAAAGAAATGAAATTGAGTTATTTGTAGTGAGGTGGATGGATCTAGAGACTGTCATACAGAGTGAAGTAAGTTAGAAAGAGAGAGACAAAGCTCTCTTTAGAGCCAGTAAAGCATCAGTAGCAGCCTTACCTGTAGTCTTTGATAGGAAGGGAGGTGGTTTTGTTTTTTGAACAAACTGCATTCAGGGCTGATTTAACCTGCATGTAAGTTGCTGATGAGTAACAAGTGTGAAAAAATCTCTTACAAGAATACAAGAATGCTATTAAGTTTTTTTCTTTTTAACATCTTTATTGGACTATAATTGCTTTACAATGCTGTGTTAGTTTCTGCTTTATAACAAAGTGAATCAGTTATACATATACATACGTTCCCATATCTCTTCCTTCTTGTGTCTCCCTCCCTCTCACCCTCCCTATCCCATCCCTCTAGGTGGTCACAAAGCACCTAGCTGATCTCCCTGTGCTATGCAGCTGCTTCCCACTAGCTATCTATTTTACGTTTGGTAGTGTATATATGTCCATGCTACTCTCTCACTTTGTCATAACTTACCCTTCCCCTCCCCATATCCTCAACTCCATTCTCTAGTAGGTCTGTGTCTTTATTCCGGTCTTACCCCTAGGTTCTTCATGACATTTTTTTTCTTAGGTTCCTTCATTCATCTAAAGATGAATATTTTCTAGAATCAGGATCTGGTAGATGGTGCCCTCAAAAGGTTTTCCAATGCAATGGCATGTTAGTGAGTTCTTCCTCCTCCTTTAAATATTTGAAAAATTTAGTTTAATACAACATTACATCTAATAGAACATAGGATCCCTTTCCCTGTTACAGAGCACAGAGTAAAAGCCAATCTTTTACATACATGTGGCAAAATCATGTTGCCACTAGGAGTATCCAGAATAGATCACTGAAACCGCTTTCCAACTACTACCATCTAAAGAGGCTTTAAATACAGAATTTTAAATAAATATCATTATTTTGTGTAGCTATGCCCAAACAAGGCCACCAACCAATAGTTGCACAATTCAGTGCTCCTGCCCTAAGATTTTAGCTGGTGTGAAGCATGGTCATTCATACAGCAAGACACCTTATCCAATCATGTTGGTGTTTATTTTTCAACCAGGTGGTCTTAGAGCGTATATCAAGGTAGTGATGCTTAAAGAAGCTGGGTTTTCTGTGAATGATTTACTAGGGTGTTTTTAAATGGCTGCAGCATTTGATTATCTTTTGTTACCAAGCTAAAATTATTGTGGCCAGGCTTTCTGCTTCAGAATCCCCTGAGATTCTTGTTAAAAATGCAGCTCCCTGACACCACCCTGATACACCATTTTAGTTAGGTGACACTCAGTTATTCTGATTCAGCTGGTCTTGACTGGCATTTGGCCACTGAAATGTTACCTGGGGCCCTCAGGGGTCAACTGTTCATGTCTGTTTTAGCCTTGACTCCATTATGTCTTGAGATTATTTGTTATCTGTGAGCCTCTCGGCCTGGAATGGGCAGCATTCATTCAAACTATTGTCTTTTTTGGGCTTCTTATTTGCAGAAATGTCAACACAATACCAGTTTCATGAGAGTTGAAGCATACAGCTCTGTTCTTTTCTGGTTAACATAGCTGCATTCCAGGTTCTTATCAAGATTTATGGGTACTTTCCTAGTTACAAATTTTCAGCTAACAATATTTGATAATGAAAAAGTTATAAGCCAAAGCAAAACTCATTCTGCCAACACCAGGTAGTGTTAATTTGGGCTTACCTATAAATATACTTCCAAATGACCTTTTAGAAAGTAACTGGAGATAATTAGAAGATAATTAGAAGAACTTAAAAAACTCACTATTCTCCTTTGCATATCAAATCCTATGACAGGAAGCAATACCTTTAGAGTTTTCTGTTGGATATGCAGTCATTTTTTTTCTCCAGTTAAATTAAAATCCATCCTTATTTTACCCCCAGTGGGACTGTGTTCTCTTATTCTATTGTGTGTGTGTGTGTGTGTGTGTGTGTGTGTGTGTGTAGATAGATAGATAGATAGATAGATAGATAGATAAAATAAATGGTAGGTTTGGGTCTTTTGATTTAGGCATTTTCTTCCCTATTAGCACATAAGATATCTGAAGGCAGGAACTGGGCAATATCATAAGATTTGTGTGACAGCCCCTGGGCTGAGCAGTCCCTCATAAGAGGTAGGCACTCAATAAACCTTCATCGATTAAACCAGTAGATAAAAAACTCCTATCCAACATTGTACTTTATTTCGCTCAATTCTGAAAAGTGTTAGGAGCAATATGACACATTGTTCAGGAAGGAAAAAAGATACAGTTACTACTTACCTGAATACTGTTCTAAGAAGGGATATACAAATGAAAAACATTCAATCCCCTCTCCCTGAAGTTAACCTGTCTGGGAGAAAGAATGTAAACAAAGTTGAAACATCACTTTTCAGGGAATTCTCTAGCTGTCCAGTGGTTAGGACTCAGTGCTTTCACTGCTGTGGCCCAGGTTCGATCCCAGGTCCAGGAACTAAGATCACACAAGCCAGGTGGCATGGTCAAAAAAAACCAAAAATCACTTTTCAGGTTCTAGATATAAGGATGAAATATTGGCTCTCTCTAGAGAAAGGAGGCTTTGGAAGGAAAAGGCCTTGCTGGCATTTGAAGGCATAGCTGAGGAAGGTGTTCTGGGAAAAAGGGACAAATCCACAATGGAGTAGATGTGGTGGAACGCATGAAACC
>NW_006798913.1:3150936-3179335 GCF_000442215.2 Lipotes vexillifer | reverse complement strand
GGGAAAGAGGAGCCCATGGCAGGAAATCGCAGTAAATAGGTGGGAAGGGCTGGATAATAAAAGCTTTTTATAATATTCAAGGAAACTGGAAACTTGTGTTATGTAATGAAGAACAATTTAGGAATTCTAGCCCAAGGAGTGATATGATTAGATTTGGATTCTGCAGAGTATATGAATAGCCCTGTAGCTGAAGAATTTGAGAGCCAGACATTGTAAGTTTAATTCTCAGATAGGTTTTTATGGAACTACTCATCCTGAAGAATAATGATTGGATCTAAACCAAGGCAGTGGCAATAGGGCTGGAAAATACACATTAGATTTAATATCTAGATGAAGATTTGGAGGGGAAAAAAGGTCACATTCATGTTTAATTCTATTTACAATGGATCTGAGCCACCATCAACTTTAACAGAAGTGGTGCTGTTCTGGTAGCAGTGGTGCTTTACGTGCATTTGTGAAATTGTCCTCCCCTTGTTACCATGCTTCTTCTGACTGTGTTCATGGATGAAGCAAACTTAGGTGACTTTCACGCTGTGAGCTCTCCTCTTTTATCCTCATTCAATGACCCCCACTCCCTCCTTCTGGCATATGTTGCCTTGTGCATCCAAACATTGCTGCCAATATGCTAGTCTGACAGTCACGACTCTGTCCCCACCTGGACCACCACAGCCTGCTCTGCCAGAGGCTCCCCTGCTTGTGGTGGCCATACTCTACAAGCACGATTAATGAGGATTCTCTTCTCTCCCACTCAATTTTCCAGTGTGTGTTTGTGAAGGCGAGGCTGTGAGTGTGGGTGTGTCTACTGTAAATAGGAAAGAGCAAGCCACATTTTCTTCTCTTATGATAGGATCATCATGGGGTGTTTCACATCAAAACCTGCCCCAGGCCCAAGTCTTAGAGGCTCTTTTGTGGTACAGCCTACACTTGGGCTGCTATTTATCAAGAGGCTACCCTGTTGTCAATTGAAATTCAATATCCGATTTCAGTGCCTCAAGCCTGTAGTCCCTCAGACCTTCTTGAATTTCCTGACTAGGCAGGAGCAGAAGTCAGGAGTCTGTGGGTCCCAAATCCAGAATGGATGAAACCAAAGCAAATCATTTTGGGACATTTTAAAGAGTCCAGGAGAATATTATCCAGGAAGATATTTTTTTTTTAATTACTTAAAGTAAAATTACAATTAAACTAAGATCTGAAAACAGAGGAAAATAAAGATGAGAAGAAATGGGCTGAGCAATAAAATAGAAAAAGCATTTGTAAAATATTACATCCTTTCATGATAAAAATCCTCAATGTAATAAATGCCATATATGAGAAACCCATAAGTGATAGTCAATGGTGAAAAGTTGAAACCTTTTCCTCTAAGGTTAGGAGCAAGACAAGGATGCCCACTCTCACCACTCTTGTTCAACATAGTACTTGAAGTCCTAGCCAGAGCAATCAGTAAAAATAAAGAAATAAAAGACATCCACAAATGAAGCAACAAGAGATTAATCTCCAAAATATACAAACAGCTCATGCAGCTCAATATCAAAAAAACAAACAACCCAATCAAAAAATAGGTGGAAGATCTAAATAGACATTTCTCTAAAGAAGACATAGAGATGGCAAAAGAGCACATGAAAAGATGCTCAACATCACTAATTATTAGAGAAATGCAAGTCAAAACTACAATGAGATATCACCTCACACTGGTCAAAATGCCCATCATAAAAAGATCTACAAACATTCTTTTATTTCTGACTTCACTTAGTATGGTAATCTCTTAAATCAACTATGCTTCAATAAAAATAAAAATAAATCTACAAACAGTTAAGTGCTGGAGAGGGTGTGGAAAAAGGGAAGGGGCCCTCCTACACTATTGGTGGGAATGTAAATTGGTACAGCCATTATGGAGAACATTATGGAGGTTCTTTTAAAAAAAACTAAAAATAGAGCTATCATATGATCCTGCTTTTTAAAAAGTCACTAGGGGGGCTTCCCTGGTGGCGCAGTGGTTGAGAGTCCGCCTGCCGATGCAGGGGACACGGGCTCGTGCCCCGGTCTGGGAAGATCCCACATGCCGCGGAGCAGCTGGGCCCGTGATCCATGGCCGCTGAGCCTGTGCTCCGCAACGGGGGAGGCCACAACAGTGAGAGGCCCATGTACTGCAAAAAAAAAAAAAAGTCACTAGTATTAAAAGTAGGATTTTACCCTTGTCAAACCTTTCTTGGCTCTTAATATCTATCCTCCTTTGTAAAATAAATTACTTTGAAATTCTAAAAAAAAAAAAACCAGGTAAAAGACATTGAAGGAGGCACAAACAAATGGAAAGATGTATGTGATCATGAATTAAGAATTAATATTGTTAAAATGTTCATACTAACCCCAAACCATCTATAGAGTCAATGCAATCCCTATCAAAGTTCCATTGATTTTTTTCAGAGAAATAGAAAAAAATATCCTAAAATTTGTATGGAAACAAAAAAGACCCTGAATAGTGAAAGCAATTCTGAAGAACAAAACTGGCGACATCACATTTCCTGATTTCAAACTGTATTACAAATCTATAGTAATCAAAACAATACAGTACTGACATAATAACAGACACACAGATCATTGGAACAGAATGGAGAGTTCAGAAATAAACCCACACGTGTACAGTCAACTGATTTTTTTTTTTTTTAGAATTTCAAAGTAATTTATTTTTCAAAGGAGGATAGATATTAAGAGCCAAGAAAGGTTTGACAAGGGTAAAATCCTACTTTTAATACTAGTGACTTTTTTTTTTTTTTGCAGTACATGGGCCTCTCACTGTTGTGGCCTCCCCCGTTGCGGAGCACAGGCTCAGCGGCCATGGATCACGGGCCCAGCTGCTCCGCGGCATGTGGGATCTTCCCAGACCGGGGCACGAGCCCGTGTTCCCTGCATCGGCAGGCGGACTCTCAACCACTGCGCCACCAGGGAAGCCCCCCTAGTGACTTTTTAAAGTGGGCAATGCTGATACATCTGCATGAGTGAATTTCAATTATTACACAGTAAAGAAGTAAAAGATGTCTCAACTGATATTTGCTAAGAATACTCAATGGAGAAGGGATAGTTTCTTCAAAAAGTAGTGTTGAGAAACTGGATAACCACAGGCAGAAAAATGAAATTGAACTCCTATCTTACACCACTCACAAAGATTAACTCAAAATGAATTAAAGATGTAAATACAAGATCTGAAACCATAAAAATCCCAGAAGAAAATTAGGAAAGAAGCTCCTTGACATTGGTCTTGGCAATTGTTTTTTGGATATGATCCCAAAAGCACAAGCAACAAAAGCAACAATGAACAAGTGGGGCTGCATCAATCTAAATTTGTTTCATACATCTGAACATAGCAATATTCTTCCTTATGAAATAAACATTTCTAGTGACTGGTACTACAAAGAGAATTCTTTGGCTTGCTTCTTCCATATAAACCTCTTCATGAAACCTCTATGGATGATGTGCTGGACGAAACACAAGCCATTTCTACTCTGGGCTTACCATATTTATTCAGAATGAATGGGGAATATTTTTAACTAGTTGACAAAGAATACTGCTTGGCAGTGTCAAAAACTTTGGTTGAGAGTGAAAATTAATAATAATGATGATGATGATGCCAGAAAACACAGTAATGTAGTTTTCTCCAGAAAGATTCAGTAGTACAGAAGCAGAGATCATTTGATTTGGAGATTGACATGTTTAGTGTATTTTGGGATCACAAGTAGAAGGCATCTGAGGGTACTAAAAAGTGTGAAAAAAATTCCTTAGCATTAGCTTTGGGGTTAGAGGCAAGGAAGTGAAGCCAGGAGAATAAAGAAAATAAGAAAATCATTCACGAATGGAGAGTATGTTGAAGCATAAGGCAATAATTAGAAGGAGGAACAAGATTTGAAAAGAAAGATCGGCTTTCAGATAACATTTCAGAGATGGCTGCATCAATATATTTCCAATTCCACATGCTGTTTTTACACAGCTGCCTTGACATTCCTCCATCAGGAGGTGGGCGTCTGTGTTTTCTGCCCTGGAAACTAAGCAGAACTTTGTAACTGCCTGGACCAATAGGATGCAGAGGGAGTGAGGCTGCATGATTTCAGAGGCAGACTCATGAAAGGCTATCACGGCTTCCATCTGACTCTCTCAGGACACGTGCAGCGGGAACCCGGAACTGGCATGTAAGAAGCCTGGCTATCCTGAAGTTACTCTTCTCAAGAGACCACGTGGAGAAACTACATAGGGACAAAATCTATGTTCAAGAAATCCCAGCTATTCAAGGTTTCCCAATTCAGACTCCAGACAAGTGACAAAGAGGCTTCGAGAGCATCCCTTTGAAATGATGGTCTGACTGCAACCTCAAAGGAGTCCTGAGCCAGAACCACCCAGCCAAGCTATTCCCAACTCTTGAGCCACAGAAGCAGTGAGAGACAGTAAATAATTATTGCTGTTTTAAGACACTAAGTTTTGGAGTGGTTTTTACATACCAATAGAAGAAATAATGAATTGGAAAAATGAAGAAAAATGCCAGGTTATGAGAAAATGGGGGAAAATAAAAGGAGAGGAAACTAATACTCTGCAGAAAAGGAAAGTGCAGTGGCCTCAAGAGGAAAGTTTGCTCTGAGCATCTCAATGAACAAAGGACCACATGACATGGAAGCTTCGGGTTCAAATACCATTAATCCCAGGCTCTATTTGTAGTAATTCAACTATAGGGAAATATGAACTGGAAATGAACTTTATATCAATGGAGAAGTTGCATTTATTTAGAAATCTATAATAGGAGGGGGGAAAAAGCTGTTGGAAAAGTTTTTTATGATGACTTCATTAATTAGACAAAGTCCTTTTCAGGAAGGAATTTAAGGAAAGTGAAGATAAGATGATCTGGTTAAAATGATATATTAACAGTTCCAGTAAAAGCAACAGACAGATGTAGAATATGGATGAGAAAGAAAAACTAGGAGTAATACCACAACATGGGAAGAGAAAGCTAGCTTCAGTAGGGTGCTTCTAATTTAGAGACAGTAGGGCTGTAAGAAACAGCCAGTTATATTATAGATGTGACCCAAAAAGTTATTTGATTTTTATTTGCAGTTAGGAAAAGTGCTTTAGGGTAGAACAAAGATAATCTAATATCTCCAATATCTCCCCTTTGACCTCACATTCTTCTCCAGATACTGTACCAATTCTCCGCTTCATTTTATAGTAAATTTCCTTGAAAGAGGTAATACCTATTACCAAAAATTATTCTGCTTTCATTTTACCCTGAATCTATTCCATCTAGATTTTTGCCCCCAAAATACTCCTCTTATTATCATCACCTATGACCTTCACATTGCTAAATCAGTACTCTGTCCTCTTTTTACTTGAGTTATTGGTAGATGATTAAATACATATCTCAGAGATACTCTAGACTAATGGTCCCCAAACTTTTAGGCACCAGGGACCGGTTTCGTGGAAGACAATTTTTCCACAGACCAGGGTTGGGGGAGGGATGGTTCAGGCAGTAATGGGAGTGATGGGGAGTGGCAGATGAAGCATCGCTGGCTCATCTGCCACTCACCTCCTGCTGTGCAGCCTGGTTCCTAACAGGCCGCGCACCGGTACCGCTCCACAGCACAGGGGTTGTGGACCCCTGCCCTGGACCACAGCAACAAAGCAAATATCACAATAAAGCAAGTCACAAAATTTTTCTGGTTTTCCAGTGCATATAAAAGTTATGTTTACACTATATTGTAGTCTATGTGTGCAATAGCATTATGTTTAAATTGTACTCCAATAAAGATGTTAAAAAAAAAACTAATGTGCATACCTTAATTAAAAAATACTTTATTGCTCCAAAAAATGGTGTCCTAGGGAATAAGGAGATCCCGAGAGAGGCATGGTATATAAGGTGTATATGTATGTACATATAAAAAACCTAAGAAATATAACCAAATATTTACGTGTTACCTGTATGTGGTAGGATCATTGTGACTTTTTTTCTTGACATTTACAGTCAGAAAAAATGACAGAGACTATTAACATTTAAATTACAAAATTGTATACAAATATGATAGCAATGATGCTTTAAAGGTAATAAATAAAGTAAAACATTTAAAGAAAATATACCAAGAGATAAAATAGTGGCTATCTCTGTGTGATTTAAATAAAGATATTTTTATTTGTTGTTTTTCAAATGCTGTACACAAGTACCAAATCTTATAAAATGAAAAAAATTGTACCTTGCAAAGGAAAAGAAGGAAATTTAAACAGTATAAAAATGTCTCCACTGGCCTCAACAACTACTAAAAATAGTAGACACTTGTATGTTATTGCCAGCCTTCTCTTTCATGGAGTGTCCAGAGCCTTTCTTCCATACTTCCCTGGGGGATTTGACCTTACAAAATCATCCAGTCTAATTCAGCAGAAAACATCTTCTATTCTTAAACATTCATCTCTGTAGAGGGCGATCTCTGCACAGCAGATGACCACATTTCAAAAACTACTAAGTCCTATCATAAAGGAAGAAAATATTAAATTTAAACATAAACGTATGTTGAAGTCATCTGATAACAAGTGGTCCCTTCTTCATTTAATAATAAATTTGCTGAACCAGCAGGCATGTGACATTTTTCCCAGAATGATTAGAATGTGCAATAGGCTCTATTATTAATATGAAATGTGAAGCAGAGAGCAGATATGAAGTTAGGAAAAGGAAATTTGAAGGAATATTTGTCAACGGTTGGTCTTTATAGTTTTTAGAGGTGCCACAAATTCCTGAAAAATCAGACTCAACTAATAGAAGTTCCAGAACAGTTCGGAGTTGGATATAGAACTGCTGTCTTCAGATAGGAATATTAGCTACTTTATAGATAAAACCTTGCATGGAATACATTTTTGTAGTAAAGGACATGATTTGACCCTTATATTAACTCAATTCTAAAAGATGTTCTACTATAAAAATGTATAAATTATCTGTGTCAAAGAAAAGGATATTATTAGAACATTATATAACTATAATGTTGTTTCCCAAGAGCTTGGAAGAAAGATTATTCTCCCAAAACTTAAAATAAAAGGTCAGCAAGATACAATGCTGGAGAGATGTTCAGTTTTATTTCGAAGAGGTAGCACTGTGAGCCAGCTAGGATGCTTATGATTGAGGAGGTTAATTTACCCCAAAATAGCAAGAATGTGACATACACCTCATTATCATTAACAGTGATACACGGGGGCTTTTCTAACCTGATGCAATTAAATATTAAGTCTATATAGATTTAATTATAGATATAATACCCTTTAATCAAAATCTCTTTTCATCTGTTGGCTTTCCCCTGTTGACATGCTACACAAAGAAAATACAATGGCCAGCAGTTAGATTTCTTTTTATAAATAAAGCAATTAGCAATATGATTAATATTTCCATTTCTCAGATCCTTTTTATTGTTAGTGAAGTCCTAAAGGATGGATCTAATCTTGATCCCTTAGACAAAGAGCCAGAACTTGTTCAACAATATCTCCCAAGTTGATGCTATCTGGTGGAGCTGTTTTGATCCTGTTGGGGACAGCCAGCCTGTCATCCCTAATGACATGTGCCCATAGCTCATAGGAACTGTTGTTTCATTCTTTTTTTTAATTTAATTTTTATTTTATATTGGAGTATAATTGATTTACAATGTTGTGTTAGTTTCAGGTGTACAGCAAAGTGATTCAGTTATTCATATACATATATCAATTCTTTTTCAGATTCTTTTCCCATATAGGTTATTACAGAATATTGAGTAGAGTTCCCTGTGCTATACAGTAGGTCCCTATTGACTACCTATTTTACATATAGTACTGTTGTTTCATGCTAATGTTTAACCTCCTCAATGGACAAAATTCTACCAATGGACACAATTATATTGTATTTAGAGCTTTGAATTGTGAGTCAAGTGCCTGGGTACATGTTAACAACCAACACCAAGCCACACAAACCGGAAGCATGGACTCCTCCTTGGTTCCTCCTTCTCATCCTTTCTGCATCTCAAATGGTCCCCACATCCTATAAGTTCCAAATCCTTAAATAGTTTGAATCTATCGTATCCTCTCCATTGCCATTACTTTTTAGTTCAGGCCTTACCCACATCTCTCCTAATCTACTGAAATAATCTCATAACTGGTAATTATCCTGTTTCCAAACCATCTTCCATAGTATTGCTGAGGCAATGTTTCAAAATACTAACCTGGTTGCTTCCTTTTTAAAACTCACCAGTGGCTTCCCTTTTCTCTGTGAATAAATTCTGGTTTCCTTGGCAAGGCATAAAGGCTGCCTATCATTTGGTCATTTGTCTATTTCCCCACCCACCATGAGTTTCAGTGAAATTAGTTCACCTGAGTTCCCCCCGAGTATACCTCACAGGCCCATTTTTATGCTGTGTCTCAGCTTCTCCCCATCCTGTCCCCCAACTCATGGCCACTTCCCACCAGTTTGTTAAGTGAGGAGACCAGTTCACTGTGAGGAGATTAAGTACATCAGCAAGTTGACCTATTTTTTTTTTTCTTTTCTCCTGAGACCCTACAGGAACAGGCAAAGAGACTCTCTGATTTTTTTCCCCCCAAATACTGGATAATGCCTTCCTTTATTACCAAGTGTCTTAGAGCACTGTTTCCAGGCTTTATAGCTAAGGAACTCATCACTCTGTGTATGTGTGTGTTATATTACATATATTCTATATTCTATATTCTACATATAGCCTCTTTCCAGAGCTCTCAATTTCAGGTTGACTCTAAATCTGAGACTGCTCAGATTTTTTTCTTTCCTCCAGATATAAGCATCTTACAAAATTTTAAGTAGACAAATACAAATGCAAGGGTGTTTTTCTTCTGGGGCAGGGTGGGGGGAGTCAAATGTCATTAAACACAAAGTAGTTGTCTTATGCTCCAAAAAGAAATGTCTTCTAATATATTGATTTTTCATTCATTTACTATGTTTTTATTTTGTTAACAAATTTTTCTTTCTTTCTTTATATGTAGTTTCTTCTGCACCCTGGTTTATCTGATCCATGAAACTAGGGACCATGCCTCAGTTTTATTTTTTCATAGAGCTCTATGTAGGCTTTTAGTAAGTGTTGGTTGGATAGAAATCATAGTGTTTTCTGCCCAGTGATGAGGTTCAAGGTCTAATGTATTTCATTTAACTGTTATGAGAATGGATTCTTTATGTGACAAAAAATTTGCAAACAGGTAAATGAGACAGGTGATTTTTGAACAGGCTTTCTGGAGTCTTTGGATGCCTCAATGGCAGCTGTGGATGGCGATGCAAAGCCCCCTGACCAGAGCTTGAGGCTTGCCACCCAAATTTCAACCAGAGCAACTCTGGGTTTTTTTCTGATTCATTTATTTGAGAGCATTTTATTCAAAACAGAATACATGTTAAAATCACACACCCATTATCACTGGAAACTACTGAAACTGATCTTTTTATCATTTTCTCTCACCTCTAAAATATTCTGATTCAATTGCCAGTTTCCACTTCAGTAAATAATTGAGCTGAAGGTACTGTTTATTAATCTGGTGTGTCTATACATTTGCTTGGGGCAAAATTGTATTCTATTTTTACTAAACTCTAATTTAAAATTCAATACTTCTTGTGCTGTATTGTCACAAAGAGAAATTATAGATATTTTTACATAATAGTGCATTAATGGAAAATATCTCAAATTAGTATCTATGGTCATCACTACACTGAAATTACAGTCTTATTAGACCTGCCTGGATCTTGATATTTGCTCTCTTAATAAAGAAGCATATGTATCACTTTGTCCCAAGTGTGTTTAAAAATATTTTGATGAATATATTTCATAGGAGTAATACCTTTTTTTACAATCTTCATGCTTTTTTAAATTGTTTTTATTTCATATTGGAGTATAGTTGATTTACAATGTTGTTAGTTTCAGGTGTACAGCAAAGTGATTCAGTTATACATATACATATATCTATACTTTTTCAGATTATTTTCCCATATAAGTTATTACAGAGTATTGAGTAGAATTCCATGTGCTATACAGCAGGTCCTTGTTGAAGTAATACCTTTAAAAAAAAAAAACTGCCTTTAAAAATATTCTAAGGAGGGGGCAGTCTATGGAGAAAGGAGATTGATGGCACAATAAAATGCTAAAAATCCCTGCTTTAGATGGTGACACAGCTGACAATTATTATTTTGAATTAAGCAGGAATATGACCACAGATGCTTTCTATACCTTTAAGCAATAGACCTCAGCAGCTGTACCTGTTTGGAAAAGATTAGAGCCATTCACCTTATGCCCTGCATTTAGTTCTGCATAGCACGACTCTCCAGAAAGTTATAACTAACCTTCCTTGAACAGGAAATAGTATTTTGGTATTCTTTTCTTTTGTTTCATCAGTTTATTTTTCTTGTGGTAGCACCACATAAATTCAACATTTATATGCTTTATTGAGAATGTTTTTTTTTTTTTCCTACCCAGGTTTCCTTCACATGTGGCTCCTAACACCACAATTTTCCTTGGTAATTCATCCTTCTCCCACCATCAGTTCTTGTGGGTTCAGTAGGGCTGCTTCCAACTGCCTCTATGATGCTGGGCAACAAGTGGGACCAGTTCCGCTTGGCAAGATTGATGGGTGTGGGACCCATCTAGAACTGATGTGAACTCAATTCTGGAATACTAATGGGAAGAGTCCCACTTCCCACTCTGGCTTCTAAGAGAGAAGGCTGAGAGCTTGACATCATCTTCCATCAAGAGGAAAGAAGCTGCCTGTGAATGGACCCAACAGAAGAAAGCAACTCAGAGGCAGGAGGGCAAGCCCTTCAGACCTCGAAGGTTTAAAACATGCAGGAAGTCAGCTCTACCACTGGACTCTTCAACTAACAGAACCTCTTGGAGGAGGTCATCCAGGGGGTATTACTGTAGTTTTATCTATGAGCTGGACCTAGGCAATTGGAAGATCCTTCCTGCCTCCTCTGTCCTCTGAATGTACATTCTGTCCACTGTTCCCACAGTGGGGCTGTTCTGAAGGACTCAGCCTTGAGAGAGCTCTGTGTGGTTGAGACCATCTGGATGGAGCACATGACTGAACCCAGTTAAGGCCTCTCTATAAAATTTTAAGATTCTGGTGGGTGGGTGCGAATATCTAATTGTCTGTTGTTCATCCCAAACAAGTTCCTTGTATGTAAGTTCCTTTGCTTATTAAATCTGATACCTACCTATCCGGAGTGATCTGCCCCTTTTTTCAGACTCTTCTTTCCCTTTGTGTAAGGGACCAGTTTGCAAACCAACAGAGCCACCAAATCTTTCTTGAGCTTGAGCCATTTTTAGTCATCTTATATCAAAAAGAATAACTATCTCAACAAAATTTATAATATAAGCTTAGTGACTCAGTGCCTTTTAAAAGGAAATAACTGATTAATTTTATGACATTATAATTATTGGTTAAATAATAACTAAGCCAGTGGGTGCCATATAACTGCTGTTTGTTTATCTCTTGTAATATAAACCTCATATACATATTTAACATTTATAGCAACCATGGATACAGTCAGCCCATTTTACAGAGTAAATATAAATAACTTCTGATGGATAGTCATTTACATACACCTACAGAGAAAACTAGGGTTATAATTTCAGTTTGTTGGACTCCAGAGTCTGTACTTTTCCATCATGCATTCTGAAAACAAAATACGCTATAACTTATTTTCTAGTGTAAATTAAATATGGACAAATGCAATCAACAACTCTCTCATTGTGTAACTTCGTACACACAAATGCTCCTCCCCCATCTCAAGATAGTTATCCATGCCTGTCTTTTCCTAATTTCCTGTTATGCAGCATTTTTTTACTTCCTAAGCATTCATTACAAAAATGTCTCAGGCTATTTTAAAAGTCGAAGCCTCAGGCTGTCCCCAGGTAGATGATGTGTTCTAGATTCTGGTGAGGAAGAGCACAATCTAAGTAAGAGGAGATAAATACTGCCTGTCTAGTCCACTAAGGCTGTTATAACAATATACTGCAGACTGGGTAGCTTACAAATAACAGAAATTTATTTCTCACAGTTCCAGAGACTGGAAGTCCAAGATCAAGCTGCGAGCACAGTCACAGTCTCACGAGGACCCTCTTCCTAATTTATAGCTGACAACTTCTCACTGTGTCCTCACAAGGTGGAAGGAGCAAAGGACTTTCTGGAGTTTCTTTTTTTAAAACATTAATCCCACTCATGACGGTTACACATCACGATTTAAGTAACCCCCAAATGCTCTACCTAATACTATCTCCTCTGGGGTTTAGGATTTCAACATATGAATTTGGGGGGACACAGATCTTCAGATCATAGCAATGCCTCTCATTGAAGCTCAGAAAACGTGTCGAGTGGCAAATGTCGAGGAGTCATTTCGTACACATTGCCCTGTTTGAAGTGTTAGAGGAACTGTGGCTAGAGCAGCACAAGTTTTAGGCACACTGGGGCTTGGGGCACCTGTAAAGTACATTTCTTGTTTGGAAAGATGAAGTACACTGTTTTGATCCTAGTGGAACTTGAATTCCCCATACATTTTCCTGGGCTTTGCTTATGCCTTTTCTCCTTTTTCCTAACCTCAAAGATATAAAATTGCCTGTATGATGCTAATTAATGAAGTAGAAACTGAGCATTCTCAATTGTCTAGGAAAATTTTGAGTTATAGTTGGGAGGCTTGTACACAGTTTAGCATTCTAGTTGAATGGAAAAAAACCCCACCTTTTTCCTGATTGCATGGAGTATGTATCATTTCTTAGTATCTGGTTCTTGGACTTTCCTGGAAGCATAATATCTGAGATCAGTACACTCAGAAGAGAATAATTGAATTTGGACCTATTTAGGAAAGTTCACAGCTCAGGAAAGATTGGTGAGGAAGTGGTGACAGGGAGCCGACTTGAATCAGTGATGTTTTTAGGAAGCAGGAGTAGAAGCTGAAGCCTTGTTGTGGATAGTTGCTGTTAAGAAGGTGGTTGGAAAAAGATATCTGCTTTTCTTCCAGGTGAACAACCCCAAGTTGGCTACCATGATAGTTTTCATTTTCTTCGGTAAGTGAATTATGCTTCCAGTTTATCTGAATTCATAACACCAATTCTCAGTGAACCAAATGCTGTCTCATCTCACTTAACTGTCAAGCTAGCAAATGTTTATAATATAAAGTATTAATTACAAATTTATACTTTAACATAGCTTCTTAATTTTGCAAAAATGTACACTTAATTTTACTCATTTATAGCTCTATAGAAAATGCACAATGTGAGAATTGCATTAACAGCTCAGGTTGTTTCTTTTTTATATATAGAATAATCCAATCACTTTAAGTAATTGATCAGGATTTATAGAATTGACATCTGTACTAGAGCCTTTTAGAAATGAAACATTCCAGTACCTATTTACAAGTTATAAGATGACAAATTTTGAATTATTATCTATTTTTCTTTGGTATTAAATTGAAATGAGATTAATTTAAGCCATTCAATTTCCCTGATTTTAGGTGTTAATATTTAATAAGAAGGAGGCAGTTAGTAGAGTAACACAACACGACATCATATGCTTCTTCACATTTCAGTCAACTTTTGTAATCTAGAGATAAAGTGTGAACTTATCTCTCTTGTCTTGGGTAGTGTGAATGCATTGTAAGATGTTAGTAAAAAATAAGGTAGACTTAAAAGTAGACTCCATGAAGATCTACTTGCTATATGTGTTATTGGAGAAGCTATTTATATTTTCATCAGCATGCAGTAGAATCTACAAATTACATTCAGAAAAAGGGATAGTTATAATTGTAGCTGAATATTAATAATTTACTCATTAAAACAAAGCCAGTGTATTTTCTGCTTACTCTCTGCTAATAGATATTGATGAATAAAGGCACACTTTTGGGCAAGAAAACAAAAAATGTTATTTCAAATTATGTTGGAAGTCAAAATAAATCTAGTCAAAGAAAATAAAGGCAAGAAAGAAGAAATCATTTATATATTTTCAGGTTTGGGGGGGTTTAAGTAATCATTATTCAAAATTGTGTTCCTTGCATTTATTGCTAAAATGTTTCCTTATTTCTATCATTTATAATAAGGAGAAATCTAGGAAACTTTAATTTTTGTAGATCAGGCCACAATATAATGAAACACAATAAATAAATTACAACCTCATTATGACCCCGATTGAAAAGATAGTGTTGGCCTCTTGTTTTCAACTTTCACTTCTAAATTAACCTAGACACTAGGTTGCATGAATAAGGG
Source organism: Lipotes vexillifer (assembly GCF_000442215.2). Lineage (NCBI taxonomy): Eukaryota > Metazoa > Chordata > Mammalia > Artiodactyla > Lipotidae > Lipotes > Lipotes vexillifer. The sequence continues at coordinate 3,165,092 of NW_006798913.1, read as the reverse complement.
AAATCATACATAACAAACACTGTTAGGGTCAAAATTGTGCTATATGATAGGTTTAATCAATATTTCCCATAGTGCGTGCTTCAGAATATTTGTTCAACATCATTTAAATAGGCTTTGTGATACAGGAAAGTTCTGCAGCCAAAGAAATGTGAGACATAGTGAATTTTTAAAACAAAGCATTTAATAGCCTAATGAGTCTTATACATCTTTAAAGGGTGATAAAATGTGCAATATTCTCCATCTTATTTATTTTAAAATAGAACTTGTTTCTCACTTAGCATTTCAAGATGATCCTTGAAAACTCCTGGCTTAAATACATGGCCAGAAATCATAGTCAGGAATGGATAAGATTCTGGAAAGCTGAAGTTATTTTGATTTTTGTGGGCCAAACCATTGAAGTTGTTTTCCTACTTGATTCAGTATTTCTTCTGAGTGGAAGGTATGGAAAATCACGTAAAACAATCAAGATGATTATTCAACCTAAAATTTTAAATATGAAAGAAAATAAAACACATTTGGGAAAGATAATATGTAGAATTCATTAATGATCATTGCACTGAGATACAAGTGAGGTTTGATGATATACCCAGGAGACCATCACCTATAAGCTTCCCGAGAGAAGTATTCAGAAGATAATAGTGATCAATGAAAAATGAAATTCTAGTTGCTTATAAATTGACTTTCTGACATGAAATCCCTACTTCAGGATTTTTGGCAAGCTGGATTGAAATAAGTAACCTTGGGCCAGAATGGAAGTGGCTCTTTCTCTTTCTCTAGGCTTGCTAACCTAGAACAGGAGCTTGGCTAGATGAGGTTATCTGTGAACACATGAAAACACAGAAAGCTGATATGTCAATTTCCACTCTAGCCCTCAACAAGAAAAATGTGACCAAGTCACACGCATGGGCTTAATCTCCAAATGCAGTGACTCAGCCAGTAATACATATGATCCAATCAGTTTTCATGGATTCTCATTATGAGAAGAGGTTTGGAAAGAGGTAAGATTTTTTTTTAAAAAGATGTTGTGGCTTTACTTGAAGCCTATAACTCTATGCTGTGACAAGTCTTCATAATAACATCATCTTTTTAAAAATTCAAATAATTTGGCTCTGATTAAGACATAGCTTGAGGTCTCTTGACTATAGTTAATATACTGTCTCTAGAACTCAATTGTAATTTCCATATTTTTCTATGGATTGATTAAGCAAGTGTCAGTTTGTATGCTTGCAGAATTAGTTTGAGTAATTGGTACAATATACTAAATTAAGATTGCTACTTTCTTGATATTTTAAAAAACTTGCTGGAACTTTTCTCTTCTACCCAAAATAACTTGTAAATATCTGGAAGGTGTTATATTTATTTAATATTAAGAGTTATTTATATATAACTCATCCATAAAGAACGATTCAAGTTGGTTAAGTCAACATGCATTAATTGAATATGTGTGATCCATCATTGTGTTGATGATAGGGATATGATCATGAATTAATGCCTGCTGAGTAAAACCCCAGAACTCAGTGGTAAAGACAAAAATAGATATACACTTTCATTATGGAGCAATAAATGCTATAGTTGGGAAATTCCCAAGATTGTAGTGAAACAGATTAGGGGTGTTGAATTCAATTTGAATGTAGGAAAACAGGTATTGAATTCAGGGAAAATTTCCCTTAAAATAGGTAGTTATTGTGTTGCGTCTTAAATGACAAAAAAAAAAAGGGTTATTCCAGAGTAAAAAGAAAAGGAGTGACATACAGTAAATGCTGTACATTTACTGTATACAAACTATAAATGCTCGAGGACCTCCAGATTGCACATGATGAAGAATAGGAGAGTCATGCTAAAAGGAACCATCCAAAGGATGAAGCAGAGAAACGGCAGGACTAGAATGGTACATGAGGCAGATTAGGGGGTGTAAAGAACCTACTTGAATAAGATAGAACTGGAGGCAGACTGACTAACTGGTGAGTTGGTCAAATATTCAAAATGAGAATCAATGAACTATACAAGAGTGGATATGGGAGAGTAAAACTGAGGATAGAAAAGGAGCCTATCATGAACCCAAGGTTCCCAGTGTGGGTGCCATTATGAATCGTGAAATTGATGATGAAGTAGGGTGGTCCAGCAGGGAGTGGTGATGAGCAGGACACTACTGATGATAATATTGTCTGGAAGTGTGTCTGGAACATTTAGGTGGAGATAACATCATCTGTAACTGGAATACTAGAAAATAACAGGATTGAATTAGATATTTGAGAATCATCAGTCTAGATATTTTAGTTAAAGCCATAAGTACATGGAATTGTCCACAGAAAGGGTGTAAAATGAGAATAAGAAAAGTCTGAGGACAGAACCTAAGCTTCAAATATACTTTAATAGAAAAGTAAGAGGATCCTGGGAAGAATTCTAACTGTGGTCAGAAAATATCAAACAAATAAGTATCAAGAGAATTAGAAGAGAGGGTTGCCAAAAGAAAAGAGTTTCAAGAACAAAATGACAATGAAAAGTCCAATGATAAAAGTAAGGAAGATGAAGTCTTAAAACTATTAAATTTGATGTTATGGAGATGATTGGAGCATTTTTTAAAGTAGTTTCAATGGAGCAATAGAAATAACAATAAATTATAAGTTGAGAAATGAATAGGCATAAGAAAGAAAGAGGGCAAATACCGACTTTTTATTTAAGAATCTTATATAAGAGAAACAGAGATCTGTAGCTAGAGGGGAGGTTAAGATCCATTCCAGATTTGTAATGATTTTATCACATTTCGGTTTTCATAATTCTGGTCTTGATCATTAATAACTTAGTTTTGAGGTAAATAACTGCCATATTGCTGTTGTTTTTGTTGTTCTGTTATTGTTGTTATTCAAGCTGTGGGGCTATGCTTGTACAATGAGTCCACTTCCCAAACCATTGATTGCACATATTTAAGAGAACTCTGCCTAAGTGATGCAGATGGATGTAAACATGCCTGGAGAATAATGGAAGATGCCTGCAATGTGTCAGGTAAAACACCCTCTATACTAACATAAAAAGTTTAAAACACACTCAAATAATTTCTTTTTACAGAGATAAAAATAGAATTTGTTCTTTTCTTTCACTATCCTAGGAACTAAGTTTTTTCTCTAAATACCTTGGTATTCAAGTGATTTGCCTACAATTACTTATTAGTGAATTTAGATACAAAACACTGTTCTTAAATTACTCAAGGGCCCTAATGCATTGACACTGCAGGCAACTTTATGCAGGATTTCAGATTATTAATTTACTTATCTCACTAATGTTACAATTATACACATGCCTCTCAGAAGCATGGCAACAATTTTTCAAATAAAATGTTCTTTTGCTTATATGTTACTATATCAGGATAACATAGGAAGATAACATTTGTCATAATCAAACACATTATTTATTTGCATGTACATAACATGAGTTTTATATTTTTGCAACCTATACACTATTTTCCATTCCAACTGTGTCAAGAATAAGTTAAAATATATTTTTACTTTTAACTAGTCCTACATTCCAAACATTTGAGAGGAGGCCCAATGGGCAAAGAATATGAAGATTGGAAAGTCACTGTCATTTGTTTAACAGAAAAACAAAGTACTGAATATATCAAATAACTGAATATATATTGAATGAGAGCATTATAGTAAGACTCCATTCACTAAAAATGATAAAGGTATTATTTAAGGGGACATTGCCCTAATATTCTTATGATATAACTTTTCAAAACACCTTATACTAACATAAAAAGTTTTATCAACTTGTATAATGAATATGATAAAACCGTAAAAACCCAATAAACTTTCTGGCATATTCAGTAAGAGAACTCCAAAGTGAAAAAATAAAAATATATTCTTTCATGACTCACTTTGCTACTCCAACCATTTCATGAAGAATAAATTCTGTACTGCTCACAACCCTTTCCTATCTGCCTGTGCTTCCTCTTCCTCCCAAAAATGTAAGGTGGAGTGTGTTGGGTTAAGAGGCAACCACCCATAGTTCTAACAATGTCAACATTCACAATCTCCAACATCAGAGCTCCTGTCCAGCCACAGGATTTCAAGGAATTACATAGGATGTAGACAAGGAGCAAGATTTCCTTTTCTTCCCTGCCCTTGAAAGAAGTACATGCAATGTTCATACACCAAAGAAAGTTATAGGTCTCTAATCCAACATTCTCATTACAGTTCAGGAAAAGAATTTCAATTGCAAGTTTTCTCAAATAACATAATAATATTAAGATGAGAATAAAGGACAATGACAAAAAAGTCTGTTATTTGTTTTGATGATGAATCTCCTTGTTACATTTTATAAGGCAATTTAAAATATCACATTCAGCGTGTCATGAATTATAACATATTTATTGATTTCAGTATACAAATAGCAAGTCATTTGCAGTGAATGGTAAATTTGCATAATTATACCATGCATGAAGTTGAAATAGAAATATTCTCAAATACACAAATGAAATGTACTCAAGTAGTTTTATTCAGAAAACTGAATAAAAGAAAATTGTTGGGTAGATGAATATGGCCTTTTAAATTAAAACAGAACATGAAATATTGGTAATTATGAAAGATACACTATTCAATAATATTAAGTGCTTTCTAAGAGTCAGGACCACATTTTTTTCCATGATAAATTTAGAGCCACTTGCTTGTCTCTTATTATTATCTTGGAATGACATGTAAATAAAATGAGATCAAGACCAAACAGCTAATACAATTGCTAAACTGACAAAATAGCTAAGATTACAGAGCATTCTGGTCACCTTGTGTAAGGGCAGCCTTGATTATTATTAAAGAGAAAAAGTTGACATTCTAAGTGGGGACAAATCTCCTTTAAACTACAGAAAGTTTTATTGTATTTTAGAAAGTAAATATTGGGGGAGAAAACAGTAGAAATAGTTTTTTGCTTGAAAAGTCAATTATATGGACATGCTGCAGCAACCCCAGATAATTTCACTCTAATAATGAATTACTAAAATTAATACATTAAAAGCTTTGGGTAGGGGGATGCTCCTTAAAGCTTTAATGTACCTTGGATAGGAGGCCTCAAAAATTATATTCAAATTAATATCTAGAGTGTTGTATGTTTGACTGTGAAATCCAGGCAACCCCTGCAAGATGAAGGATTCATCCACCTGTAATTTAAGTATCTGGTCTTTAGCAGAAAGCAATTTCCAATTTAAAAACTGTCTCTGCTCTGATGACCTCTACTGTACCATTAAGAAATTGTTTGGAAAAAAATGCCAATGTCAAAATGAACCACATCTATGTAATTTGATGTACTCTTGTTTTTTCTGGTGACTTGATTAATTCTTCATGTAATTTAAGGTACTATGAGCTGTAGATCTCAGTAAGTGCATGACATTTTTCTGTAATGGCTAACCACAATTTCAAGTTTCATTCTATTATAATTCATTAGTATTATAGAGTCACTAGTTCAATACATATATTTGTGAGGCTCACTATGGCTTTGCACAAGACTTAAATGATAGAAGATAAATAAGGTACCATTTCTGTTGGTAAAGAATACAGGGTCTCCTGAGGAAGACCAAAGTATAACCACTTACCCAGAATAATGCTTGCCTTTGGGTAGGAGAACTTGATTATTTAATATGCATTTATTTATTGTCTACTCAAAGTGCCAGCCTGATGGTGAAGTAGTGGTAATCAAGCTTGTTGACATGTGTCCTGAGCTTACAGAAAGATTTTCTAAGAGATACGTGGGATCCAATAGTCCTAATGTAATCAATTTCCATATCCTTAGTGTCCCTATGTACGTTCTCCGGAAAGTGGTCAGCTTGGGAATGCACCTGTTTTCACAGAGTTCTCACCTCTTCTTTCAGAATCCTCCTTCCCCCACTTTATAAGAGAAAGGTTTACCTCTCATCTATCTTGAATGGTTTCATTGCCCAGCCCATCCAATCATTACTGGACAGTTTTCTGTTCCATAATTTTGCCTTTACCAGAATTTTATATAAATGGAATTATATAACATGTAGCTTTTTGAGCCAGTGTTCTTTTATTTAAAATAACATATTTGCGATTCATCAAAAAAATTGTTCTCTTTTTTGATGAGTAGTATTCCATTGTATGGTTATTCCATAAATTGGTTATCCATTCACCACTGAAAGTCATTTGCATTGTTTCCAGATTTTTAGAGATTATAAAGCTGCTATAAATAGTCACATATAAGATTTGTATGAATATAAGTTATTTCTCTTTGGTAAAAAAGTATTGGGTCATATAGTAAAGTGTATGTTTAACTTTATAATGAGCTTTAATACTGTATTTCAGATTTGAAGTCACCATAAATGTATGAAAGTTCCAGTTGCTCCACATTCTCAGAAGCACTCGTTTTTTTTGCCATTCCGAAACATATTTAATGGTATCACACTGTAGTTTTAATTTGCACTTAAATAATAATAATGTTGATCATATTTTCATGTGCTTATGTGCCACCTCTATATATTATTTGGTAAAGTCTCTCTCCAAAATTATGTAGTTTAGGTTCTATATTTAGGTCTATGATGCATTTTGAGTTAATTTTTTATATGGTGCAAGCTATGGGTCAGATATGTTCTTTTGCCATATGGATATCTAATTGTCCCACCACATTTGCTGAAGATATTTTCAATTTCACTTTTCTCAAAAGATCACTAGGCTGTATATTGCTGGCTCTACTTCCAGATTTTCTTTTCCATACCAGTTACCTATATTTCTATACTTTTGCTAATATTCCACAGTCTTATTTATTGTAATTTCATGGGATATCTTGAAATAAAGTAGCGTAATTCCTTTAATTTTTTCCCTTTAAATAATTGATTCAGCTAGTCTCCTTCTTTGCTATCCCATATAAATTTTACAATCAGTTTGTCAATGTCTACAGAAAAATCCTGCTGGCATTTTGATTTGGCTTACCTCAAAACTGTAGATCAATTTGGGTAGCACTGACATATTTACTATGTGAGTTTTCAAATCCATGAACGTGGTATATCTCTCCATGTATTTAGGACTTCTTTGATTTCTTTTATCAATATTTTGTACTTCTGAATATAACAGTTCTTACATTTTGTTAAGATTTAGATATGCTTCACTTTTTTGATGCTGTTGTAAAGGGCACTTTATTTTACATTTTAATTTTCAATTGATCATAGCTAGTATACAGAAATACAATTGACATTTTATATGGACATTTTATACTTCTAGGGGTTTTTGTTTGTTTTGTTTTTTGTAGAATCTATAGGATTTTCTACATAGATAGCCTTGTTATCTACGAATAGAGAATAAAGAGTTTTATTCTTCGCTTTCCAATCTGTAAGCCTTTATTTCTTATTCTTGCTCTATTGTTCTGAGTAGAACTTCCAGTATAATATTAAGTAGGATTGTTTGGTGTGGCCATTTTTTGCCTTTTTACCTATCTTAGGAGGGATGCATTTGGCTTTGCACAATAAAGAATGGCTTTTGCAGTAAGTTCTTTGCAGGTTCCCTTTATCAGGCTGAGGAAATTCCTTTCTATTTCTAGTTTGCTTAGAGAATTTTTTATCATGAATGGATAAGTAGATGTTAAATTTTGCAAATGCTTTTCCTGTTTCTATTGAAATGATCATATGTTTACTTCTTTAGTGGTATTTGGTAAATTTTATTGTTTATTTTTGAATGTTGGATACAGCCCTTCATTCTGAGGCTACATCCTGCTCAGTCATGATGTATTATTGTATTATTATTATTATATATTGTTGGATTCAATTTGCTAATATTTTGTTGAGGGTCTGAAATCTATGTTCATGATGCATATTGGCATGCTATTCTCTTTTATTAGAAAGTATTTGTCTGATTTTGTTGTCTGGGTAATGCTGTCTTCAAAATGAATTAGGAAGTATTTCCTTCTCCTCTAAATTCTAGAATAATATACAAAGAATTGACATTATTTTTTCCTTAAGTGTTTAATTCAATTTATCAATGAAGATATCTGTGCTGCTCTTCACTGGAAGGTTTTTAAATGTTCAGTGTGTTTGTTTCAAGACTGTTCTATTTCTTCTTTTGTAGTTTGCCTTTCAGTGAATTTGAAAGATATTTGTTGGATTTATGTTGAATTTTAACTTTTAGAGTTTCCATTTTACCCTTTCTTTTAGTTTCTATCACTCTGCTAAGTTGTTCTTAATATTCCCAAGTTGTCCTTTAAAAGTCTGACGAAGTTCAGGTGATGTCTTCAGTTTTGTTCAAGTACTGGATATTTGTGCCCTTCTTTCTCTCTCTTTCTGTGTCTGTTTCTCTGTATTTATCTCTCTGTCTCTGTCTTTTTTCTCTCAGTGTTTCTCTCTCAATTTTGCTCTACATTATTTCTTTTGCATTTGATTTGACTTGAAATTGATCCTCACTTTTTAGTTTCTTAAGATGGAATCTTATCAGCGATGTAAGCATCTCATTACATGAATTTCCTTCCAAGTGCTATTTTAGTCACATCTACTAATTTTAATATCTTGTGTTTTCATTTTTATTTATTTCAAAATATTTTCATATTTCCCTTCTGACTTTTTTTTTTTTTTGCTGTACACAGGCCTCTCACTGTTGTGGCCTCTCCTGTTGAGGAGCACAGGCTCCAGACGCACAGGCTCAGTGGCCATGGCTCACGGACCTAGGCACTCCACGGCATGTGGGATCTTCCTGGGCCAGGGCACAAACCCGTGTCCCCTGCATTGGCAGGCGGACTCTCAACCACAGCGCCACCAGGGAAGCCACTGACTTTCTTTTTGATTCAAGGTTTATTCATAATACTATTGTTTAATTTCCAAATATTTGAAGATTTCTTAGATATCTTTGTTAATCATCTAATTCCAATAACATTAGAGAACATATTTTGTATGGTCTCAATTCTTAATGAAAATGATAACTGCTTAATATCACCTATACAATGTGATACACGTGAGGTGATACACGTGAGATTATACGCACACAATTACACACTTAAAGTTATACAGGAAGAAATAATGGAGACTTAGAAGCCTTCATAGAAGAAATAACAGACTTGGGCTTTTTAGGGTGAACTGGGCTCAATAGAGAGATGAAATAAAATGGATGTTCTAGACAGAGGAAGTAGAATGAAGCAGAAGACATTGGAGAGCAACATGTTCTTGGTAAAGCTGGATTATAGAACAGAGGAGTCTTAGGAGATACTGGAAAGAAACCAGATGTTAATAAGAAGGAGGAACTTATTAAAATTACATATCTTTCTAAGGAGATTAGACTTCAAACTGTTGTTTTGAGGAACTACTAATGCATTTTAAACAGAAGACTACAGAATCAGTATTTTGAAGGATATCGTTTGTTGGCAGTGGTGTAAAGGATGGAATGGAGGCAGGGAAGGATGCAGGCCAGGGATATCAGCTAAAAAGTCATCAAAAGAGTTTGGGAGAGAGATGACTCATGCCTAAACTACCACACTGGTGCTGAGGACTGTAAGGATAAGAGATATTTAAGAAATATTTGTAAATTACAATCAATAGTAATTGGTTTTCATTGGGTATGAGGAGTATGGAATGTTGTTAAATGTGTGGCAGAAGCTGCTGGCTTGGGACAAGGGTATTGCTATACACAGAGACAGGACTGGGGACAGAAGTGGTGAGTTATATTTGAAGAGTTTGCATTGGGAGGGCACACTATGGCACATTCATGTTAGAAATGTTAGTATTTTTTTTTACATTTCACATGATGAATATATAGTTTAAAAAAAGCAATGATGGAGTGGACCTCATCTGGCTGGCATTTGGAAACATGGGTCTCGCACTGAGGAGAGTATCCTAAAATGGACATATAGATTTGGGAGTCAATGGTTTGTAAGAAACAGATACAAGCATGCAGGGGGATAAGACTGGCCAGGAAAAGATTATGACGTGAGAATATAAGTATTTTGATAACAACGTTTGCAATCTAGTTGATGAAACCACAAGGAAGTTTTTAAAGACAGGAAAAACAAAAACTACAGGAAGAATTTTGAAGCCAGTGAAAGAGAGAAAGACACAGAGGAAATAATCGACAATTATAAATGCAGAGAAGTCAAATAGGATAGAGACTAAAATGACATTAATTAGCTAATGAGTAGGTCTTTACTAGTTTTAGGTTGAAGTAGGCTGAAACGAAAGCGTATAGAAATACTAAAAATATTTATTGACTTTGTTTTCAAGACAGTAGGGCTAGTTCATTTATATCTCAATGACCATTTCTATCAGACCAAGATGCTGGCAAAATATAGTTACCAGCCACAGGTACATACAAATTTAGAGCAGTTAAACTGAAATCAGTTCACATTTAAACCATTTTTTTCCATAATAAATACTTGTTAAATGCTATTCTGTGGTAATGTTGATAAGCCAGGAACATAGAAACCCTGTACAGAGGACCTGAATGATCTCACAAATGCAATTCTTGATGGACCTGGCCTGATCATGGTGTTTACCCAGAGCATCAGCTGCTTGCTTATAATTTAGCTCAGAGTGGAAAAGGAAATGATAATTGAAATATTATTTCATCTTTTTTCAACTGTAGCATCCTCCACCAGCTCTTTGGTCATCACTCCAACAAGATACAATGCCTCTCTCTCTCTCTCTCTCTCCCCCTTGCATTCCCAAAACATTTCTCAACATATAACAGACGTGCACTTTTCTATTCTTTATTATAGATTGTGAACTTCTTGAGCAAATCAGCTGTGACATTTCTTCCTTTTTTTTCTTAATATGATAAATTTTCAACATATTGCCTGACACCTAGTAACTGATCAATAAATATATCATTTATTTTTAATTTTAAACACATTTTGAGCATCTAAATTATATATTCATTCATAAGATATTTATTATTCAGTTAATATGTGTAGATATCATATAAATGCTGAAGAATGGAAATAAAGATGGGTTAAGACAGTCCCTGCTCTTGGTTAGCTAAAAACATAGCAGAGTAAAATTGGCATTTAGCCAGATTATTTCATTTAGCCTTGATTATTAAATGTAAATATATATATAAATACTCATACATATATATGTACTGTAAAAGAGATTGACATTTAGACAGATTTACAGATTATTTCAAAATATATAATTACCACTATAATAGAACTAATCACATGAGGATGGCATTAATTCACATACATCTCATCCACACAAGCCTGCATATGCTGGCCAAAAGGGGTGGGAGAGATGTTCTCTGTTCCAGTAGAGAAGCCTGATTTAAATAATTATAGCAATCCATGTGAGCTGTTCTTTGATAAATGTGCAAAACTTTGTCACAGTGTGTGTCTCCAAACCCATGCTGTACAGAGGCTGTACTCTGAACAGTGCTTCTAAGAATGCCCTGGCAGTTTTTAAGTAAACATTTTCATATCATGAAATAGATTATATTATCTTTATCTTGCATGAGGCATTTGTAAAAACCAAGGTACAAGAAAGCTCATTTAATAAACAAAAGAGAACAACTTTTTTTTTTTTTTAAGAGAAGAATACCCCAGGGGAAAAAGTTACTTTGGGAAGAATGGTAGGGTCAAGGAAGTTTTCATTGTGGAGATCCACATGAAGGACCTCAGAGGAAGATGAGACATTTTAGAATTAGACAGTATACTTCTGAAAGCTTAGGTTAAGCAAGTAAGGATTCTTATATTGAGGTTGTTTTTCTTATCTTTTATCTATAAAGTTTATATAATTATGTGCTTATTGGAACTCTCTAGTAGAACATGCGTTCTCTATGAGGATATAACCCCCAAGGGGTGAAAATTGGTTCTTAGGGGTGAGCAAAAAACCTCTCACTTATATATAAAGCATAGATATACATAGTCCCTAAACAGATGCACGATATAGCTATGGAATTAAAATTTCACGATGGGGTAAGGGAATTAGGAAAAAGCTGTCTAAAAATGCTTCTTAAAGGGGAAATAATGAAAAACTGTGGAGAAACACTTTAGTATAGGTAAATTTCTAGGATAAAATGGAAATTCACAAAATTTTATAGAAGAGAAATAATGGATTATAAATATTTTAAGTTACACATTATTTCTACCAATCATCATCAAGATGTAATGAAAAGATGAAATAAATGAGGATAAAATATTAAATGAAATTGAGCATTACCATTATGTTTAGTTACATAAACTATAAATAATCAATATTTTTCTTTCAATTTTTAAAAAAAAATCAAGATCATTTGTAATAGCTCTCTTGCAATATTTTTTAATGGTTTTTGAAAGACAATAGATATTGGTATATTTATAAAAGATATGTCTATACACTTTTTAGAAAACATTAAAAGGTCATAATATTTAATTTTTAGTCATTTTTTTATTTATAGAAGAATCAGCACTGTCCTCATATTTGGCTGCACAATCCAACATCACACAACGGCTCCATCAGAAAGATATGTCATTAATGATTGAAAAAAAGAGCTACTGTGTCATGGCAGCACGTGTCTGCCAGGAATCTGAACATTGTGCTCCTTTGTATGAAAATTTTAAGAAAGCCTGTGGGAGGGAATCAGAGCAATGCAAAACCCTTGATGGAAGCTACCTGTGTGCAGCGTTAAGAGAAAGTCTGAAAGAAACAATCTTGTGGAATTGTCAATGCAATGACTCTTCAGAAGCAAAATGCATTGAAATTTGGAAAAGCTTGTTTGAGGACATTTGTATACAGGATGCTCAGATGAATCCAGTTCCAGCCTTTCGTGAAGACAATGAAGATGAATTCAACCTAGACGTTGTTTCAGGTCAGTATTCAAGGGAGGAATTTAGGAACCTTAAGTATAATCACAAATATGAGTTGACTAAAGACTTTGTTCTGACATTTCTGCCTGTGTTTCTCTTAGACAATGAAAATTAAAAAACGTAATACTATGACTATGTCTAAAAGGGATTATGAAGAAAGACATAAATGCTAAAAGGTTTTAGAATAATGTGAATTTTATTCATTCATTTATTCATTCATTGAACAAATACTTATGAGACATTGACAATGTGTTAAGTCTTAAGTCTGGTGCAGCAGGATCAAAACAACAACAACAAAACTGTCCTTCATTTAAGAAGCTTCCTATTTTTTAGGGGATTTAAAAAATTAAAGAAATAGATAACGTAGTAAGGGATGATGATTTATTTACTTAATAGATATTTCTTTGAGTGCCTACCATGTCCTAGGCCATGTTCTAAGACCTGGGGAAAAAGCAGTAAGAAAAGCAAACAAAAATCACAAAAACCATTGCTCTCTAGGGCTTTACATTCTCAGTTGAGGAGTGTCTTGTTGAGTTTCCCTGGAAACAGACTCTGAGACAGAGGTTTGCATACGGAGTAGTACTGGACTGAGGGCTCAGGAACAAAATCTAGAAGTGAGAAAAACAGGGTTAGGTGGAGGGAGAAATTGAAAGGCAAGACAATGACCACAACAAACAGTTGATTCCACAAGATGTTTGGCTCTGTAATGGCCTTTTAGAGATGTCGCCCATTGAGACACGGGAGCTGCTCCTTTGAGCCCCTCTCATGGACTAGCCCTTAGATTGGAGCTGTCCCCTAGAAAAGTCTGCCCCCTTGGATGTGACAACTTCCTTTCGATGAGGCAATGCTGGAAAAGGATCAGCAGATGGGGAAATGAATACTGGGATCACCAAAAGGGGGGGTCTTAGTAGTAGGCTGTAACATCCATTAAGAAGAAATTAATAGGATAAAAGATTTGAAGATGTATATTTTAAACAGTATGAGTGCTACCAAAGGGGAAACATGGGGGGTGGGGAGCAATAAATTAGGATCTTGGGATTAACATACACACAGTACTATATATAAAATAGATAACCAACAAGGACCTATTGTATAGCACCTGGAATTCTACTCAATAGTCTGTAATGGCCTATATGGGAAAAGAACCTGGAAAAGAATGAGTATATGTATATGTATAACTGAATCACTTTGCTGTGAGGCAGAAACTAACACAACATTTTAAATCAACTATACTCCAATAAAATTAAAAAAAACAAAACAAAATAAACAGTGTGAGTGTTAAGGAGAAAAATAATACAGGTAGGGGAAAAAAGAAGTCTGAGTTTTTGGTTTGTAATTTTAATAGGATGGCCAGAAAGTTGATCTGAAGAAATTAATGTTTGAGTAAAGATGGAAAGAGGCAA
>NW_006798913.1:3135380-3150926 GCF_000442215.2 Lipotes vexillifer | reverse complement strand
GGTATTTGGGGAAAGAACACTTCAGGCAGCAGACACACAAGCTCAAGGTGAGCTGGGGATAGTCTGGAAGGTTGAGGAAGAGCAAAGAAGACACTAGAGGTAGAGTCGAGAGAGCAGGGGGAGAGATGCAGGAGATGAGGTCAGAAATAAAACAGGGGCAGGATCATGAAAGGCTTTGTAGGTCATTTCAAAACTTTTGGCTCATATTCTGAGTGTTACAGGAAACCACTGAAGGATTTGAGCCAAGGAAGTGTCATGGTCTGATCTACATCTTTAACAGGATAATTCTGGTTTTTGTGTTGACAACTAACTGAAGAGAAATAAGGCCCAAGTAGGAAGACCAGTTAGGAAGCTTTTGTAATGATGGGTGATGGACCAGTGTGGACAGCTGTCAGATTCTCGATATGTTTTGGTGTGAATGGATCATATGGGGATGCAAGGGGAAAAAAGGAATCAACATTGACTCCAAGGTTTTTGTCCTGAGTAATTAGAAGAATGTGGTTGCCATTATTTTCATTGACTAACATGGGAACAACTACAGCTGAGGCTTTGGTGTGGAGAGAGGAGAGGCCAGGAGTCCGTTTGGAACATGGTAAATGAGAAATATTTGTTAGATATCAAAGTGAAGAGATCAAAGATCAAGTAGACAGTTCTAGGTATGGAACTGATATCTAAATTCATTGCATGACACATAGAAGTGAGATCTGTACTGTAGGTATAAACTGGGGGTCATTCACTGATGGATCGCAAATGAGACCATGTCACTAAATGAGGTCAACAGAGAAATGCATGGTGTCTTGGACGAGAGTGGTAGCAGGGTGAAAAGATATCAGAGTCTGCATATATTTTGTTATTAATGGATCAAGAAGTGGGAACAGTGTACATTTTGTAATGTGTATGATCTTATAACACAGATGGAGGTCTGGTGGGTGCATGTTTCTCTGTGTTCCCATGACATATTGCCCTTTAGCTCCTTTTCAGCAATTAAGCTACTGTTTAAAATATTCTCTGGAAAATGTGTATATACCTATGTATGCACCATAAATTAGGATTTAATATGGATTAGGATTTAATGTGAATTAGGATTTAATGTGCAGGGAATTTATTATAATGTATTACTCATATTATATAAAATAGCATGGGTCCATAATAAAATTTATTTCCCCATGGTAAAATAATTGTTTTGTTGTTTTTGTAATAATTACTCATATTGTGAGTGTATTAGTCTGCTTAGGCTTCCCTAGTTAAATACCAGAGGTTGGGTGACTTGAACAACAAAAATTAATTTTCTCATCATTCTGGAGGATGGAAGTTCCAGATCAAAGTCCAGCAGTGTGATTTTCTGGTGAGAGCTGTCTTCCTGGCTTCTAGATTTCCTGGCTCCTTGCCATGTACTCACAGGACATTTCCATGGGGTGTGTGCATGTGAAGAGGGAAGAGTAAAGAAACACACTAAGATCTCTTCCTAAGAGGACACAAATCCTACCAGATCAGGGCCCGACTCTTAGGACCTCATTTAATCTTAATTAATCCCCTAGAGACACCATCTCCCAATAGAGCCACACCAGGAGTTAGGGCTTCAACATATAAATTTTGGAAAGAGACAAAGTTTAGTTCATAACAGTAAGTGAACTCAGTTTCTTGAATATGTTTTAGTCAGTGGCACAGCCATACCCAACAGTTCCAAAGCAGAGCTATTAACCTATCATAGAAGATCTAGCCTAGACTTTTGTATGTTACAAAAGCTGTAGAACTCTCTGAAATTTGCTTGTTGGGATTTCATTCAATATGGAATAGTAGCACAGAAGAAGGAACATCCCAGAAACACAGAAGAGTGTGTTTCAGAAGAGACAGTGATTCTTGAGCTGAGAATTAACCAGTAGAAAAATGAAAAACCATGTTTAATGAGAACAGATGGAACAAGGAGTCTGGAAAGGCTGTGACACACCGCGAGGTTAAAAGAATTTTCTTATGATTATACCATCATATATGTGCAGTAGATGGGCAGGCAGGGAGTTTGGATAGACAGCTCAAGTCAGGACAAATTGAAACATGAAGAGACACTTATGCCATAACAGAAGTCAGTATCTTAATAGCCAATGGCAAAAATTGAATTTTTATTTTAAAATGAAAATCTGATAATTCTATTCTATCACTTTATGCATATGTCTATTACTGTTCCATCTATTTTATTTTGATTTTGTTTCTGTGTCTCTATTTCCTAATAGGTTTGACAATAGGGACTGCCGATTTGTCTTCAATATGGCACCTGGTATATAGTAGGGACTCAACCAATGCTCCTTTTCTTTTCTTTTTTTATAAAGTTGATCTTTGAAAGAAAGAACAATTAAATGAGATTTTTAAATGTCATTATTTTAATTGAAGTATAGCCAATCTCTACTGTACAGCAAAGTGATTCAGTTATACACATATATACATTCTTTTTTTTAAATATTCTTTCTCAATATGGTTTATCACAGGATAGTGAATATAGTTCCCTGTGCTATGCAGTAGGACCTTGTTGCTTATCCATTCTACATGTAACAGTTTGCATCTACCAACCACAAAGTCCCGCTCCATCCTTCTCCCTCCCCTCTGGTGATCTAGTGGTTAGGATTCAGCTCTCTCAACCAATGCTTCTCGAATGAAATGTTTTAGCATTAGATGGTCACCAAGTTCACTTCCATCAATGAGAGTCTTCAATTCTGTACTTACAATTCCTAAAAACTCTGGGAGGCTAAGATAGAGGTGGAATTAGTCTTTAAATTGCTTTTCAATCTAATTAAGACCTTACTGGGAAGAGTTTTTTGGTTCAGACAATATTCCTTCTGTTCTTTCTCCCCAGACAGACTCTTTGTTTACTTCTGAGCACATGGCCTAGTCATTAGCATTTGTTTAAATCTTCCAGTAACTGGATACTCAGAGCAGGGCTGTTTAACTGACTTGAATGATATTTCAGGGGTTTATTTTTCTTCATCTGTACCTCACTAATTTGGTGTATCAAGGGTTAAATAAGGGTTACATGAGCTTATATGTACTTTTGCTTGATTATTCACTCATAAAGGTAGTCCACATTCTCCTATTAAATTTAGAACATTGTTCACTAACAAAATAGTCTCTTTGTTTTCCTTCTAGATAACATGAAAGAGGATAATAAATTCAAGTGGAATCTAACTGCTCTTTCCTATCATGGTAATGTTTATAAATTTTTATTTTGATCTGCATTGTAAATACTGGACAATATAATTTAAAATGTAGTTACTAGGTTTCTTAAAGATATGCCATTACAAAATAAATTGTGTGGATGTTTTTATCATTCTAATACTATGAAATGCAACAAAATCAAATCAACTATACTCCAGTAAAATTTTAAATAAATAAATAAATATAATTTTTAAAAAACAAAAAAAGGCAACAAAATCATTGCATTTCTTCCACTCATGTGACATCTGTTTTGCCCATCCATCGTTTATTCATAGTTATGTTGAAGAATACTTTACAATTAAAACCAAAGACTAGGTCTTAATTAAATTTCATAGATATTTTGATCACGTAAATTAAATTGAGGTCTTTTTGTGTATATGGATGTGTTGGGGGCCGGGCATTCACACATACCTGTGTTTTCTAGAATGTGAACATTTTTATATGTTGGAATAGCTACATCATTTAGTCAAGATTTCCCCCCCAAATAAAAAGTGCAACAGAACAAGAACATTTTGATTCGAGCCACTGAATGCACCATTAGCTATATAGCTGAAATGCAATTTCTGAAGATTTACTGTTTACATTTGAGAAACCTGGACTCAAGAATTTTTTTCTGCAGCACAGTTTTGGCCCTACACACTTCCCATCACTTCTGGATCACAATACGTAGCCAGTGTAGATGAAAGATGATGCAAATAGTCCACTATTCAGGTCCCAGTAAGTTCATACTAACTCTCAGGGGGGAAAAAGGGAATGTTTGCCAAAAATAACACATGGGTACATCATTGTATTTTGCTCATGGACTTCTCACAGTGTTTTGCAGATTCTGCATGTACAGCTTTTTGTTTACTTTTCCACGACCTGGGCATATCATTGCTTTTAGGAATCAGAGGGATCAGGTCCTGTTTGGAAGTGGCGGAGGAGTGTGTGGCGGATGTGCTCTGTAACACACAGTTGGCCCTTTACCTGAAAGCTTGCTCAGCAAATGGAAACCTGTGTGATGTGAAACACTGCCAAGCAGCCATCCAGTTCTTCTACCAAAATATTCCTTTTAACACTGCCCAGATGTTGGCTTTTTGTGACTGTGCTCCTTCTGATGTACCTTGTCAGCAGTCCAGAGAAGCTCTTCACAGCAAGCCATGTGCAGTGAACAGAGTTCCAGCCCCAACTTGCCTCGACATAATTCACAGCTGCCAAAATGATGAATTATGCAGGTGAGTAAAAACACACATACCTTACTTTCTGATTTTGGCACCTTATTTTTTACAGTCTAGTCCCAACACTTGATCTCATTACATTAGCTAGAGTTTCCACCATCATCCAACATGATGTAAATAAAGCCAGACAATTCATAGTTTTGAATCCATAGTACATGTGTAGTATCCTTTTCGAAATTCAAATGCAGAATGTGTTTTTGGAATAGCAGAAATTCAGTTTGTCAGGATTGGGTAGTCATGAAATAGCATTATCAAAATTTCATATTCAAGTGAGACTCATGAATTGCTTAATAGACCTGTCTTGTATGTCAGTTTTATTATTGTTTTTTTGGGGGTGTGATTATATAAGGCTGTTAAATGTCATAGAATTTTGACGAGGTGACTCTTTAAACTTCAAAATAAATATTTTGTGTCTTAGGCTGGAGATGAGGAAGGAGCTATAGTTTGGATTTCCCCAACACACGTGTGCCATGGTGTCAGGAATGCACCCTTTTTCTCTTCCCAACCTCTCACCCTTAATTCTCGAGGTGGTGATGTTAGTCATGTATTTGTTTATTCAAAAAATAATTACCAGGGGCTTCCCTGGTGGTGCAGTGGTTGAGAGTCCGCCTGCCTATGCAGGGGACACGGGTTCGTGCCCAGGTCCGGGAAGATCTCACATGCCGTGGAGCAGCTGGGCCCGTGAGCCATGGCCGCTGGGCCTGCGCGTCCGGAGCCTGTGCTCCACAACGGGAGGGGCCACAACAGTGAGAGGCCTGTGTATTGCAAAAAAATAAAAATTACCAGACACTTACTACTATTTTAGGCATCAGGGTACAAGATACAAAAATGCCTGCTCTGTGGAGCACACACACACACACACACACACACACACACATGCAATAAGGGGAAATGTGAATGGGCAGAAAGAGTGAAAGAATTGCAGTACAAATGGGGTGGCCCCAGTAGAGACATTTTGCCAGAGTCGAATAAGTGAGAAAATGAGCTTGTCTCAGTAAATATCGGAAAGAAGAGATACCATACAAAAGGACGAGCCAGTGCTGAAGAAGAAATGTGTGTGGCATGATCTCAGGCAAGGAGGGTAGAGTGCACAGGGGAAGAGGAATAGAGAATGGATTTACTCCGAGAAAGAAGAGCGGTACTGGGAGATTTTGAGCAGAGGTGTGAATGATGTGCTCACTTGTTAAAATTTCCAGTCTGGCTGCTAGTTGAGACTAGACTTTACCTTTGCAGGTAACTCCTCCTGGAAACCATAAATTGAAACCAACAACTTGGCTTTCTCTTCTCCTCACTGTGGTCTTCGTTAACACATTTCCTTATATATTCAAGGTGAATTGACCTTTTGTGTGGTAAGAAAGCCACCGTTAAGTGAGCCACTTTGGACACGAGTCAGAAGATGGAGGAAAGAAAGAGGATACTGAATAAACTTGATGAATCAAAACTACCTGTAACATTGATATTATCACATTAAAGGAGCCTTATTTAACAACCAGCATTAATTGGGATGAAGCTTCTGCTTCTTCTTGGGATAATTATTCCAAGAAATTCATATTATTTTGTTTGCCCAGTACCTTCTATTAGGGACTATTTTATTTAATTGTATTTAAATGAATAAAACTCCATATATAGCAAATTCCTTTAAAGGTCAAAATAAACATTTAGTGTGGAGAAGTGGCTAGGTGTGATAGCTCAGGGCAAGATTTGTCACATTTGTCACCTTGCTTGAACCACTGGCAGATGAGATTTAATGACATCACTTCCTGAATGGGCTGATTCTTGGTGAACTGCTTTCCTTCCACCTTTTAACTATCCTCACACTTATGCTGTCAGTCATTCCAACTTGCAAAGTAGCTGCAGATCTTGTAAACATTTGTCAAAAAAAGAGAACTGCTTCCCTATAACACACATTCTGTAAGATAAAGGGTAAAGATCTCAGCAGAGTGCTAAACCATTGACTTTTTTTTTTTGCTTCAACTTATATAGAATGTCAAAGTTCTTAAGA
Organism: Lipotes vexillifer; assembly: GCF_000442215.2. Lineage (NCBI taxonomy): Eukaryota > Metazoa > Chordata > Mammalia > Artiodactyla > Lipotidae > Lipotes > Lipotes vexillifer. The sequence continues at coordinate 3,144,503 of NW_006798913.1, read as the reverse complement.
AAGTTTTATTTGTGGATCTTTTCCTGCAAATGTTTATCAGTTATTTTACGTTTTACTAATTATTTCTCTTGAATGAATAATAAAATTAATAATAAAAATATTTTTTACAATGAAATTAAAAATTTTCAAACTCATTTATATCTCAAAAATCCTTATTCAGTGTATTAATATATTTCATTGATTCAAAGATGCAAAATTTTTGCACATTTTAATATCCCTAACATGTTTGGAATGCGTCTTAAGCTCAGTGACCAAAAGCAAAAAGTATTAAATTAAAACAATAACAACTGCCAACAAGTGATTTTAGTTGTAATAAAATTATGGTATCTCCTATAATCAATGAAATGTGGTAAAAACATTTGATTGCATTATTTTTCTCATATCACAAATAAAATATTACTCTCTATCATCTATCTTCACTAACAGTGAAACCAAATAACATTTTGCTCAGCCAGAGGACACATTTTTTTTTTTTAAGTAATCCCTGTAAAAATGCCAGATGTCTCCATGGATGGTACCAAGTTTTACCTGATTCCAGTGCCAGGGCCCTGGATATTCTACGTCATTATCTTTGAGTTATTAGTACTCAATTTTCTCAGGATGATATATCTGAGTTTCCCTATCAAATACCACATTTTAATGTCGAGTGATGGGATCTGCTGCTACAATCCTTGAGAAGCCCTGTGATGGATTCTGAAACGCACACTCTTGCATGAACCTCACTTTGGCATCAACACCTCCTCAGACTGACTGATAGAGTTGGTGATTTTCCTCCACAAGGACGCCTGGGTTTCACAACCTCTCCAAAGTGCTTGGTGCAAGGTCTGGAACACGATATGCTCTCAAAAGACTTCATCTCATTTCCCTCCACTTTTGAATATCTGTACTTACTTAATTTTTATAATGTTTTATTATACAGATACATGTCTCTTCTTATGTAATTCCTGTTTTTTATATATTAATTCAGGGAGTAAGGATTGTGTGTCTTTTTCTTTTCACCATGTGCAAATAGTCTCTGAATGAACACTTTATAGAGGTGATGGAAATATTATACAATATTAGTTGTCAAGATGAAAAGACAAATTCTATCATTTTCTCAAGCAGATTTTGCCTTAGGGAGATTTCCAGTATTTATATTAAATTATCCTTAATGTAATTCAGATGGAAAAAAAAATCCCCAAAGAAAAACAACTTCTTCGGTGAGAATGTTAAGACTTTATCATGGATCTTTCCTGCAGAAGCCCTTATACATGGGACAAAGCAGAGCAATTGGATTTTAAAATACAACTTCTGTCCCTGTGCCTGCTTACTCTTTTCATGATTGGTCTTGAAACTCCTCCGTTTATTTGAAAAGGCCAAAGAAGGTGATATAAAGAACTATTTTTTCAATTAATTTTCCCAATACAGATACACACTGGGAGGTGAGATTATATTTTGCCAATTATAAATGTTTAGGAATTTACAGGAAATTACAATACATTGTTTTTCCATATGTATGAACTCCAGAAAGTAGTGAAAAAAAGCAATTGCTTACAAGAAATTTTACCTACTTTTTAAAAGCAAAACTCCACAAAAGACATATTTAACTGCCAAGGGATATTCACAAAGTATGACTATATATTAAGTCACAGAGGCAAATGTAATACATTCTGTGTGTAGAAATTACACAGACCATATTCTCTTACATTTTACAATATAACCAGAAACTTATAGCAAAACTAAAAACAAAATAATCAACTCTATTTTAAAAATTACTCTTTTAAATACTTAATGGTTCAAGTAATAAACCAGAATAAGAAATTTCAGTATATCGAGAAAATAAGGATAATGAAACAGCTACACAGTAAAACATTTCAAACATAAAACAAAATTTCTATAATATAAAATATTTTGCCATATTTAATTTTTTCAAATAATTTAGATAGTAAATATACCAAAGTATTTTTTATAATATTTTAATTTTTAATTAAATATCCTTCAGTTCATCATTTTTGCAAAATTTCACAACTACTTTTTTGAATGAAATAACTTTTATGAGGAGACGAATCATGCAACTTAAACTTTGTAAAACATATATTTAAGAAAGACTAAATGGCACCTGTCAACCTCATAGATGACAACCAATACTGCCAATGCTTACATCTAGATGACATCTTATATATAAAACCCTTAATTGCATTAAAGTAACATATTTGTTCTTCTGGATTCAGAATTATATGCTCAAAAACTTTGTAGTATTTTATTAAATATAAATTTTAATATATTAATTATTTTTTACCACTGTATTTAAAGGCTGATTCCTTTAAGATGACTTAAAATACAAGATTATTGAAAATAATGTGATTTATGGATTTAAGCAGAGTAACATTATGAAAGCAAATAAGCGCAGGACAAATGACATGTACTCAGAGGGTTTTCATGCATGTTTGATGGTGACATATTCAAGACAGGGAAAAAAATAATTATACGTGATAAATAGGAAGATTAATATTCTTGGTTTCACTAAGTAGATATTTTCTTACTGTGAAAGTTCCAAATATGAAATTATTGTACACTATCCAGATTTTATTCAATGCTAATACAGCAAGAATGATATATGTAGTCAGAAAAGTTATGAATGGATATGGTTCTTATGGATTATCTTGACCATTAAATAAACTCATGTTTTGCTTTAAATTAGCTCATGCTGCCAGAGAACCTCAGAGCATTTTGTTAACTCTAATTAGTCTGCCTAGAAATATTGAGAAAGAATACAGTACCTCCCATCCTGTGGGAAAACTCTCTTGAAAAGTCAAGAGACTTTTCTGAAATCACTTGGTGGGAGTCAATGGCCAAATGCTAGTTTCAAAACCACATTCTGCTTCAGAAATTATTGCTAATAAATCTTGCAAGGAGTTCTTACTACAAATCATTGCCCAGTGAAATAAAATTAGTAATGAAGGAAGAGTCATCCAGGGAATCCTAAACTTAACCTCTGTCTTTCAACACAAAAGGAAAAAAATTCACAACTTTTCTTCCGCACTCTCTGTTGGGATGTTTAAATGTACAAACTTAGTTTTCAACTACGTTTATAAGCATCTAGAAGGCATTTTGCTTTATGTCAGTCTTTTGTTAGGTGAGGCAACACTACATGTTAGTGTGAAATAATATTATTCAGAGACTAATTCCATTTCCTTACTCTTTCTAGGAGGCGCTATAGAACATTCCAGGCAAAGTGCTGGCAGCGTGTGATAAGAAAGTGCCATGAGGATGAAACCTGCATCAGTACCTTAAGCAAGCAAGACCTCACTTGCTCCGGAAGTAATGACTGCAAAGCAGCTTACATTGGTACCCTTGGGACAGTCCTTCAAATGCAGTGCACCTGTAGGACCATTACCCAAAGTGAAGAATACTTGTGCAAGATTTTCCAGCATATGCTTCATAGAAAATCATGTTTCAGTAAGTTACCCAATTATATGTATATACATATATATATACACACACACACATATATTTCTTGTTTTTGTCTATACAGCACAAAGTAGTAATCCAGCACAGAAAATTTGGCCACAAAGTCAACTCTATGTTTTTAATTTTATTTTCTGATTATGCTTTGCACATTTGTTATTTTACTCTTTTATCTGCAAGTGATACATGTTGTTAATTTATATGATTGATCACTCCTAGGTGTCACATTGATTTCAATATCAAGAGCCTAAAAGGTTTATCCTACCAGATAACGGAATGTAACAGGTATCTATTGCAAGTAACAAAGCAACTCAAATCTTGGTGGCTTGAAATAATTATTTATTTGTTCACAATTCTTCTCACTGGGCTTGGCTCAGTTGGGTGGTTCTTCTGATGGTCTTGTTTGGGGTCTCTCATGAAGGTACAGTCGTCTGGTGGTGAGACTAAGGCCAGTCTGTTTAGGTGTTGTTTAGCAAGGATTGTTGGCTGGGATGGCGTGGTTCTCTTCCACATGACCTCTGCAGCAGTAGACCCTGGATCTTTCATGGTGATGGCAGCATCCCTAGCAGCTAGTCCCCAGTGAACAAGTACTTGTCAAGCATCTGCTTCTGCTATATTTGCTAGTGCCCCACTGGACAAAGCAAGTCACATGGCCAAGCTCAGAGTCACGGTGAGAAGGATGTGTATATCCAAAGCTGGATTCATCAGGGAGTAGTTAACAATCTACTATATGGCTGTCCCAACCTAAGTAAAATGTATTTACCCTTGGATTTAGTTATCTCCCCTTGGTCTTTAATATGTCTGCTAATCTACCTGTATGAGGGAATGGAAAACACATTTTCTAAAGTTATTATGTACAGTATTTTAGGGATAAGAAAACAGATTTAGGAATTTAAATAATTTGTCTACAGTCTCAAAGGGAACAAGTGGTTGAGAGGGATTTGGCTATAAGTCTTCTAGGAAAAAGCCTAACAATGTGATCACACACTAATTCAAGACCTCTCCATCATCTACCTTCAAGGTTAATACATGCAACTATGTGAGTCCCAAAATATCTCCAGCTCCTAAGCCCCTAGGTGTAACCAAACCACAAGCACCATTTCCAGGAAGAAATAACAGACATTTACCATTTAATTGCAAAAAATCTTTATATTTATACAAAATTTGACAGATACATATCTGTATATATCTTTATATATATCTAACTATAAACAGATACACACATTTTTAAAATTTTGTTCTATTTTTCTTTAAAGATACTAAAGAGATACACATTAGCCAATATGATCAAAATTGTGATTTGTTATGTATTAGGTAGTAAACATACGACACAGAGTGTATGGTTTGATTCCAACAGAGCTCTCTGTGGAATTTCTATAATTAGCACTACAGACATATTTCAATTGAAATCATGATACAAAGAGGAAAATGCATGATATATGTTGAGTCATATTTTCTAAATAATATTCCTCTCTGATTAATACTAAGTGGTTAATTCTGTTGGAACTAAAGGTATTTATAATGAATGGCTCATAATATTACAAAAGGAAATACCAAATAAAGTAACTTAAACCAACCAACAATATATACAATTACACTATCATGATTATTTATAAGTGGTTTTTCCATATTAAATGGTGTCCGGGAAAAAAAATGTAGTTTCTGCAAGTTAGTGGTAACCAATTTCTTGGGCATAAATTCCTTAAGAATGCCAGCACAAGCAACCTAATTCTACTTCCAAACCTGGTTTTCTCCCATGTGTTTTCAATAATTCTTATGTTTTGCTTTCATTGTATTTGACTACCTATATAGAGCAAAAATACATATATATTCATGAAGAAACAGTAGAAATGAATACAAAAATCCATAAACATTGACATACTCTATAATGTTTCAGAAAAATAAAAATTCAAAATGATTTTGCTTTTCTTTACTCACTTTGGAAGACTAAACATGATGAGGTTTTCTCCTCAAACATTACTTACTAAAAGTAGGAATTTTAAGTGATGCGTTTATAGAATTAAAGGAACCTTAAAGGCCTTCTGTCAGGGTTCTGAGTACTTGAATTAATAGGGAAAGTTTCAGACAAAAACACAAATTAAATCCTTAGCCTGGCTAAGACCCTCATCCCCTATCCCATATACTTGGGAAGTGGTAGCACATGGAGATTTTTGAATGAACTCTAACCACTGCCTCTGACTTTTCACATCAGCCTAGCATGCTCACACTTTATCAAAATACACCTGTATCTAACACATCATTGTTAATCAACTATTCTCCAATATAAAATAAAAATTAAAAAAATATTAGTACATTTTATCAACCTCTCAAAAAGTAAAAAACAGCTCTCATTACAACTGGTTTCCAAAGCCCTTCACCTTCTGCTCATTTTACCTGAAAGGGGCAGAACTGAATAGAAAAAGAGGACAGTTGGAGAAAATTTTCCATTTGTCACTTTTGTTTGGCTTCAAGTCATTGTTTTTCAAACTCACTTGACCTCAGACCACAGTAAGCAATGCATTTGACATTAGATTTTTACATGCTGTGTCTTCTGTTTTTTAAAAATTATTATTCTATTCCATTATATTTTTTCAATGCTGAATACCTACTAAATTGACTTCATGACTCAGTAATGTGCTGCCCTTGGAAGTTTGAAGAACACTTGCTTGAAACAAATCTGGAAGTCATCTACCTTGATGTATCCAAGTCAGAGTCTTATAATAATTATAAAAAATGAGAGAGTTGCTAGAATGAGTGCTTATCTGGGGTCACATTCCTCATCTAACCTTAATCATTCCATGAGCTGGACAATATTATTTCTGCAGCTTTTCACACGGGAGATAAAGGCAGCTGACAGGTGAGCTGGGTCACTTGGCTTCCATGTCCAGGATGCAGTGGATGCAGGATCCCAGCCCTGGCTGGTTGACTGCAGCCCACGGTGTCCTCCTGCCTGTAACACCATAAGGACAACAAGCTTGTGTTGGTTCAGGATGCTCCACAGCCCTCTCAGGCAGAACCTCTTCGTTCTTGTCTCAGATCTGAGCTTTGAAAACATGTTGAAGAGCGTGCCTCGGTTCCAGTCTGCAGGACCACATTTTGGGCACTGAGCATCCTGAAGGTGCTGGGTATTTGGCCACCAACTTGCACTCACCTGCACACCTCTGCATCCACAGACTCACTTCTCTCTGGCATCTGGCAGCCCAGAGCAAATTGTTGGCAGTTAGAGCTGAGAGAGGCATGAGAGAAATGGAAGAGAGAAAAATTGGTTAAGACAGAGAGGACCACAGAAATGGAAAGAATTAAGAGATTGGTGTTGCCTTTCCCTGCTACACTGAAAACTTCAATCTATAGATGTGTGTGTACCACATGCTGACAGGAATATTCTCTTTTCTCCTGGTGCAAAGTTGTCTTTTTATGCCAACTGTAGACAAATCTCTTAAAGAGGTTTGGAAATAAACCCATTCTGCCCCTGAAGGCTCAGCTTCTTTCTGAAGAATTATTTTTAAAAAGAATAAATACATAAAAAGAGACTACCTATTTCTATTAAATCCTATAGGGAACAGAAAACATTATAATTGGGATACAAGCTTAAACAAAATTTAAAAATATAGAAACAAAAATAAGTTAAATTCTTCCCTCATTCTCTAGAGAGAGCCAACGTTTACAAGATTGGTGTACATTCTTTCTAACACTTTTTTTTTTTTTGCCTTGTAAGTATATGTACCTTATACATTTTGTACACACTCAAACAGTGCCTCCTTCTCCCTTACACACACACACAGATATTTTTTAATAGAATCAAACTATACATCCTGCTCTACAGCTCCCTTTTTAATTTAAAAATATATGATGGACCCATTTACAAGTTTGTACACATATGATGGCTTTATTCTTTTTAAAGGCTGCATAGTAGCCTATATTTAGAGGACCAGCCTCTTCCCAATGTGTGTCTCTTTCTCATGACGGACTTCAAAGCCCTCTCCACTCAGCTGCAAAGAGGGTAAGACAGAATGCAGAAAGCAACATAGTCACAGAGGAGTATTTCATGGTTTGGTAGTGGAAGCCATGCACGTCACCTACACCCACGTCCTGCTGACCATGACTCAACCACATGGTCACAGCTGTCTGCAAGAAAGGTGGGAAACTGTAGTACAGTTTTGAACCAGAAGAAAAGGCAATTGTGGTTATTAGTTGACAAGTAAGACTCTGTCACAATTCACCCAATGTCTATTTTACTCTTCTGTCTACAAAGAGAATTTACTTACCCTTCCCCCAAGGGAGATGACCCAGTGTTTCCCAAATGTTCATCCAGCGACAGTCACTTAGCTCAAAGACCTGGATCTTGGGTGATGTGCAATCCAGATGATGTAGCACCATGGAGTGGACAGGCAGCCCATGAACTAGAAAGAGCAGTTATTCCCTACCATCCCTCCAACACAAATAACACACACACACACACAGACACACACACGCATGCACACATGTTATAGGTATATTAACAGGGACAGCATAACATCAATAAAGATGCCCATTCAAAATAAGGCAACAAGGGAGAGTTATAGCACCCAGTAATGAAATCCTGCCTGGTAGTCATTTGAAGCCTCTCTGATGGATACCTGTGAAGAACCACCCTTAAGGCTCCCATCTTGCCCTCTGGAAGATTTTTCCTTATCCACCATCCTCCACAGCTGTATCTGCAGTAGGCTGGGGGAGAGGATGCCCTCCTTCGGGAACAGGAGCTCTCCTAGACCATATCCTGCTCATGAGATTTGAGAGACTGTGAGTTGCTTTAACATTTAGCAGTCACAGACTCTTTGCAAGCCAACCGGTGGCTTCCTTGGCAACATAATCTCTTAAAAATGTGTTAGGTTTCTAATATATTTGCTTTCAGTCAGTTCCATGTGCCAGTATCCACAATAAAAAAGTGTTTTCTTGACTGGTTCCCAAGTCTGCCTTGTTGCCTGGCTTCTTCACGCCCATACCTCTCTCTCTAATGCAATGATTTAAGCTAATCTAAACAATGGACTTGAGTGAAAATGTATTCCCCTTAATCTGATTTTTGCTGCATAGCTGAGTCAATTTGTTTAACTCAGAAATACTGGGACTCTTATGACTGGATAATTTTGCTCAGTCGTATCTCTTACTATTTGGGACCTAAGACAGTCAGTCAGCTTTCATGTCATAGGGTCCTCATTTTAATCTCTCTGACCTCTGCTTGAAAACCAGCCAGTTTCTATCTGAGCTCATATCTTTATTGTAAAACTCTATACAATGCAGTCAAGAGGAATCAACTCACACTATCGCTCCAGCTCTTTCAAGTGTTCCTGTTCCTTTTGGGACCTTCCAAAGTGCTTTGAGAAATGCATCTCAGAACTGTCTTCATGGCAGAAGGACAGGAAAGGCATCCTTTGGATTCTCTGTCCCATTTCTCAGGGGTGGCCCCATGAACCTTGATTCCCTGGAAATTGTGTATAATACATACATAAATGCTGAGTGGAGCCTAATGTCCATCTCATGCTGCAGGGACAGAGGGAAGGAGGTGTCCAGGGCCAGATCCAAGGGGAAGCACCATCAGGTTGCATCTGCACAAAGATGGACTAGGCATTGGGGGAAGTATTTGATGGTAAGGAGCAAAGGCAAATCCATACCCAGAATAGGTATAAATTCCAGCAGGAA
>NW_006798913.1:3124127-3135134 GCF_000442215.2 Lipotes vexillifer | reverse complement strand
CAGGAATGCATCGCTGCCTTCTTCAAGGTGGAAGGGTTATGGTATCATCAGTCTGCCACCCACCTGCCAAACTGTGGGCTCCATACAGGTCTCTGCTGTTGCTGGGCTGTTTGGCATTCAGCACTGGCAGAACTTTGATGGGCCGGCCTGAGTGAGAGGGAGTCCAGTCTGTGGGGCCATGCATGGCTGCCATCCTTGCCACCACACGCTCAGTGCACAGACGTTGAGTGGCTGAAGAGGGCATGGTTGGCCTCCTCTGAGCAGGTCACCGGTTTACCTGGTTGTTGAGGGCCTACTCCATGGTGCATACTATCCGATCTGCCCACTTTGTGCTACTACCACAGGACCTTCCATATGCCTTTTCCCCTCATTCCCTTGTCTACAGTCTTTCAAGGATGCTCTTTCCATCTCTCTGATCAAGCAATCTACCACTGCCCACCAGCCTTAACTTCTATCCATGTCTGTCTCTGCAAAGTGGGCAATCAAGAACACTGCTCATGCTCTCCCATGGGGAGGATGTCCCCTCACCACTGGTCTCTCAGGCCACATCTAGGTGGGTCTGTGGTGTGACAGCTGTCCATCTAGTTAGCAATGATATCCTGTACTCACCTTTCTGGGAACCAATGACTTAATGAATTTCTTCATACCCAGCAGCATGTTAGGAGCTATATTTTAAATGGCAAATGGGTTCCTCCTACAGATGGTGGAGTCTTGCTCTAGAATCCAAGGGGTCTGTGCTGTACCTCTATTAGGGCTTGCCAGAGATGCCATATACATCCAGAGAGCTTGAATGAGATTAAGTGTATAAACTGCCTGTTACATAGCAGATATTCTATACATTTTAATCACCCTGACTTTAGATACCATTGTTTTTTGGCGCTGGATTCAGGACTGGACTATTGGGTTTCTTTTTCTGATGTTTAACAAAGGTGCTTTGTGACTGCCTGGAGGGATGGGATAGGGAGGGTGGGAAGGAGGGAGATGCAAGAGGGAAGAGATATGGGAACATATGTATATGTGTAACTGATTCACTTTGTTATAAAGCAGAAACTAACACACCATTGTAAAGCAATTATACTCCAATAAAGATGTAAAAAAACAAACAAACAAAAAAAAACAAAGGCTATACCCATGTTTAGGAGTTTCTATATTAATGTTTCACTAAAGACAGCTGGTTCCCCAACTCTGTTAGGAACAATCTTTTCAATGTTACTGAAGAGCCTGATGATCACAAAGACAACCCACAAAGTACCGAGAAGATGGACATGGAATTCTTGGTCCTCAAACCTGTTCATCCTTCAGAAATATCTAAAGGTTTGTTTAAAATATACATATTTGACCCTAACCTCAATTATTCTAATTCAGTAGGCCTGAGGTAGAGCTCAGAAATCTGTATTAAAAAAAAAAAATACTCACCCAGGTGTTTCTGATTTTCAACCAAGTTTGGGAAGCACTGCTTTAATCCACATGTTGGAAAAACCCAGGCACTGGCCGGAGAACTCAGAACCTCTTTTAGCTCACACCTCTCAGGGAATGAGAAACTCCTGTGCACAGAAAGGCAAGACTAATACCATGCAGCTCTTAAGTTGGCCTGCTTCACCCCAGTGCCTAAAAACACAGTTGGCACACATTAGCTACTCAATAAACAGTGAGTGGATGGGTGGATGGATGGATGGATGAATGAATGAATGAATCAACTCTATCTCTATGGCAGCACTGCCTTCTGAATACTGTTGTTCTTTTCTCTCCTTATTAGACCTCTCTTCATAATATAGCTTTCCTATTAAGAGCCTCACTCATTTGTGTTTCCACTTAAGCTGGAATTTTCAATTCAAATATTTGAGCAAAAGAATCAGGAATTAATAAGACTGGGCTGCTACTGCCCACTTTAATAAAAACATTTCAGGCTCCTTATATTTGCCAATACTTTTCCTCTTCACAGTTCTACTTTCAAAAAGTCTGAATAGCGGGAAACTGTTTTACAGTTGATTCTTGTGTGGTGTCAACACTGAAATAGGCAATTGGTTCTAACACATTTTTGCTCTTAAATGTGTGTTATCCCCTTAATGAACTCTAGGATACAGGAAGCCCTGTCTGTTAGTAACAAGGATGAAAACAGACAGTCTCCAATAGATTTACAAAACTACCTGGCTTTTGTGAAATATTCATATAAAAATTCCTAAACATGTGTATAGCCTTTTGAGAAACTTGGGGAAAGAGCCCTCAGATTAGTAAGTATTTTTAGAACTTTATTTCTTCCTGTAGCCACACTTCTCACTTGTCTGTCTATTGAGGTCTCGTCTTAGATATCAACATTGCCAATAAGACTGTCTTACTTATTTGTCTCTGTTCAATGGATAGATTATTTATTTCACTGTTTCATCTTGCCTTACAATATTTCATCTGTCTATTCCCAGTGAAGGTCTTGATCTAAAAGTAACATTCCATTAATGAGCATTCTTATAGAAGGTCCTTTAAACACACCCATTTAGGTATAGAAGTGCTTAATACATAGTTTTGTATATTTTTCCTAAACTGCATAACATTTTACAGTTACTTTCAGGAAAATAATTTAAAGACTGTGCAAAGTGGATTAATAGAGGCTCAAACTCACTTTTGTCAATTCTTGTTTTAATTTTTATTGTCATGTGGTCAGTGGCTGTTTGAGAAAGTAAGGTTATAGACTATAAATAAAACAGTGAGCAAAGTGAATTGTGAAAGACATTTCCATTGCAAAAATCTCTCTCTCTCTCTCCCCCTCATATGCTCACACATACGCACACAGACACACAACACACACACAGACACACACACACAGATACACACACACACACACACACACACACCACCTTCTCTTATAGCCAATTCATATAGGTTGGTATTCCAGGAGCTTTATGTTAAGTTTTGGCTTTAAATAAATCACTTCATCTAGCCAAAACCACTGACTTTTTCTTGGTTCCCACACAAAACTCTAATTCAAGTCCAGTTTCCTTCAAATTCAGTCCAGGTGCTAAAAAAATCTCTTGGTTTTCCAAGGAACATTCAACATAATTTCTCTACTCTGTATTCATATTTATAACATAGCCTCTAATTGTCCGGTATTTTGTATTTTCGGGATTAAAGTGGCTCCATGGTGAATTTGTAGTACATCCAATTCGTAGACACTCACTTATAAATGTATGTTTTTCCTCTTAAAAATTATTCCTTTAGGAACCTGTTTTTAATTATTTGCAAACTCTTTAGAACTCTTTAGAGAACAGGCATGTGTATTATAAGTTAGTAACATAAAGAATAATAAAAACAAATAAATCATTTCTTTAGAATGACTTGTTACCACCCAATGTAAAAAACAAATCAGATCCATGGTAAACTCTGTAACTCTAGGCTTTTATGCTACTTAGAATTCTGGATATTTCTTTGGCTCTGGGCCTCAGAGGTAAATCAGTGCATTAAACCTTTATTAACTTTCAAACCTAAAATACACACAGAACTTTTTTCACGTCCCTTCTTCCTTGGCCCCAGCCTTGATTTTTTGGTTAAAAACCATGATCAACAACAATGCCTCTAATAGTCAGATATCATGTTTGGAAGAGTTAATAGACCTTATTCTAGAGCCTAGTCTAAGAGAGGCAAAATGGCACCAGCATGCTGGGTTTGGATAATTTCCCCATCATTTACAGGATAAATAACTGTGAACAAGTTACTCACTTTTGGCCTCAATTTCTTGTCTGTGAAATGGAAAATCAATGCTAACCCAGAATGCTGGTGCAAAGATTATATCAGTCAATTCATGTAAAGAAATGTCCATAACAATAGTAAAATTCAGCAAATATAAACTCTTACTATAGACTTTGAGGGATATGGAAAATCACACAAATCAATCATTTTTGCGTAACCATTATGATGTCACACAGATGGTGTGGGAAACAGACTAATTTCCAGAAGTTCTAAGGTGTCATATTTTCTCAGAATAAGTGACTTCTTAAATATATGTTTGAATGATTTTAGGTCAGATGATGAAGTTGGACATTTGATCTTAAACTTTAATGTGTATAAGAATCACATAGTTTCTAGTTAAAATACAGAATCTGATTCAGTTGTTCTGGGTGAAGGCCTGAGATTGGCATTTCTAACAAGCTTCCAGGTGATGTTAATGCTGCTGGTCCAGGGATCACACTCTGTGTAGCATGGATCTAGACAATCTCTCAAAGACCTTTAATGAAAAAAAAAAAGTATAATTTAATAAATATCAAATAAATTACATATCTCATAACCTGTCTGCTACTAAGAAACAGATCAACCTAATCAGCCTGGTATATTGTGTCAATCTAATAATCAGTAGGAATCATCATGAAAGATTCCAAGCAGATGTCCTTATCGTTCCTAAAACTTTTATTGAGATAGTGGCTTAGAGCAGTGGTTCTCAAACTTTAACTTCAAGAGAATCACCTACAGTGCTTATTAAACATATTGTTGGGTTCCAACCGCAGAGTTTCTGATTAAGTAGTTCTGAGATGAAATTAGGGCATCAGGTGTTGCAGATACAGCTTGTCTGGGTACCATACATCAAGAATGTCAACCAAGAAATGCTGAACGCTGCGAGTAACAAGAAGAGTTTGTTTGCGGTCTTAAGCATTGTAGTTTTGGAGGCACTGATTCGTGTAGCAACTCAAATGTGCTCTGAGGTAAATAGAAAATGGTCAGGTCCATAAAGGCAACAGACAAAGATATCCCAGAGAAGTTACATAGGTTATTTTTATGAAACTACGGGTCGACGTCGGCAGGCATTCAGCCACTTGCTGGTAGTAGATTGGCTGCTAAACTGTCATCTCTAGGGAGTAAAGAAGACAGGTTCCAGGTGGTCACAGGATACCTGGTTCAAAAGTATGTTGCATTCAGGGCTGGATGTGTGTTTCGCTTCCTTAATGGCCTTCCATCTCCACTTTAGGTCCCTTTGATGTAAGTGACTACATTTTGCTGTTCATGGTCCACAAGAACACTGGCTTGGAGTACTTATTGCATTGATTCTTTTCTGAACTCAGCCAAAGTATACCAATGTTTTCTTACATGAGTCATCTATATAAGCATATACTATCTGCATTGGAGGAGCTTCAACATTGGTTGTTTTGAGATACTGTGACATCGTGATTTAGAATAAGCAATACATATAGCTGTCCCTCAATATCTACAGGGGATTTGTTTCATCTAAAATCCATGGATGTTTGAGTTCCCTGCCTAAAATGGTGTATCAATAGTATTTGCATATAACCTACACACATCCTCCCATATACTTTAAATCATCTCTAGATTATACTGTTCTGAAACAAATAGACTCAGATATTTCTTCCACAAAGATGGGTTTATTAGGGATCAGCAGAAAATTGAAATTTGGGGTCTACAATCATGGCAAGCCACATGCAAGTTCCCAAATGGCAAGAGAAGGACAAGGCTTTTACAGAAGGGGAAAAGGAAGTCAGGAGGGCTGGAGTAAATAGATTCCATGGGTTTTCATTGGCTGAGTCCTTGCCAGGAAAGAAGGGGAGTCTTTCTTCTTCTTGTGGGCCTCTGCTATTGTAATAGTGTGTGAGAGCTCCCCATTCTGCTCTCCCAACTCTATTTAATTGATGTTTTTGGTTTTTATTTTTTTACAATTACTTATAATACCTACAATGTAAATGCTTTATAAGTAATTGTAAATACAATGGAAATGCTATGTAAAATAATAGTACCTGCATCAAATTCAAGTTTTGTTTTTCGGAATTTTCTGGAATGTTTTTCCAAATATTTTCAATCCTCAGATGTAGGACCCAAGATACAAGAGTTTGGTCTCTACTGTATTTGGTCTTCAACCTGGACTCTGCTCCTGGCACAGAGCTCCTAAAACCCTATGATAAGAGCAATAAAGGTGTCCTTTGTTATGTTAATGAGGAAACTTTGGGAAAGCCCTTAGGTAATCTGAATAAGGGGCTGGTGGCCAGGGGAGCCAACCAAGGGATTAGAGGGTTGGAACTTCCAGCACCACCCCCACAATCTCCAGGGAGGGGAGAAGGGCTGGAGGTTGAAATCACACCCATGATTTAACCAGTCAATGATTTAACCAGTCATGCTTATGCAGTGAGGCCTCCATAAAAACCCAAAATTAAAGAGTTTCTATAGTTTCCAGGTTGGTGAGCACATGGAGGTGATGGAGAGTGATGCCTGGAGAGGGCTTGGAAGCTCTGAGCCCTTTCCCCACACCTCTCCTTATGCATCTCTTCCATCTGGCTATTTCTGAATTATATCCTTTCACAATAATCCGGCAATCTAGTAACTAAAATGTGTCTCTGAGTTCTGTGAGGCACTCTTGGCAAATTAATTGAGCCCGAGGAAAAAGTCCTGGGAACCTCTCATTTATGGCTAGTTGGACAGAAGTACAAGTAACAATGTGGACTTGTGTGGGGCAGAGTCTTGTAGGACTTTTGGAATCTGACGCCATCTCTGGGTAGATGGTATCGGAATTGAGTTGAATACTAAAACACCTCTCTGGTGACCCAAGAATTGCTTGTAGATGTGCAGATCGCCTGCCCATTGGAATTGGTTTCAGAACCAAAAAAAAAAGAAAAGAAAAAAAATGCCATCTCTAGAATCATGATTCCTAAGTGTGTTTTAGTTTGCTTACCAAGCCAGTGGAACAAAAGATCTCATCACTTCCCATTTATCCCCATGCGATAAGATATCCCCAGAGTCAACAGCAAGAGAGGTGCTGGTTTTGATTAAAGAATGGTGAGGTTATGCCTGTTTCTTATTATGAATAAATTATTAATATACCCCAGATGTATTAGGACCAAGATTGTCATGTTATAAATATGAAAAAGCAAACATGGATCCCTGGAGGAAGTCTCGTTGGTCCCACAATTTCACTGTCCACAGTGATAACCACTGATGTGATGGATAAAAGTCACAAGTCAGAAAACCTCAGAACAGTGTCATCACTTGAGTTACTGCACGCTACACCCAATATTCAGAAAATAGTGCAGAACTGAGTGAAATTGTGCTTGGAGGTGAAGAGTAACCACGGGGAAGAGGGGGATCAGCTGGATAAGGTTACTTGTTTGAAACTCCAAAATGAAACCTGAATGTATTTGAATAAGTCATATTTCCCACACTAACCTCCACACAGAAACATCTCAGTTTCCCTAAGTTCATTATCAAAAATTAGTCCTTGCCCCCACCCCCCCGATGTCGAATGAGAGTAACAAGGACTAGGTTTTGACGACAAAGGAAAGAGAAATTTATTGATTCGCCAGAAAATGAGGAGGGTAACGGACTAGTGTCTTGAAAACTACCTTCCTGCCTTCTGGGGAGAAAGCAGGAGTCTTAAAGGAAATTCTTGGGTTTCTATGGTTAAGATGAGAGAAACAAGCAAAACCAGCAAGAATGCCCACCCATGTTAATCAGTAACAAAGAATGTAAGTTTTTGTTCCCAGCAACTGAGGGAGGGATGGGCAAAACAGTTTCACTTAGAAATCATCCATCAGTTTCATCCTTGTGACCTGTTACAAGTTCGCCCTAGATTTGCCCACCCTCCCAAGGAGAGCGGTGAGTAAGCAAGACACAGTTTCCAGGTTTGACTATGTGGGATGCTCTAACCTCTCTGATGGTGTCCTTGGGGCTGCCCTGGAAGGCACCATCTTTAGAATAGGGATGTGGAGCCTATAGATGAGGTTTTCCTGTGCATTTGGCTCTATTGACATCACTTGTTACAGAAAGCAATGGCTATCAGGTGTTGGTGCTCTCCAAGAACATTATCACCTGCCTCAAAGAAACTGCAGAAAGAATGACTGATGGCCAGAAGCAGATTCCTACAACAGGGTGTTAATATTGTCAGGATCTGGACCAATGCTTGAAAATAATCCTCCCATTTGACAAACTACAAAGAACATTTTAATGGATATGTTTGCCAATTCACCTCAACAATGTGAAATAATAACATGGAGAAAACTGAAGTAATATAAGATACAATATCCTTAAGATGAAGGTTTAGGGAGAGGAATAGATTGAGAGTTTGGGATTGACATGTACTCACTGCTATATTTAAATAGATAACCAACAAGAACCTACTGTATAGCACAGGGAACTCTTTTCAATATACTGTAATAACCTAAATGGGAAAAGAATTTGAAAAAGATTAGATACATGTATATGTATAACTGAATCTCTTAGGCTGTACATCTGTAACTAACACAACATTGTTAATCAACTATACTCCAATATAAAATAAAAATTTAAAAATAATTTAAAAGAAAGATGAAGGTTTAATAAACATCTAAAAATACTGCTTGCCAGTTTAAAGCTGTCCCCTGGCTATGGACACTAGCTTACTTATCTTTTATTTCCTTTGAGCCTTATGACCTAATTGAGGGCTTACTATGTGTTCAACACTAGTCTGTTCATTTGATGTCTTGTTTAATTAATTTGTATAAGCAACAGATGAAGGAGATGCTTGCTCTTTCACCAAAGAAAAAGCTGGGGCACCTAGAAGTTAGTAACTTGCCCAAGGTTCCACAGAAGGCAACAGAGGCAGAATTTAAACAAGGCAGTTTGGGGCACCAGAAATTGTGATTTTTAAACAACCATAATGTACTTCTCTCATGTAATGATGTGAAATTTATAATTGTCATTGATTATAAATGTTACATTTCCCAGGGAACTTGTGTATAGAACAAAAGCATCCTTGAAAGTGTGTTTGCTGGAAAGGGAGTATGATGTAATGTAAAGAATAAGAGCTTAGGAAGCAAGTTTGATCCCTAATACCCCAGGTGGTATGGAGGAAATCAGTTACACTCACCCTAGACCTCAGGTTTCTCACAAATTAAATTTTGGTAACAGTTTAACAGAAATAGATGATCTTTGATATTAGATGCGCCCTGATATTCTTGGATTAGGTGGCATGATATTTGAGGCAAGTACCTTTTCGGCAAACCTCCCTGCTGCCTATGTATAGGAACAGCTCTGGAGAGATTTTTTTTTTAATGCCAAAAAGACAAGTAGTCTGCCAAGAATTTTCCTTCCTATGATTATACTAAAATCTTATGAAAGCATGTATCCTTTCTTTCTTTGCCCTTGGAAAAAATGCTCATTCTTTCAGAGATCTAAGTTGAGATTTGGAGTAAAAGGGTTTTCCTCTAGTGTTGAATTACCTTTTATTGCTTTGTTTTCCAAATTCTAAATAGCTTTATAAATAATGTATCCCAGACTTAGTAAAAAATCATCATACTATGTGTTTCTTTGCTTCTATTCCTTATATGTTTAAATCTATAAAATTGCATATTTTTAGTGAGGAATGTGGTGATTTTCACTTAAGACACAGTCAAAATAAGATGTGAAACTTTTGCTCTATACAAATCCAATAAGTTAGTCATTATTTGCCACTCTGACCAGGCACGTGTGTGTGTGTGAGTTTAAGTGAATGTGTGTGTGTTGGCTTTTGTGTTTGGAAGTACTTGTGTGGAGGGAATCATTAGCTGGTTTAATTTGGGTAATTTAAAATCAGGTTTCAGAGAGACACACAACTTCTCATCTCTGAAGATTTGACTAAGAGAGACATCAGACCTGGTTGTACCTTCCATTTTCATTGGTTAATGTTCCGATCAGATACTCTATGGAGTAACCTGGCAGATTTCTTTTAGGAACGTTCAAAATTCAAAACTCCCTTAAGGGAAGTGACATGGGGTAGGGGGGTTTTCCCTAAAGATGTAGCCCATTCCAGTGGAGACAAATGCTGGCTTGAGTTTCACCACTAGGTTTACTTGCATGCAAAAGTTCCCAATAAAATCCAGCTGGTTTAAATTTTGTCTGCAGACCTGAAAACCAGCAAATTTGGCTTGGCTTTTTATTTTGCAAAAAATGCTTCACACAGCTATAATCTGGAAATACTGAAGTGTCCAAACTCTCCACAGAAACAACAGAACAGCTGTCCCCTACCTTCACTTTTTCCCAGCTCTATCCTTAAAGGCTTAGGTGTTAAGGGAGGGGAAAAGCTCTTGCCACTGAGCATGATTCTATGAATCATCCATGACTACCTTTGTCGTTTGCTCTAAACAGAAAAGGAAAGATTAAAGAGTTGCCATTGATGAGTGAGACAATTCACATTTTGGCAGCACTAGAGAAGGAAGGAGAATTTAAGATCATGGAGGGAAATGAAACAACAAAACAATACTGTTATAATTTGAACAATCACAGACTCCAGTATGTGAAAGCACAGTGTTATCTTTTCCATTTTCCACCCTTATACTTTCATTGGCTTCATACAATCCCCTTGTTGCCCATAATTGGGAATGGAGTTAGTGCCAGAGCTACATAAAACAAGCAGTCTTTCCTTTATACTTTCTGTGTATCATGATTGTGTATGTGAAGTCATAAAAATCATTTATTATGAGCATGTGTATTCCTGGCTTAAAGAGCCAAGTATTCTTGTGACAACAATATAATAGCATCAAATGTATTCCCATAAAACACCACATGTGGACACTTAATAGTTATTGCCCTGGCACCTACATGCTGGGATATCATCTTAAAGGAGGACTTCTTCAAAAAAACAAACGTTTGGTACTTACACAGATAAAATCCCCTAAGTGAGACAGGTTAGTAAGTGGTAAAGATTTAAGAATCCATTGATAATGATCATCATTCATCTGTTAGTATCAGATTGTCTCAAACCATCTTCTCAAGTTCTTTTCATGGGTTCAAGAAGACCCTTTACAACATTGCAAACATCAGTAAATATTCTTTCAATCTCAAAGTTGCAAGAATGCCCTAACACTACATTGGTATCTAGTAAACATAATTCTTATTCTTCTCACGCATTACTCTTTGGAAAGCATTTACTGGGGGCTTGTGGTACAAATCACAGTAAACAAATTGGCTTTCAAACTAGGTAAAAGAGTGTGGAATGGATAAAAGCTGATTTGTTGGGCAGTATGAGTGTTTGGTGATTTTTTTTTTTTTTTTTTTTTTTTTTTTTTTTTT
>NW_006798913.1:3110335-3123788 GCF_000442215.2 Lipotes vexillifer | reverse complement strand
CCGCGGCATGTGGGATCTTCCCGGGCCAGGGCATGAACCCATGTCCCCTGCATCGGCAGGCGGACTCTCAACCACTGCGCCACCAGGGAAGCCCTGGTGATGTTTTTAAAGTGTGTGTCTGTGACAAAGATTATTCCCACTGTCTCTTGCATTTCTGCTGGCTTCCAGCTTAGGGTGGAATGGCTTCCTTTGGTTGCCACTGACACTGAACACTGGGCTTTCCCAATTTGCAATACACTCAGAGTTTGCCAGAACTCTGGGACTGATGTTTTACTCTTGCATTAGTACCTGGGTCAGCTGGTCAGACACTGTAGGCATATGGTAGGGACTTTCAAAGCAACTCAACTTCAGAAAGAGGCCAGAGCCCACTAGTCCCTGAAGGTACATCTATTTCAAGTGGGAATCAAGGCAATCTTAAAGGAGGGAAGCCATATAAATCAGACTGCAGAGCTTTCTTCAAAGGGCACCTTATCTTAGGGATACACTGCTGTGTGTCCCTGAGGTCTATGTAAGAAGATGCTGTGGGTGATATTTTAAGTTTCCAGACCAGCCATCATTCCCTACCTGCATCTTAAGTCTCTCACTCTTCCTAGTGTAGCAGACAGCCTGAAATGTACAATGGTATTTTGTTTGAAGTCCATATGGTAGTTATTACATTAAGAATGTACACTAAGCATATGTCTACAATCCTAATAGCTCCTTCCAACACTTCTACATGGCTGCATCAACCCAGTTAATTTTTCTCACTGTTCTTTGGCCCAAACTTCCATTCCAACACCCCTCCTCTACAATGGAAATATTGTTCGTTTTAATTGTTTTTGTTCTTTTAATGCTGCCAGGTAGCTGAAAGGGAACTTGTGAGGTGGTAAGGTCTCTTACTGATCCAAATATAGTTATCTTCCATTGGTAAAACTGGCTCGGCAGTGACTATCCCTGTATCTGGCCATGCCCACCCATTCCTGATTTTTTTCAAAGCCGTGATCTATTAAAAAACATAATTCTCCAACCTCTTCCTCTCTAACAACTTCTATTCCACTAGCTCACAATAGTGTGATTTACAATATGATCTGTTTCTTTCACCTCCAAAACCGTGAGTTTTCTACTCTCTACCAACAGTTCTCTATCCTGACCATAACACTGAAAGCATCTAGAGAGATTTTGAAATTAAGAATGTCTAGTACTTTAATTCTCTCTTCTCCCTTGACCTATTAAATCAAAACCTATAGTGATAAGGCCAAGGAATCTAATTTTAAATGCTCCATAGTTAATACTTATATGCAACCACAATCAAAACATACTTTTCAAATTTAAAAAAATTGTAGGTTCTATGTGGACCCTCTGCAATATACTTTATATGTCTTGTCTCACTTAATCCTCACAACAAGTCAATAAATGTTATTACCCTCATCAAATTGAATAGGAAAGTGGGTACAGAAGAGTTTTTTTGTTTAAGTACCTCCAGTCACACATTTAGCAAATTTTAGAGCAAGGACTTGAGTCTGTGGCTTGAAGCCAAAGGATGGCCTCAATGCCATACTTCTCACTATATAGTCTGTATTTACTGGTAGCCTCTCTTTATTTTCAATTCTCATTATGTCTTTGTGGGATTATTTAATGTGAAGAAACAGCTGGAAAATCCATATTAACAAAGTCCTACTATCTTGTGTTGTAATGCAAGTCAAAGGAGTTTAGGAATAAAAATAATGGGGCCCTATTTAATTTGAGTATAATTTCATCCCAGTAGAGATAATGATATTGCATCTCATACTTATTTTTAAGAATAAGATGAATGTGACATTAGTATTGGTGCACGAAAGATAAGGAGATGCTGCATGACTATACATCCCATGGCCCCATATTTCCCCCAAAACAGAGAAAAGCATTCTCATCCCCAAAATGAAGACCATTCTTCAATGGTCTCACCACCTTTCTCCAAGTGCCCTCTCCTCCTTTCTCACCTTTCTTTAACCTTTTTTTTCTCCTTCTACCTACTATTCAATTGAGAGTTATAAGAGAAGAGAGAAGAAAAAGAGGTAATACTAATTAAGAAGCTACCATTTGTCAACAATTTTCATTTGTGGTACTTTTTTTTTTTTTTTTAGGCTTTTTATTTTATTTTATTTTATTTATTCTTTTATACAGCAGGTTCTTATTGATTGGGATTGACATATATACACTAACATGTATAAAATGGATAATTAATTAATAAGAACCTGCTGTGGTACATTATTACCCCTGAATTAGTCAGCTTTTGCAGGGTTAGGCAGTTATATACAATCTCCAAGCTTCAGTGAATTACAAACCCAAAGACTGATTTCTAGGTTATGCCACATGTGGGCGGCTCTGGGCTGACAGCTGAGGCTCTGCTCTCCATTTCTAGACTTAGGCTAAAGACATGGCCACTCTTCGGAACATGACTTTTTTGTGGTAGAAACAAAAACTAAGTGACGGAATCACTCAGACTTCTGCTTGAACATAACATACATCATTGCTGCTCACATTTTTTTTTTTATAAATGTATTTATTTTTTATTTATTTATTTTTGGCTGCATTGGGTCTTTGTTTCTGTGCATGGGCTTTCTCTAGTTGCGGCAAGCGGGGGCTACTCTTCATTGCGGTGCGTGGGCTTCCCATTGTGGTGGCTTCTCAGGTTTCAGAGCACAGACTCTAGGCTCATGGGCTTCAGTAGTTGTGGCACACAGGCTCAGTAGTTGTGGCTCATGGGCTTTAGAGCACAGGCTCAGTAGTTGTGGCACACAGGCTTAGTTGTTCCACAGTATGTAGGATCTTCCCGGACCAGGGATCAAACCTGTGTCCCCTGCATTGGCAGGTAGATTCTCAAGGACTGTGCCACAAAGGAAGTCTCAACTGCTCACATTTTTGACTAACTCAAGTCAAGGTCAAGCCCAATGGCAGGGGGCAGTAAAACAGACTCTTCTCACGGAAGGTGGTTCTCTAAGCCACATGGCATTGGGTGGTAGTTTAATTTATTACAGTGAAAGAGGAGTGAATCCTCCTACAAAATGATACAATCTGGGGGGAGGGATAAATTAAGAGTTTGGCATTAACAGATACACACTACTATATATAAAATGGAAAAACAACAAAGCCCTACTGTATAGCAAAGGGAACTATATTCAGTATCTTGTAATAACCTATACTGGAAAAAATCTGAAAAAGAATATATACATATATGTATATATATATATGACTGAATCACTTTGCTGTACACCTGAAACTAACACAACTTTGTAAATCAACTATACTTCAATCTTAAAAATAAATAAATAAATAATACAATCTATCTCAACTCCCTTTCTACACGTGAGCAGCATGAGGCTCAGAGGTTAAACTAACTTGTCCAAGGCTACTGCAGCCAGTGGATGACTCAACTAAGATTGCGATGGAGTTCTGGTTCCAAAGCCAGTGTTCTTTGCTATGAGCAGTCAATTTGAAAAGTAGAGAGGTAAACGTTGCAGTTCTCCCCTCTATGACTCTTTCATCTTTCAAGCCAAATCTATTCTGATACATCATGTTGTCTCAAGAACCTAAGGGTCATCTTTGATTTAACTTTGCATTTTTAATATCAAATAAAACTCTAAATTATATAATATTTTAAAATGATGTAATTTATTGAGCACTTATTTTGTGCCAAGCACAGTTCCAAACTCTCTTTATATAGTGTCATATTTAATTTTTAATTAAATTTTGTGGTTGGCATTATCCGATTTTAAATCTAAGGGAACAGAGGACCAGTAAGTTGCCTAAAATGACAGCTCTGGGGGGAGGCAGAATCCAGATCTGATTCTGATGCTTCTGCTACTCTGCTTTCTGATCATTCTGCTTTCCAACAGAAAGCTCTTTGTGTTAAATATGCCCTTACACTTCCTCTCTTCTCTACTCCAACTTCTTCCACCTATTTTTATTTTCCATCTTCCCATGCCTAAACTGCTGCTGTAGCTTCCTTATTAGATCTCCCTATCATGGGTAGACTAATTCTCGAACTTTGACTTGATCTTGTTATTTCTGTGTGCTCTCCACTGCCCCTGCTTTCATCTCTCCCACATCTGAACGCCTTCATCCAATTTTCAAGGACACCCAAAATGTAAATCAACCTTATTTCCCACCATTCATCAAATGCATACCTTTTCCCTAGGTGTCCCTTATCAATTCCCACTGTGCTTGAATCACATTATTCACCTTACGCAAAATTCCATTGAGAACTTCATGAGAACAGGGTCATGTACCATCCCATGAATGTATCCCATGTTGATTGTCATGGCACTAGCTTTGAAGTAGGAAATAATTACTCAACTGGAAAATCTTTACTGGGGTCCAAATATGCTGGTTTCTGTCCTATGGTCCTGTGGACATTTATAGGTGATCAGGTATAAATGATCCATGAACTCTTAGCTCTGCTGGAATGGCTCTCCAAAGTAGAGGGCAGATTCTAAATTCTCCATATCCCATGAGGACACATTGAGAAATTGAAGAATAGTAGATTAACTAGCAGCAAACCTGGAATTAATGTTGCATCACACCAACCACTCCAAGAGGCAATAAGAGTAGTGTTTGGGAGGTCAGACATCTCTCAAACCACAGGGTGAAAATTTTTCTTGACTCCCAGGAGTAGAGAACAAGAGAAATTATGATGTCAGGTGCTTGTGAATATGTGTGCTTAATAGAGGGAAGGATTATAAATTAGAGCCTACATTGATGGGCACAAAATATTGTTCGTATGGTGTTCTCTGAATTTCCATTGACTAAGTACAAATAAGAATCCTTAATAAATATTTATGCCCACCCAAATACATAAATATTTGCCTCTAAGTCACATATGCCCCTGTTTTGCAAGATTTTTAAATGGATTCCCAGATATAACCCATGGAGAAAATAAATGTAGGTAAAGTGTGTCCCACTAGTATAGTATATACTTGCAGCAAAAAAGCACATAGTTTATTTTGTCTTACCTAGAATTTTACAAAGTTGTATACTTATGGGCTCTTTGATTTTTCTAACACATAAAAGTATTCTGCAGAACTAGTGTTTCATGGAACAGCTTAGAAAACTCTGCCTCTTCTAACAAACCTGAACTTTACTATGTCTACCTGGAATCAGGTTTCTGAAATAGAAAATGACAGAAGGTTTTACTTCAGTCAGTTGACCTCGGGAGATCTTTCTAAGGAAAGGGGACAAGGGAGAAAGGAAGGAAGGGAAAAGGGAAGGAGACAAAGAAGCATAAAAGGAATCCCTTCTCTTATCCCTGTTTCCCTTCCCTTCATCCCTGCCTGTGCATATTTCTTCTCATGGAATTTCCCAAGAGCTCTGTTATTTTAATGTTAATTTTAATATTATTTTTCATTCTCAAAAATCTTGCAAACATAGGTATTACTAGTCTCATTTTACAAATGAGAAAACTGAAGCTCAGAGAAATTCTCAAAATTCTCCTCATCCAATGACCAAGATGCTTACTCTTCGCCCATCAATGAACAAATTTGACTGTTAGAATTAATCACCAGGTGAAATAGTTTCTTAACAGATTTTTTTTTGATTGGGCAACAATATGCATGGCAGTTGGGACACTGAATTTACATTTTAAGAAGTGGTGAGAATATGTGAAAAATATGTGATTAATGTGAAGACCCTTGGCTAATGTCAGTTAAAGATGAGAAAGAACTAAACATGATATAGTTATATATTTCAAAATGTATGTCACTGCACAGGGACAGATGTGTTATTTCAGACATGAAACTTGTTCATACACACTTTTCGGCCATCAGATAATCACATGGGCATCGCATTGTGTCATCCATGTTATACTATAAATTAGATGGATATGATGTCTATTCTCAAGAAGGTTGCTGTCTAAGAAGAATTAACAGTATATCTCATACTTTGATATTCAACTTTTTGCTGAAGATTCGCAAATGTATGTGCATTGAAAAAATACTACAATTGTATACTTTTTTCTCATTTTAAAACTCGGTAACTTACAAAATTTCCTGAATCACCTCATCATTCCAAATGACTATGAAAACTCTCCAAAAATGTATCTCTACCCTTTATTTTTTTCCCTAACTCTCTTTTTCTTGGTGTTTTCCATCAGTGTATGAAAAAATTGTGTACACCTGCCAGGTAAAGTCTTGTACATTTCCAAAAGGGTAGACACTAGTGAATCATTCAGTTCCAAAGACATCAGAAAGCTATCTGGACAATTAATGGTATTGTCACGTATACTTTTTCATTAAAAAAATTCTGTATGTTAAAAACCTCCAAACATGAAAACATAAACTTTTAAAATTGATAAAATATAGTGTAGATTATTCCCATTCTTAGCTTACATTTGTCTTATTACAAGACTTCCTATATAATTCAAGGTAAAAATTCAAGATCTTCTAGAATGTAATTCACAGTAAAAATTACTGTTCAATTTTGGGAACACATTTTTGTCTATTGAACTCATTCCAGATATAGGCAGATTTAAACCATGGGATTACTTTATATTTTTCATCTGAGACTCAGGTTATATTGATGTAGACATACATTGCAGCAACAACAAAAAATAGTTACACTGCTGTTTTGTGTATTATTCTTTGTATGCCCTTTGCCTGGTGAATACTCTGGAAAGCTTTACATATGGTCCTAACTCTACGTCTGTAAAAACAGAAAATACTCATATTGATATCATAGTCTAAGATATCACCTTGAAAATTGTGGCATTCATTTTTTAAAATATTTCTGTTAAATGTCAAAGTTAAAGTGGTTGATTTATTTGATTTGAAATGGAAAATGATGAACATATTTCAGAGGTGTGTGCAAGTTGAAAAATCCTACAGGTATACGTGAGGCATTTCAGATGCTTTAGTTATTAGATTTTATGTCTTCTCTTGTGATTTTCATCAACAGAAAATTATATATATGTATATTATATATATAATCATGGAGATTTGTGATCAGATAATACTACTAAATGCTTCTTATTGTACAACACTATCAAATTCAACTGGTCCCTATTATTTTTCAAATCTATTTCCTAATCCATATGGCTGCCACATTAGAAAAAGCTGAAAATGTTTTACATGCTTTTGTGGTCTCCACGACATTTTTTAAAATATATATTTGGTAGAAAATTTTGCTACAAATTACATCTTCACTATTTATCAAGTCTGATCTTGGACAAGACAGCTATTCTGAGTCTGAGTTTTTTTAAGTTGAGCTAATAATTCCTATGTGGCTAGTTGTTATAAAATTTAAACAGTGTTTGTCAAAGTGCCTTGTAAAGTATTAAGCACCATATACATGGAAGTAAAGCATTTTGTATGTTACATGAGTACGTACATGCATCTCTCTCTGCCATTCTGTATACATATATATGAATATATATATTCTGCCAGCATCATCATCATCACCTAGGAAGCTTTAAGGGATTCAGAATCTCTGCATTATCCCAGACCTCCTGAATCAAAATTGGCATTTTAAGATAAACAGAAGGTTCATATTAATATTTGGAAAGCATTGCTCTGTGTGGTCTAGTTACAGTGAAACCTCTATCTATCTATCTGTCTATCTCTCTCCCCACAAACACACATATACATGTAGCATCCAGAGAGCTAGGCAGTGATACCAACAAAGGAAAGTAGATTTATCATCTTGAGTTGATAAAAGAACAGCCTAGAACCCTACTTCCTATTTTAATTAGAACTGACCTTCAATAGTAATAGAAGAGCAAAAAGTATTAAATGGCTCATTCCTGGAATGGTGATGACAGTCCAGAATGAGGCAGAATGGAGCACTGCACTGAAATTTTGACTAAAATAATCTAAGAAGTCCCATCCAATTTTGTAATTCTACCCTACATACACACTTGCATATTTCAGATATATACCCTAACCACAAATATTCTATTCTTATTTTTGATCTATATCTTTAGATCTATTTTGTATGAGCCCAAAACTACAGATGACAGATATTTTTTCTTACTTTCAAGCTTTAAAACATGGCCTTCTAACACAATAATACTATATTGATCAAATCTAGTGTTAGTTTTCAGAAATAGTATAATTTGCATTCCAATTGTCATCTCAGTGACTATTTCATTATTTGCAGAAACTATTAAGAAAAACATAGAACATTTGAAATATTTTAGTAGTGCAGTTGAAACTCACCATAATCACCAAGCAAATCCATTAGACATGTGAACACCACTGTCATTCAACCACAGATAAAAGAGTGGTTACCAGGCTTGTCAATGCAGTCATTTACTAACACTGGGCTTTTGGCTCATGACAAAAGATCTAGGCAAATATTCTTGAAGGTATACTTATTCATTTATATGCTTTTTGGGTTTGTTTTGTTTTTGTTTTTGATAGACAGAAAGCTGTACATATTTAGTGCATACAGCTTGATGAGTTTGAAGATAAGTATACACCATGAAACCATCACCACAATCTATACCATAAGCATATCCATCACCTCCAAAGATTCCCTGCCATCCTTTATTATTATTTTGTGTGATAATGTAAATGATCAGGACCCTATGAGGCTTTCCTGGGACAGACCCCTCCCCCATACCCTCTGCTTTAGCTCCTAGCATCTGATGCATATTTCCTGAGTTTTTCAGATGCTTAAACCACCACCAAATGGAAGAAATTAACTACTTGATGATCATGAGCATGTAGTCTGAAACTTCTGATAATGTTAACTGCCCAGTTATCTCAATATCAACCAATCAGAGAATTGTGCATGAACTGATCACATACCCTGCAACCCCTCCCCTCCCCTGGCCTTTAAAATGCTTTTCTGGAACCCTGCAGGGAGTTCAGGGTAATTTGAGTATGAGCCACCCGTTTTCCTTGCTGGGCCCTGCAATAAGCCTTTCTCTGCTCCAAACTCTGATGTTTCAGTTTGTTTGGGCTCACTGTGTGTTGGGCACACGAACTTGCATTTAGTAATAATTTGAGCACTTAACCTAAGATCTACCTTCTCAGAAAAATTGTAAGCGTAAAATTCAGTATTGTTAATGATAGGCACTATGGTGTACAGTAGATTCCTAGACTCATTCATCTTGCATCACTGAAACTTTATACCTCTTGACTAATAACTCCTAAGTTTCTGCTTCCTCCCAGCCCCTGGCAACCACAGTGTGTTTAGCCACAGTGGAAGAAAATAAACCTAAGGCATGCTTTTATCTTCTTTGAAGTTTGTGAACTAAATAAAAGAATATGCCTCATTGATGCATATTATGACTGTTTAGGGAAAGCATATTATTTAGTTGGTTCAGTTTTTACTACATACATTTTAGTAAAAATGATGTTATATCCATGTTAGTTGTTTACACTTTGATTTATCATATTACTAAAGTATTGGTTTTTCAAACTTGTAGATGCTGATATGTTTTCCCTTCTTCCCAGAAGCAATGCTCCTTAGATCCACATCAGCAGGACCATATCATACACTGATGACCAAAAGAGTCCATGATACATGGAATCCCAATCCTGATCATTAGGTGAAACAATTCAAAACTCACTTCTAAATTACATACCTTCAGATGAGACAATATTGACCAAATTATAAATAAAACTGACCCTGGGATACCCAAGAAGATCATCCTTGAATTTTTATTCTCACTAAGATGTTGCCATGGTATTGGTGCTCTTTTATTTAAACTTAGAAAGAAGACAATAGAATTTTAACTATGCCATGTGATGCATTAATGGGAGTAAATTAGGATTTTGGAATTAACATATACACACTACTATATATAAAATAGATAACCAACAAAGACCTACTGTATAGCACAGGGAACTATATTTAATATCTTTTAATAACCTATAATGGAAAAGAATCTGAAAAAGAATATATATATAAAACTGAATCACTTTGCTGTACACCTGAAACTAACACAACATTGTAAATCAATTATACTTCCATTAAAAAAAGACAGCTACAAGAATATATTTTAAAAACTGTTCTGTGAAAATGTTCATTTTCATCAAATTTTTCCTCCAATGAGACTCTTCTAGATTATTCTTTATTTAAATTTTAATTGAAAGTTCACAGATTTGCAGTTTGTGCTGTTTAATTTCTGTTTCATGAATTCTGACACTTATTTTTAAATCATTACTTTGTGTCTGATTTACCACATTTTTTACAATGCATTTACCACTTCATATAAATTATACAAAGTAGAGGTTTTGTCTGCATCAGATCTCAGCCACTGCTGTACAAGGCTTTTGGAAGGAAAAAGGAGAAATGATCCCATCTCTGAAGCTCATTTAGGGAGAATACTATATAAATTTGTTCTTACTGTAAGATTGAAATTAATCTTGATTTCCTGTCAAATGTACAGGGATTTTACAATATAGTTCATAATAATGTTTAATTCCTCTAGGGTAGGAGTTAAGATAAACAAGTCACTGACAGTGTTTATCTATAAATATAGCAGATGGTGTGGGACTGAGGTTGATTATTAACTCTGCCGACTTTAATTTCATGGTTATAAAACACAGTAAATCTCACTGTTTATAAAAGGTGGGAAAGAATCTCCAATGGGCTTCAGTAGCCAAGAAATCTTCTGTAACATTAATCTCTCTAACTGATATTTGGTATCCTCCTAGGGTGCAATATTTAAGATTGTGGAGTGACTGCTAGTCACATTAAAATTTTCACTGGGATCATTAGCTAGCATTTCTGTCATTGATCTATTATAACTTTGTTAATGAGTTCCATGTGAGTGAAATTTAGTGAATGAGACAATTCTTTCTATGCCTTGCTAGGTGAATGTTTAACAATTACTTTAGGCAGTTATATATCTAAAAAATAGCCTAATTGATCAAAATCATACGTATTTTCTTACACAAAGATGAATTTTAATACCTAAGTAGGCAAGATGTACTGAATAATCAGCCAGTGTACATTATATAAATTTACATTTAGGTCATGAATCTGCCTAAAATATCACAAAATGCCATAAAATTTAAAAAGAAACAAAATAATTTATTCTTAATATTCCAATTCATTTAAATATAAGATTTGATTATGATCACTTACTTCACTAAAAATCTGTATGTTTAATTTGATTGAAATTAATTCTTCCCCCAAAAAGGACCACTGTGATAAAAATGGTATTATTTGAAATAGCTCGAATTTTCCATTCCAACTTTCTAGTGAATAACAGAATTATTTTATAACCACAAAAGTGAAAAAAA
Organism: Lipotes vexillifer; assembly: GCF_000442215.2. NCBI lineage: Eukaryota > Metazoa > Chordata > Mammalia > Artiodactyla > Lipotidae > Lipotes > Lipotes vexillifer. The sequence continues at coordinate 3,112,581 of NW_006798913.1, read as the reverse complement.
TCACAACCTCTACCTCTATTGTTTTTACATTCAGAAGAGGTTGATTTTTCACTTCCTAAGAAGGTCAGACTTTTATAAATATAGGATAATCTGATATATGAGTTGGGGATTAAAACAATCTTGAACTAAAAATGTCTTAACTGCATTGGAGGTCAGACTCCTTGAGAATTAGTTTTCAGTGACAAAATCCTCAGTTACTTTTCTAGCTCTTGTATTGGGCTGCTTCTCCTGGACCCACCCTGAGAGTTTTATTACTGATCTGAAACAGTCTGGCTCCTGTGCTTTCTACCAATTAGTCTCAGCACAGATCTCAAACCTTGACTTCCAAGGAGCTGGCTTCTGACAACATCAGCCCTGTGTGGAGAGAGGCTGAATGGAGCTGTTGGTAATATACCTTCTCATCTCCTTTCCTGTTCAGAGCCTCCTGCCACTCTTGTCATTGGATGCAATACCCTGTTATTTGATACACTCACTTCCACAAAAAACTATCCACTCAGACTTAGACTTCCAGGTCTCAAAATGCATGAAACATCTATAAAAGACAGCAAAGGCTCTCTCAAGTGGAGGCTTTATCTGTTCCCCACCCCCTTTTTTTAAGCCTCAAAACCCACCTGAACCAATTATCATCAAAGAAATTGGTTATTGTGTTATTGGTATGTTTGACATTCATATATGTGTTGACTTGAATCAAAACTAGGGATGATTTCACTTCAAAGTTATCAATAAAGTCACCTAAAATAGTTCTATCAGTTAAGTCTACGGTTTACATTTTCTTGTCTTATGAGTTGTGATGTGAGGGTGGAAATGTGTTTAGAAAAACATGGTCGAGAAGACAAGGGCCACAGAATGGCCAAGAGGATCCCTTCAGTAAGGCAAAAATAGGTAAAAGCAATAGAAAGTGAAGGGGCTAAAAAAGGGAGACAGAATAGGGGAAATAACAAAACCAGATATTGAAGTGTCTAGGTAGAGAGGCAAACAGTATGATTTGTTTAGGGAGTCTCCCTTACATACTTTAAGAATTCATAAATACTGTGGGTCTTAGGGAAATAAGATATTGTTAAAAGCACATTCAAACAATCACTCTTGTAAAGAAGGATTCTTTTTCTGTATCACAATGGGTAGCCTTAAATTACTGTGTGTTTTTTTTTTCCTAGTCTATGTATAAGGTACAATGAGCTGTCTTATAAAATGTAATCACTTTCCTAGTCATGGTTTGGGAAAAAAAAAAAAACAACAACCACACAACTTCTATTATGAAATTATTTGATTAAAGGGTGAAAAAAAAGCTGTTAAAATTGAATAAAAGTACTCCCCGTTTCACCCAAATCTATCATATTTTATTAAGATAATGTCATAGAAATAAAAATTGTTGCCTTATAATACAAAGCAAATTACAACCCACAGGATAAAAATAATGCATGACTTTTAAATACTTTTATCTCATTTTCATTATTTTCTTTCAGATTATCTGACACTGCATAATGTCAAAGGCATTGCATTGCATAAAGGAAAACACGCAAAGGAAATAACTCTCAGCGGATTTCATTCCCCCTTCAATGGTCAGTGAAAAATCCATCCTCTAAAATGTTTTTAGTATTTATTCTCTCTAAAAATCCAGTAATTAAAAAAAAATCTTTTGTTTCTAGAAGTCATCTATGCTGTCATGTGCATGACAGTCACCTGTGGAATTCTTCTCTTGGTGATGGTCAAACTGAGGTAACTGGATGCAAGTCAGAAGGGAAGGGCTAGAAAGGGACCAGCCCTGTGAAAGCACTTTCACAATGGCAGAGCTTACCAGGGCCGAGAAGGAAAGCTTCTCCATTAAGACTTAGGAAACCATTCTTAATGTGGGATGGGTACATGAAAACGTTACTCTGTCTTCATATGTAAGGTAAACGTGATCACAGGGATTCTTTCATGTTGCATTTTATAAGCACATATGCATTGTTCTCCCAATGAAATGGCTCCCAATCATTCCCCTGGTTTTCCTACAAAATCCAGATTGAACTTTGCTGCATTCCTTAATCAGATCACTTGCAGGATTAATCAGCTCATATAATGGACCTGCTGTGTACTTCATACACTTTATACTTAACTGAAAATTTACTCTTCACTCTAATTTCTTATATGCTAATGAGCTTTATTCATATTTTACCATGTAGTTATTAAATGAGACATGTAATGAGGCCTCACTGGGTATCCTCAAAAAGACGTATTACTATTGCCTGATGTTAATTCACTCTTTC
>NW_006798913.1:3061844-3110325 GCF_000442215.2 Lipotes vexillifer | reverse complement strand
ACTCTTTCCAAATCTTCTGTTTCCTTGGCTGCCTTCATTGTGAATGTGAGACCTCAGGTTAGAGATACATCAACTTCTAGATTTCTACATGTCTAGGGTTTAAAATATTTCTACTTATATAACACTTACAAATAGATATAAAGTGGTGTTCAGTTGCTTAGTTTTAATTTAAAAAAACCCCTCATATTTAAATATCAATGCTGCTCATTTGCTTATTCATGATACAAATGTATACATTTTTGTATACAAAATGGAATACAAATATTCCATCACAGAGGTATAATTTGAGTATCATAAATGTTAATGAAGAAATATATATATTAAGTGTATATATACATATATATTATATACATACACATAAAATATACTTATCAGTAAGATTAGGCCTGAGGGCAGCAGAGGTGGTGGATATTTCTCTGATCTCATGACGCTCAGAGAAGAAGAGTCAGTAAACTTGATGATGCTTGTACACATATGGTTCCTCAGACTCCAAGGCTTTGATGACCAGACAGATCAAGTGCAAAATTTAGTGGGGAAGGTGTATGGCACCAAGGAGTTGGGCACGTGATGGGTGTGTGCTCTGTCTACAGACATTCAAACTTACTTATTTTTAAAAGTAATCCCAGCTAAACATATTCCCTTGTTAGACCCAGCTCTTCTATTTAATTTAATGCTGACCAATATCAATACCAAACACGCTGCTTCTCTCCAAGGCCTTAAAAGTTGTATTTGTATGAAAAGATATGCTTTGAGTTCCAAGATATAGTTTAAAGGCCAACAAATAAGAGTCAGTTTCAAGGGGGAAAAATAGCATTTGGAATTTATTAAACTTTCCTTTATTTGGTTTAAAATATTTGCAAGCATAGTTCAGTTACTGGGCCTGCCTAGATATCCATCACAGAGGTATTGTTTGAGAGAAGCACAAAAAACTTTCTAGCTTAGCAAAAATCTTAAAGGTTTTCAATCTTTATGTTTTAGTCACTCACTTAATGTATAAAGTTCACATCTGCCACCTTGGTTTTTTTACACATTACTGTTGTGCCCCAGGTGGATGAGGCCTATATGGCTACTCAAAATTTCCTATATATCAGCTGTTATTTAACCTCCTTTCTTGACTGCAGAGAAAGATATATTTCTTTACTGGATGACAATAGGAGTGTTATAGGCAAAAATCTTGAATTGACTCTAATATGTATTTAAAAGCAAATCATTCATATTATATATTATAATCTTTTTATTAGTTATACTATCACATTGTAATATATTATAATTATATTATACCATTATTATTATATTACATTTAGTTACCAATTATTTTCCATGCAATTTAAATTTGATCCTTACATGTAATCTGAAAGATCCAGACCCAGGGTTAAGAAATGACAAAAGTAAAAGCCATCATGGAAAGAAGGAACAAAACAAAACAGAAGCATCAGTAACAACAAAACCTGTGTTACTTCACATTGGAGATCAATAATACCTTCTTCATAAAGCAGGCTGCTTGCCACTCACCTGGTGGGCAAGTCTAATCCATGTGAATACCTTCTGCAGTAAAGATGAAGGATTTTGCATTTGCTCCATGTTATGCTAAATTAAAACAGCCCTAAATCTTCAAAGAAATTTGCAGTGAAACCAATGATTAAAATTTAAATATTTGAGAAAAAAAAAGTATTTTTCTTTTCGAAAATGGTTACTTGGAGATCATAGTTAAGTGCATGATACTTAGAAAGACCATAGAATATTCTACTTTTGAAACTTTACATTCAAAAACTTAATTATCTTCCCCTCCAGGCATAGAATTCAACCAAAAAATAAGCACAGACACATTTTCAAAATCCTTAAAATAGCATATTGTTAACTTTTACTTTTACTTTTATATAGAACCTTCAGAATATCAAGTCAAAACAAGAGACCCTTCACCAATCCAAATACCTGGAGGACTCATGATTCATTGAGAGTCACGAATAATTAACAATCACTTTCTTTAAAGCAAGTCTTTGTAGCCAGTCAACAGAATATCCTAACCATTGTCAACAAAGAAAATGTTAGGATGGGTTTAATGATACTGGATCATTAAGTATGTTCATGTAAGGTGTAATAATTGGAATGATGTTAGATTTGTTTTTTCTTAGGAAAAAATTCAAGTATAAATTTACAGTGGTATCTTTGGACACTAGTATAGAATTACAGAATTACCCTTGAAGGCAAAAAATAATGTTATTCTAAGCTACACTCTGCGTGATTTGTTTCATAGTAAATTTGAGTCCATATAAGAATAATTTGTTGTATCATAATATAACATTTTATAGTTAGCAGAATATTTTCTGATCAGTTTTATAAATACCTATTAACTTGCCAAAAGGAAACTGCTAATAAAAATAACCAGTATATGTGTCATTTGTATATCCATTTCCAAATCATCAACTACATAATTAGCATTAACTTTAAGTTTCTAAATATATTTGGTTAGATGATTAGTCTTAAAAATCAGAAGTGATATCTTTGGATTTTTGTAATTTGAATACTATTGAACTGTACTTTGTTAACTTGATGTTTTTATGTCATGTTCATAAAGATGTAAAGCAACTACACTGGCCAAAAAAATCCATGTGCATTTCAATGATATATTTCATTTGTAAATTTAATTTTTTCCTATGTTAATTATTATGAACTTCTGCAATAATAAAGTAACATGATAATCATTACTTTCTATATTGTTACTATAATGTTACTTTTGGCCTGATTTGACATCAGAATATAAGTGTGAATAGAAAATTGTGGAAAAGATGTTTGTTAAGTTGTTGATACATATGTGCTTTTTAACTCTCTGCAATCACATTATACCCATTTCTAAGAACACACATGAGTTAGTTTTATCTGTAGTGACACAGAGACTCAAATATTCAAGAACAGAAACATATATTTAGTGATATATTTACAATTAAAGGTCAAACATTTTCTACCTGTTGGTATCAGATCTATTGCTCTTCACTATACTTCAGATCAAATTGTCTACATTAAATCAAATTTAAAGTTAACATTTGGCTATGTTTACTTGGAGTAACAGAAAAGCCATCCTTTATCTTTTCAAACAGGGAAGAATAATTTGGTGAATCACAAAGCTCCCTCAAGGAGCTCTCCATATTCCAATGGCTGCTAATTCTCTTAGTTATGTGAAGAGAATGTAGGTCTTTCCATTTCCAAGTCACTGCCATTTATTGCAGGCTTGCTAATGCCTAGGAAAAGAACTGTTCCCTAGAAAACAGAGGAACAAAGTCAAGTTGCTTTTAGAAATATGTTTGTGTTGAGCAGAAAATGGGGGGACGGAGTGTGAAGTAATAACTAATAGTTAAAGAGATTAAGCAATTTCTCAAAGTCTCACACTAGTCAATATAAAAATTAGTAATTGAACACAGATATAGCAGATTTTCAAATCTTTTATCTTAATTCCTAAACTCTACTGCCAATCACTTATCCCAGCTGTAATTGTGTCATTTTTGTACATAAACAACCAGGAAATACCTGTTTTAAATGTTCTTCTCTGTAGTACCATCTATATCAACCTAGATTTCATGTCTAGTAATTAGATGCTTTTACCTGTAATAAAATGTCTTAAATGAAAAGGAATACATAATATTTCGTATATCAAGACGTCCAAAGCGGAACATCTCAAGGGTCGGTTGACTTAGCCATTCAGTGATACGTCCCAGGACTCAAATTTTTCTTTTCCACCCTTCCATAGTCAATGAATGACTGGCGCAAGTCAGACTTTATAAGAAGACATGGAAATATAGGAATTCAAGTTGCTATAATTGATAGTCTAATCCCTGAATCACCTGAAGAAAGGGTGAATTTCCAAGTAAAATCAGAGTTCTACTCAGCAAGGATGAACAGGAGAGGGATCTTGGGTAGGTAGTCAACAGTTTCTGCTACAGAAGTCTAGACTATCTCCTTTGTAAATTAAATAATGTCTCTCATGACCTCAAACAAATAAACTGAACAGTTTGGGCTTAAGTTCTATTTTTCATTGGGCTCTTTGGAACTAAAGAGCCCAAACCTAAAACAGTGTTTCTCAGGCTGTCAAGGAGCTCAAGTTCTACCAATTCAGGATTCTTTTTCTATTCATTAACGAGCACAATTTGTCTGGTAGAAAACAATATTGGTTGCTTTGTGTAGGCAAGAACATTTCATCTTCCAGTGAATCTTTTTCCAGAAACATGGAGATCATCCATTCGTTGGCAGGGGAAACACTTGAAGGCTGTGCTACTGACCCTCAAGTTACAGGATCCAGTGAGTGATGAGGTAAACACTACTGCCTGGGTTTTTTGTGGGAACTGCCATCCAAGCAGAGGTGCACTTCAGAGGACTCATCTGTGTTGGGAACCTCTGCCTCAGTAGCACTAGAAAGGTTAAATAAATGTTTCCCAGATTAGTATTAGTAGACAATGTTTCCAGATATTAATAAAATAAAACATCAGGGGTCCCTGATGCCAAATAAGTGTACCATCAGGACAGAAAAGTCATGCTTAGAAGGTAAAGGTGAGATACAAGCTATGAAGAAAAACAGTGGGAAACAAAATTTCCACAAAGAGGGAATTCAAAAGTTATAGATGTTCTGTTAAGAGCAAGCTTCAGAGACACCTATTCTTTCGGGGTCATGCCATCAAAATTATTCTCTGAAAACAATAAGCAACTGGATTAAAACAGTAGAATTTAAAGGTATTTAATAGGAAAACAAAATTTGTTAATGCCCCTGATACCTCAATAGTAGAGGTCTTCTAATGTTTGAAGATCAGTTTTGAGGTATTTGGAAGAGCAAAAAGGTTGATGGGAATATGTTGTCTAGCATTTCATGTTTGTATTGAACCTTGTTAGAACTGGGGGCAGGCAAAGGCGGGTGTAGGAGTGAGGATGAGGAGTGAGCAGAAGGGGGAGTGCTCAGCATTGTTGGCGGAAGTATTGAAATTCACGAGGATTGTTCATTGTACAAATTATAAGGTGTATTCCACCCATGATGGTAGTTCTTATTTCAAGCGTACAACTAGGTAATAAAGAAAGCAAAACATCATTTTACACATTCATCTGGCTGTCTTACAAATACTGTAAATTTCTTTCATCACAGGTATTAATCATTTTCCATATTTTCTCCTTCCACTCCTGCCATCTTTCTTTCCTCTAATTTTTTCAAGTTTCATAAAGGACGGGAGGGAAACAACCTCAGGAAAGGAGAAATAAGTTAGCTGCAGAATACTGTAAAATAGCTAACAAAGAGGCACCGCCCATAAGAACATTTAGATCCACGCTTTTAGTCATTTCACATCCCATTCTCTTTCACAAATGCATTTCAAGTGAAATAACTTATAAAGTAACATAAGTACATTCCTTATCTCATAAGCTATCAGCCTGAAGACAATTAGACATCGAAGGTGATACCACCTCACACTTCTGAGAATGGCATCATCAAAAAGAACAGAGGTGAGTGTTGGTGAGGGTGTGGAGAAAAGGGAACCCTCCTGCACTGTTGGTGGGAATGTAAATTGGTATAGCCACTATGGAGAACAGTATGGAGGTTCCTAAAAAATTAAAAATAGATCCACCATATGATCCAGCAATCCCACTCTTGGGTATATACCCAAATGATATGAAACCAGAATCATGAAGACATATCCACACTCCCATGTTCATTACAGCATTATTCACAGTGACCAAAATATGGAAACAGCCTAAGTGTCCATCTATGGATGAATGGATAAAGAAGATACACACACACACACACACACACACACACACACAGGAATATTATTAAGCCATAAGAAAAGGAGAATCCTGTCATTGGCAACAACACGGAGGGAACTTGAGGGCATTATGCTAAGTGAAATAAGTCAGACAGAGAAAGACAAACTCTGCATGATCTCACTGATATGTGGAATCTAAAAAAAGCTGAACTCATAGAAACAGAGGGTAGTGTGGCTGGAGTCTGGAAAAAATGGAGGGATGGTGGTCAAAGGGTACAAATTTCCAGTTATAAGATGAATAAGTTCTAGGCATGTAATGTACAGCATGGTGACTGTAGTTAACAATTCTATATTTTATACTTGAAAGTTGTTAGGAGAGTAGATCAGAAGAAATGGTAATTATGTCAGGTGATGAAGGTGTTAATTAACCCTAGTGTGGCAATCATTTCTCAATATATAATTGTACCAAATCATCACATTGTACTTCTTAAATTTACCCAATGTTTCATGTCAATTATATCTCAATAAAGCTAGGGAAGAAAAAGAATTAATCTTGATTTCCAATCATGTCCAAAAATACATGTTTGAGTCTTTGAATCATTCAGTAGGAAAAAAGAGAAAGTAGAGAGAACTATTAGCAAATAACTTATATTTTTATATAAATATTCAGAAAATTGGTAAGAATAGCCAGATTTTGGTTATGGGACTACCAAACCTATGGACTAAGCATGAAGGGAACATTGTTAGTGTGGGTGTCTGATGTAATGCATGTAACCCATGTTTGGACAGGCAACACCTAGAGAAGTTGGCTTTTGTCAGTTGCATTTCAGCTTATTCATCTTCTTTGAGTGACTGGGAGGCAAAAGTATACAAAGAACAAAAATTATAAACTAAATATTTTAGGGGTTGAAGAAGACAAATAGTCCCTCTTATCTATCAGGATACCATTTTATAAGGCCACATTCTCATCCTCTGCTGTTCAGAGTATGTTGCTTGGGGATATTCTTTGTTATTAAGACTCTAAATTTACGATAGTGGCAGTTCTAATATTTTAATTGGTAACTGGTCTCACATAGGAACATATGAAACAGGTCTGAGTAACAAAAGCAACTTTAAAAACAGGAAAGGATCCAAACATTATACTATTGCCTTACAACATATTATAGCATGTATGTAATGGTAATGGATATTTACATTTATTTATTCATGGTCTGGTCTCAGAAGCCTCTATTCCCCTGATGATGAGAAACATATCTTAAAGTTGCCAAGAAAGGTATCCAAAATGCTTATTCACCTGAACTCAGTCCTCTTGGAAAATGAATCAGCTATTTTAACTTTGAATTCCCAGTTCGAGGACATCTCACCTCTTTCTCTCCCTCTCCACGAGGGTATATTTATGAATGTAGTGTATGCTTAGGTATATGTGTGCTGCCTTCTGTATCTTTGCTGGTGTCTGCTGTGAGTGACTGTCCTGTCTGGTCTCTGGTCACACTGCAGCAGAGTCTGCTGAGGATGGCTGGTCCACCCTGCTACTTTGGGTACCGTGGTTCCTTGTCATGGCTTTCAGTTTTGAGGCTCCCATATACGGCAGCTTTCTTCCTCTTAGGTTGGACCTCTTCTGGCTCCCTAGAGAGGGTCTCCGCATTCTTGCAGTCCTCTGAGGAGCAAAAGGGCCATCTACTTTCTTTGCACATGGCTATATTATGCACTGTTTTGTTGAAGCTAACTTCAAATCCTTCCTTCAGTCATGGCTCCTGTCCTACTAGAGTTCCAGTGCCACACAGATTTGGCAATATAATTAATGTACAACTTTGCTGAGAAAAAAGAAGTAAGGCCTCTTATACTGGGATTTTCCCCAAACTTATATGGGTGTAAGCATTGTTCCTCATTTCTGCCCTAGTCCCTAACACCCAGTGAGATCCCCCATGGATGGGATGGAAGGGTGGCGGGGTAAGGGGGGAGTGGTGGTTAGGAAGGAGTTGGGGCAGGATGCCAAAGCTTAAACTCTCACCTCTGCCTTTCTCTCTTCTCCATCTCTCCAAAGTCACCATCTAAACTGGCCTTTTCTTGCCCTATGTCCTCCATATTTTTTATGCTATATCTTTTAGTGCAACTTTATGACTCAAGTTTACCAGAGTTGGATCATGATATATACAAGGACAGTTTTATCAATAGAACTTAGAAAACACTACTCTCTTCACAAAGCCTGGCTTTCAGTGCCATTGTTCATTTAAGTACTTGAAAAGGCTAGATTTTAAGCTCCAACCGAACAATGACTCCTTTGTTCTAAGACTACCCAGTCTTTTTCAGGAGTAATGGATACTTGTTGCTTTACTGGTTTTGGAGCTGTAGAGAATCATGATTCAAGGAAAATGAAAATAAAAATGTGATGGCTTAAGATTTTCCATTATGTTTCTATCACAGACATACAATGTTTCAACTAAAAACTAAAGTTATTAGAGAGGAAATAAAGACAAGGGAAATGAGAGGAAAAGAAATGAGGTGATGAGAGGAAATGAGAAGAGAAAAAGGAAAAAAAAGAGAATGAGGTGCCAGAGGATTTGGTAAATTGGTCCTGTTTCCCTCTTTTTCCATTTTCTGAATTATCTCTGCTCTGTTGCAGGAGAAGACAAGAGGGTGCCTATTACAGGGGAGAACCCCAAATATAAAACCTCCTATGAGACAATGCTTGCAGGTCTATTCAGATTAGGCCTTTAGAGGTTATAGTTTTGTAGATCACTGGAATTATCATCACCACAGGTCAATCAGGGAAGCCCCCAAATCAAACAATTTCCCCACATTAGATTTAATTTGCTGGTCAAATGTAAAATATTTTTGTTAAAGTCCACAGAGCATAGTTGAGATTTCTGAACTAGAAGTAGTTTGATTCCCCTTAGGAACTGATTTACATTTAAAGTACCCCTGGTTATACAAACTTTTATGATATTTTTATTTTCCAATGTATATTTGAATTTGCCTTCATTATCTACCTTATTTATGATAATACTCCTAGTAATAAGTGTAGCAAACAGGATAGGCTGGGTTATCCTACAGTAACAAGCAATCATGAAATGTCAGTGGATTACAATAACAAAGCTCAATACAGGGAAGTTCTGATGCCATAATGGGGAGGTCCAGGCTAACAAAGCAGTTTTTCTCCAGACTATTACCAGAGGTAAATTAGAGATTGTAAAAAAGTACATGTTGGGTCTTAAACATTCCATCAATATAATACCTATCATTTCCACTCATATTTCATTGGCCAAAACAAGTCTTATGGCTGCCTGAATCAGTGAAGTATAATCTTCCTCCAGAGAGGCCCAGGGAATATTTGGGGGTAACAATACAGTCTATCAAAATAGGTAGCATTTAGTTAAATAATTCTTGGGAACCTGGCATTCTTCTAAGACAGGCATTCTTCTAACCCTAACCCTAAACCTAAACCTAACTTTAGACAATATTTTATACCAGTTCTTGTGGTGGACCTGGACATGACAGCCAAGGGCTGAAAGTCAAGTAGGGGTGACTTAGACTAAATAATAATATCATTTGAGTCAGCATTAAAACATTTTGGCAACACATCCCTTTGCACTCTCATTACTTGGTATCCTGAATTTGACAGGAAAGCAACATGCAGATGTATTCATTTCAAGTTTACTATCAACAGAATGGTTGAATCTCAATGGAATGGTTGTATTTCTCCCAAACACATATACTGGAATCTTAACCTCCAGTGTGATGGTATTTGGAGGTGGAGCCTTTGGGAGGTCATTTAGGTCATGAGGGTGGAGTCCTCATGAGTGGGGTTAGTGCCCTTATAAAAGAGACCCCAAGAGATCCCTAGCTTTCTTTCCCCCATGAGAAGACAAGGCAAGAAGCCAGCAGGTTGCAACCTGGAAGAGGGTTCTTACCAGAATCCAAACATGCCAGCACTCACATCTCATAATCCCAACCTCCAGAGCTATGAGAAATAAATTTTTATTCTTTATACATCAGCCAGTCTATAGTACTTTGTTGCAGCAGCCCAAACTGACTAAGATATATTATGATTAATTTATACTGTATAATAGAAGGCAGGCATTTGGAGTCTTGTAGTTAACTATTCATGACTAGGCAGGGATATGAAAATATTTTTTATCAGAATTGAAAACTTATATCTTGAAGCTGACCATTTTTGAAGGCTTACAGTTTTTTTTCAAATTTCCTCATGAAATTTAAAAAGAGTTCTATTTAGTACTTAATAGATTACACAACAACATTCAAAAATAATTTCACAGGTACTTATGAGTAAACATTAATGTAGAAAATATCTTTTGTTAAAATTTCTTCCATTTCTTCTTATGAGAACGGAAATTATGTTATAATAGACTTCTTTTAAAGACTATGAAAATAACAAGTACTATAAATTTAACTTTACTATAATAAAAACCCTTACATTTTCTGGTTTCCAGAATATATAACCATACATTATGTTCATCCTTGAATATCTTGAAGCATACATACTAGGAAGTTTAGCATGAAAGAAACAGGCACTCAAGCTGGTGGATAACATAATTTTCATTTTCCTAATGTATACCAGAGTCTAAATTGCATTTTGCCTTCATTTGAAACCCAACCATTCAGTTTATGGTAAACTGACTTGATGGGAAGTTTATCTTAAGACTTATGTAATCTTTGCCCCTTGTGTATCATGATATTTGGGGGAATATATTTTCTGGGGATAACATATGGTGGAGCAATCTTTCAGGTTACCTCTTGTGACCCCAAGTTTGCCTTATGGGGGAAAAACATGCTTCCAATTAAAATTGTCCTATAGGGACACTATTCTTTATGAATTCAGAGTGAAGAATAGCTAAGGACTCCAGTCTGTGTTTGACAGCTGGTGCAAAGCACCTTGAATCAATAAAACTGTTATTAATTCCATCCTAAGTACTTGCTATTGGTTCACCTTGACATGATTCTACAAAGATCTGCAGATTTGAAAACCTCTAATACAGGTTATTGTCCAGAATAAGGCCAGTATTCCTGAAAAAGCCCAACATACAGACAAAAATATTATATCATATAAATAAAGAACTTCACAACAGCAGTTTGTGGTCACTGTTTTAGGTACTTTGAGGGTCACAAAGAAATTTAAAGACATATTTTATTTCCCTAAATGATACTTCTAGAGAACAAGACATAGAACTTTAACTTAAAGCTTTGTAGACCAGGGCTTATAGAAGTTCTTATCAAATACATAAATTCACTTTGTGTCAAATGACAACCATTCTTTAAAGGTCTCCTAGGTTGAACCCTGCATAATGCTAAGTCTACTAAACATTCTTCAGAGTCAAGTAAAATTTAATTACAGGATAATTTATCCTTTTCTTTTCCTTACTGTTCCCATAGCATAGTCTTTCAAGTTCTTCCATATTTAGTTTATCATCCAGTGCAAAGCAGGACAACACAAAGCCTTGTTAATTATTCATCATTTCTCCTTCATGACACATCTCTAGTTTGTTACTATACTCCTATTTGTTTTCTGGAACATATTTTACAATTTTACCCTCTGATTCATGACTGAGTATACAGATCCAAAGAGAAAATAATTTTCTCTTGTGTTACTAGAACCCCACATCTCCAGGAAAAAATCAACTTGACAGTCAATAATGGGGGAGGAGTTGACCATTCATTCCCTTCCTCCCATTACAAGAATATCAAGGTAATTTAAAAATTTTTTAAAGATCTCGTTCTCACTCCAAACGCTCCTTAACAGACAGTCAATAGGAGGAAAGATACATCCGTCTCTTTTTTATATTTATTTAGACTTAAGGAATTGAGTGCGGTTTGAGAAACATTTACTGGAATAATGACATATCACATGGCAAGATTAATTCCTCTTAAGTAATTTAGCCCTTTTTAAATGTCTGCCTTCTTTTACCAAACAAATACATAGATGCAAAGAGTGATTGCTTTGTCTTATTCATGAGCACCTGGGTGTGGAAGAAGTTTGAGGCTGTAAACATAACTCCCAATTATCTGCCCATGTGAATTCCTGCATATTATAATTTCTGAGCTCTTTATCAACCAGCTGTGTCCACACACCCACATTCCCCCATTTTCCCCTGTGCTTCTGCCACGCTGACATTCTTTGAGTTTCCCAGATGCATCCTTCCTTCCAAAGGGTCTTTAAACATAATGTTCCCTTCAACATGAAATGGCCTTTCCCCTCCTCTTCTACTATTTAGCAACTTAGTTCTTTTTTCAGGTCTCATCTCTTGAATCATGTCCTACAGATGGAAATATTTGACAAGGTCTTACCTCTACCATGCACGTTTAAAGATTAGTTTCTCATTCATGGCACTTATTACACATGTAATTGACACTTGATGATACTTTCTATGATCTCTACCATCAGACAGTTCCATAAGGGACCACTGGTCATTTTGCTCATTATTATATCCCAGGATCCTCTTTGGCCTGACTGATATAGACAGTTGCTTTCCCGGGATCCAGTCTCATGCATATCCATACAGAGAATTATGATTTTGTTTGGGGTGGAAATATACTCAAGTAAAATGCTTGAATTCCCTGACTTTAGCAGCTAAGCACAGTGATGTGACACAGTTCTGGCCAATGTCAATGAGTAAGTTACAGTTTTCCTGAGAAAAAGAGACAGATGCACCAAGTCTTTTATTGTCCATCCTTCTGGCCTTGAATGTGAATATAAAGACTGGAGATACAGAAGCCATATTGGGACCATGAGGAAACCAGCATAAAAATGAAAAATAACCTGCTTTCATTGTGGTGAAGCAGGAAGATAGCATTACAGAGTGTAATGCTATCTACTCACATAGATGGGATGGGCCTCCACCAAAACGAGTTCAGATGTGGAGACTGATGATGCCAAACACACCAAGAGGGTATGAAGAGATGTATTTCTCACATAGGGATTCTTTCTGAGAAGATCAGGGAAGATATTCAAGCAGGTCTGAAAATGGCTTGTGGAAGGAAGGGGTGAATGTCCCTGGGCTTTACTGTGCTGGGGAGTAGAGCCAAGGGGCAGTGTAGTTCCTGCACAGTTTGAAATTCCCTGCTGGTGATGCCATGGTTTGAACTTCCCCTCCAGCACCAATGGACAGAGCACCAGGGCTTTCTTAAGAGCTTGCCCAGATCTGGCACAGAAGGATAATGGGGTATGGGGGTACTTAAATGCTATCAGTGGTCACGTGTCAAAAATGGAGTCAAGACATTTTATTATTTAAGGTGTTAGAAAAATAACTGCAACCATGTACCTCTGTATTCTCATTAGTCACAGACATATACAATCTTAATTGTATAGTAGGTGCTCAATAAATGCTTTTTATATTTTTATTGAGGTCTAATTGACATTTTAGTTTCAGTTGTACAACACAATGATTTAATATTTGTGTATATTACAAAATAGTTATCACAATAAATCTAGCTAACATCCATCACTATACATAATTACAATTTTTTTTCTTGTGATAAGGACATTTAAGATCCACTCTCAACAATTTTCAAATATGCAATACAGTATTATTAACTACTGTCACCATTCTGTATATTACATCCCTATGATTTACTTATTTTATAACTGGAAGTTTGTGACTTTTGACCCTCCTTTACCCATTCTGCCCACTCCCCATCCCCTGTCTCTGGCAACCACCAACATGTTCTGTGTACTTATGAGTTAATAATACTATATTATATACTTGAAAGTTGCTAAGAGAGTAGACTGTAAATGTTTTCATCTCAAAAAAGTAATGGTAATTATGTGACATGGTGGAGGTATTAATTAACACCATGGTGGTGATCATTTTGTAATATATCAGTGCATCAGGTCACCTCATTGTACATCTTAAACTTACACTATGTTACATGTCAATTATATCTCAATAAAGTTGGGGGGAAAGAAAGCAAGCTACCAAAGATAGGTGACTAGAAACAGAAATGCACCCAGGGCTAAACTTACAAAACCATGACTGAGGTTTTAAGTCCCATCCACCAATTTCATAGAAAAGGTTTTATTGAAATTCACTAGGTGGCTGCCATGTATATGTCAGTTATTCTTACAAAGTTACCAGAAGAAATTGAACTTTTATGTTTTAAGCAAATGAATTTTATTTTATTTTATTTTATTATTATTTTTTTTTGCGGTACACGGGCCTCTCACTGTTGTGGCCTCTTCCCGTTGCGGAGCACAGGCTCCGGACGCGCAGGCTCAGTGGCCATGGCTCACGGGCCCAACCGCTCCGCGGCATGTGGGATCTTCCCGGATCGGGGCACGAACCCATGTCCCCTGAATCGGCAGGCGGACACTCAACCACTGCGCCACCAGGGAAGCCCTAGCAAATGAATTTTAAAAAGAAAACTACTGGGGTTCTTGTTGGAAGGTTTTTAGACAAAGTGAAGGAGTCATTTTCTAATAGTGACTTCCTATCTCTCTTATAGTGAGAAGATAGGAAGTTTTTATGGGGGGGTATACATTGTTTTTAGCAAAAATAAATCTAAAAATGGAAATATTTCCAAATAAACTATTTTTGGAAGGAAGGAACAAAGAAACAAAGAAAAAAGGAAGAGCCAGACACTGGTATTCCAATTTCATTGCTTCCCCTCTACTTTAGAACATACACACATTCAGAATATGAATTTTATCAGCTGACTCCCAGATGATCCAGTTACATCTAGATGAAGCTCTTGGGGAAAAAAAGAAAAGCAGGTGGTGCTTCTCAGGAAGCTTCCAGAATATCTGCCCAACAATCCAATATATTAGCATCCATGTACAAATAGAGAGGGGCCATTGTGAAACTATCTGATTGAGAGACAGCTCTTCAGGATTCAGATGACTCAGGATAATGGCGTGGCTAGCCGTGACATGTTGTTGGTCTACTTTACCAATGATCTTAAAGAAATAGCTGTAGAAAGGAAAGTTCAGATGAAACAGTTACCAGAAGTTGTGAGATATTACCATTTGATTCCTAGAAGGGTATAAGCCCTTCCCTAAGCCACATAAGCTTGATACTATGGCTCAGGTCAGAGGATGGATGGCTCCCATGGAACCAAAGAATAGCTTTTTTCAGCAAAGCTCACGACTTCATGATCGAAGCATATAGAAGGATATTCTGTAGAACAAGGTGAAAAGAGAAGTCTGCCTAACTTGATAGCCCACCAAGGAAACACTGGCAGCTCCAAGGTGGCAATAGATACCAATTCAATCATGCAACCATCAAAAGAGTAGGAATAAATTCCTAATGTTCGTGATATTTCTGTCTTTAGGTGATTCAGGATATAGAGACTAAGGCTGTTAAGATGTTCTTTAGACAGGGTTACTCAGCAAAAGTCTCATAGTAAGTTCCTACAGTAACTACAGTCCCATGAAATACAGAAAAGTCAGCTCAGAAGGCATAGCTCAATGACGCAGTGTAAGAAGTGAAGCATGGAAATTTGGTGCCAATTTAAGATTACATGGTTCTGGGGTTTAATGGTGAGCTGTCTCTTTTGGGATCATGGCAGGCCTTTTAAGACAATGCACCCTTTTCATGGAACAGAATACAGGATGATCTTTTATGAGAGCCTCCATGAGGGTTAAACCACTCATAAGGGAGGAGGAGTTCCACTCCAGGGCAGTGCCCTAGAAAGGGGCAATAAAAATGATGATAGTTAACATTTATTGACCACTTATGGGCACTTTGCCAAACACTTGTAAGCATTATTTCATGAAATCCTTCCAACAGCTGTGTAAATAAGTGCCATTATTATCCAAGTTTTATATGTAAAGGAAGTGAGTTTTGAAGTGAGGTTTAAAGGGATTGGTAAATCGACTGAGGTTGCACAGCAGTTAAGTAATAGATCAGATGATGCCAAAGACAACTTAGGACAGATGGATGGGCATTAAGTCCAGTACACCTCCTCTCTTCTGGGGCTGAGCATTTGGGTCAGTGTCTCCTTCTCACAATTGATGTGTATATTTTAATTTGTTGTTATAATAAGCTTGAGGGATACCACGTATAGAAAATTGGTGAAATCTGTCTCCGATCCAAGCATCCTGGAGAAATCCTGATGACAAACTAGTTCAATTGGATCTTGCCAGGAAACAGAGTCAAGGGGAGGAAGGTGGCAGGGGATGTGACATTTGTGTCACATACTCCCCTTCTTCTTGTTTGAAATTAACTCATTTCTATTTTTATTTTTCCACCTGACCACCATGTAATTGATAGTTATTATGCCAGGCCCTAAAGAAGTAAGAACGTTAAACACAGCAAAGACCCTGCCCTCTTAGAGTGTGTATTTTCTTGGGGAAAGAAATAAAATAAACAACTACATAAACAAGTAGAGAGTTAAATAAACAAGTAAAGAGTTAAATGAAACAAGTTGATGTGAGAGAAAGTAACTAAAGCCTTACTTTAGTTGGAGTTGTCTGGGAAGACTCACTAAGGAGGTGATATTTATGCTGTCAGGACCTGAGTGACCAGAAATCACAGCCAGGGAAGGAGCATGACCCATGACTGGAAGAGAGAATAACCAGGTAAAGGACCTGCAATGGGTCCCAGGCTGGCTTGTTCCAGGAGCAGAGAAAAGACAACAGGCTAGGACACAACACACAAGGAGAAGTGCCACAAGGTACTTGGAATACATGGAGCTTCCAATACCCATTAGATACCCGGGAGGAGGTGTCAAACTGGCAAGTGCTTCTCAAACTTTAATAAACATATGAGTCCTGCAAGGATCTTGTTAAAAATGCAGGTGGTGATGCAGTCAGTCTGGAGTGGAGCCCCGGATTCTGCTTTTCCCAAAAGCTCCCAGGTGATGACAACCCTGCTGGCCACGGAACACATTTGGATGAAGGGGTGGGGTGTAGGCAATTTTGCATTTGTGACTCTCTAGTTAAACACAATAGAGAGAAGAAGGAGACCAAACAATGAAAGGGGTGGTAGGACCTGGGACCAAGGATGTAGTAGGACCCAGGAGAGAGAAGGGCCACAGAAATCAAGAAGTGCTTCAAGAGGGGGAAGTGTGTGGAACACAGAGGTGTAAAGGTCTCATGAGGCCCAGGAAGTGGACTTAGATCTAGCACATAACAGCCCCTGGAAAACTGTTACAGAGTAAGTTAACTTCCTTTTTTTTAAATTGAAGTATAGTTGATTTACAATATTGTTAGTTTCTTGTGTACAGCAAAGTGATTCAGTCATACGTATATATGTATATATCCATATTCTTTTTTTTTCTATTCTTTCCCGTTATAGGTTATTGTAGGACATTGAATATAGTTCCCTGTGCTATACAGTAAATCTTTGTTGCTTATTTACTTTACATATGGTAGTGTATGTCTGTTAATCCCAAACTCCTAATTTATCTCTCCCCCCTACACTTCCCCTTTGGTAACCATAAGTTTGTTTTCTATGTCTGTGAGTCTGCTTCTGTTTTTGTAAATAAGTTCATCTGTACTATTTTTTTAGAGTACGTTAACCTCCAATACTGCTCTGGATGGGTTTCACACATTACCATTCTTCTCAAGCCCTCACTCCACCTGCAGTTGTAATGCTTGCAGATCTCACTTCCTACCTTCCTGAAAAATATAGAGACCAATTAGCAAGATGGACTACTTTCCCCTTAAAACCTACTCCTCTCACGTTTGAAACTTTTTCTATTTCCATCCATTCCTCCAGTTTCAGAGAACTTGGATACAGCTCCTTCCTGAGAGGTGTGAGCTCTTCTGCCTTCAATTCTCCCACCCTGTCTCACCAGGAAATGTGCTCCTACAGAGTCCTCTTTCCCCACCATTGCACGGATCCACTCAAGGTCACGCATAACCTTGGCTTGTGTATCCTAATGTTCTTTTCCGCACATAAGTGGTTAAGGGAGGGGCACATGATGATGTTCTGCCCAGTGAAACAGGAGAGGAAGTTTGGGATGGGGTGGGGGAAACGCTCTTCATTGATTTAAAACAGGCATTCCAGAAGAAAAAGGCTTCAGCAGAGGCTGAGCCCTGTGGGAAGGGTGAAGCCCAGAAGTGCTACAACCATCTTGCAACTCCCAGGTGCAGGAGCCCAAAGGTGCCAACAGGGAAATGGGCAGAAACTCTTATTTTGTAACATAATTGAGTCACGAAGCTAAATGATGGTGGAAAAGCAATATTTCTGAGATATCTGAGAAAACCGTTGCTGCTTAAGGTTTTCTATTGCTTGCAGTTTAAAGCAGCCTAACTGATGCTTCTACCAGAGCAGGAGATGCCTTCCACTGGAGCTGCTCACAGGCAGGATGTAAATACAGTTTCTCAACCCTCTCTTTCTCTCCCTCCCTCTCTCCCCACCGTCTCCTCCTCCTTCCATCCTGCATCCCTCCTCCCTGCCTTCCTCCCTAGACCCCCGTTTCCTCCCAAGCTCTATACCTGCAAAACTATTCCTTTTTAACTTTTAGACCTGCCCCATACAAGCATAAAACTTCTATCTTCTAGTGCACAAAAGCACTTTGCAAATGATTATGGGTATTCACAGCAATTCTTCACGTGCCTATTTAATACAGATTTCTGGAGGGTTCCCAGGCCTTATTTTATCTCTCCTTTACTGCTGTGATAGGGATATTGGTGGCTTACGTATTCAATGCTAAGTAACCTGTCACTTGCATGTCTGGAGTTCATGCACATAAATAGAAATGAATAGCCATATAAGTGTAGCTAAAAGGATATTTATTAAATGTTATAGTGATCAGAATAAATAACATAAAAAGGCATTCTGAATTTTCTCAGCAAGTCATAGGCAGTTTCCATTTCTTTGCTTCATGAATTTCATGAATCCAGAATTTAGAAAATTTCTACGTTTTACAGTAGTCTTAAAGGGCAGATATCATAAAAGTTTACTTCTATATGTATTTCATAATTGCTTTGCCATTCCTAAGCTTTCACCCAGGGCAAACCCTGGTGTGGGTTTATGTGTGGGTGTGTTGTTTGGGTAGGTCCTACAACAATTCCAAAGTTTCCTAGTTAGTGGAAACATAGCTTTGAGGGGATTCTGCCTATGGACTTCAGGCAGTTTTATTGATTATGTGATTTTTTTCCCCCCAAACCAGAAAAGAAACTCTCTTTAAGTTAGCAGAAGGGTTTAGATGGTTTGGGTGGAGAAAGGATAACAGAGACCTAAAACACAAACTTTTCCTGTGGTGCGTGTGATTAGGAATCTTCCAGGTGTTCTGGGATATGAACTGGTAGACTGATGTGTGTGCCATGTAAGTGTGTGCTAGGCTGCACCTGGGGTTCTCACGACTTGCTCTGCCTTTGGGAGAGTCGTAGTTTTTATTTCTAAACAACAAAGTTTTGCCTTTCACTGTTTCTATAAGCAGTTTGCATCAACTGATGCTTTGCCGAACATCTCAAAACTAAGAATTCCACAGTTGCATAAGAGAGAGGAAAGTCAGTCTCCTCAGAAGATGGGTAGGTATCCTGTTGTGCACACTAGGGCACGTGTCCCACTCTTGCCCCTGGGTGCAGTGTCATGTTCTTCTGAAAAGGGACAATGTAACAGATCCACAAAGAGCTGCAATTTTGCTTGCTCTCTGCACTGACCCTGCCCCAGCACTAACCCAAATGCAAGGAGTCATTCAGTTCTGATGACAAGCTCCTGCTCTGTTACCCATCATGACCTGAGTGTTAGCCTTATCCATAGGAACTTAGTTTTTGTCAATTTCCAATATGCTTCCCTTGTGATCCTTTTCTTATGATTGTGTATCTTTAAAGTTAATGTAGGTATAATCAGTACTTCTCTTATTTTCTTGAATTTCTTTTTATTTCTGTGGTTTTGATGAATATTTAACAGAAAGCTCACAATGCTCACTTTCATATTTCAAATTCTATTCAAATTTATTCAAAGATAAGATCACCCAGTATCGTTGGAGAAGTCTACATAAATAATAAAACTGACGATTCAGATCCACATGGAATAATACTGTCCCCACATGATCTGCATAGGTTACAGAAATGTTTCTTTCTTAACATAGCCGTCCTGTGCCTCTTCTCAACTTTGATATATTAATTTTTGCTATTTCTGGCAATGCTATTACAAAAGATAAAATTTCAGCCACTTCAACACTAAAAATAACATAAAAAGTCAAGCCCAAACAGATGTGATTTAATCAAACTGAATCAATGGAAAAGTTGTTCTTTTTTCATGAATTTTAATAACTGCCTTAATATTCTTAGGATCACAGTGACATTTCTTGGACAATTTGGAAGTGAGCTGAAAATGATAAAAGTACATGTATCACTCTATTCTTATGACTGCAACTTAGACATTGGGATGAAAGTTGTACCTCTTATTTCTCAATAGCCAAGTAACACGCTCCTGGTTTTCACTACAGCTGATGAGAGGGAAAGCAAGGTAAACTGGATGCATGTGACAAACACGGAAGGTAATATGTTTCCAGGGTGTGGCATCTTGTCACTGACCACAGCCTCTTGGAACAAGATAAAGCCACTGAAATAATTAACAGATGTTAGCATACTTGAAATATAAAAGTTTTATCACTAAAAATTATGTAGGGTCAGATGGACATTTGGCACTTGGTCCATAATTTAATGGGAAGTTGATATCCAGAGACACATAACATATAATATGGAGGCCACACACTTTGCACACGATGCAGGAGCTCATAAACTACTGATGATATGTACTCTGTGCTAAGCCAGCTTGATTAAGTATTAGCACAGTTTTTGATACTTAGGGAAATCTGAAGTCAATTTTCACGTCGACTAAATTAAAAAGTTATTTCTATAAGAGCAAAAGAGTAGACTTTTCTCCAAGTTCAAAGCATGTCCACAAATTTTATTATTTAGCCCCGGCTTGCAATTCACCTGATGACTGGTGTATCTTCCCGTCAATTTCGTAATCTATCCAGCCTACTCTTTTTCAAAGTATCTCTTTTTTCCCCCACTCTTGTCTATTACTTCACATTTCAGAACAAGTTGGCAGTAATGATTTTCAGATGAGTATCTGTAGCTGAAATGGAGCTTCTCAGCCTTAACTCACAAATGCATTCAAGTCAAGCATTAAATGAGGCTTGTGCTACTTTAGAGTTTGTAGTTTTATTCACAGCTTTGCAGATGAAGTCACCAGCTTCCATCACTTTGTAAAGATTCACACCCTGGTGAGACAAAGATGACAGTGATACCAGGTGGGGAAGGGGGTTAAGGAGAAAGAAGACAAAACAGATTCCTTTTAATTATATTAGTAGTTACTTAACCATTTAAAATTACTAAACAAAATGCTGTTCATTATTGATGGGGGGCAGCATTTATCTCCATGAATTATGTAGATTTAGATTTTTCTGCTTTATTAAAACATATCTTGAATCTGACCCTAGTATAAAACCATAGGCTAGTCACACCTGAATAACTCAGTGTAATTCATACTGATACCTAAACTCTACAAAGGACAACAGTGGAACCAGAAAGACTACAAAATATCAGTGAAGGGCAATTAAAATGATAATCATTTGGAGGAGTTCAAAGATAAGGACTTAGGGGGGGAAAAAAACCCTCTTAGTATACCTTAGGATATAAAGAAACAAACCTGATAAAGCTGTAAGAAATGTGGGAAAGATGAATGTATAATTTTTAACCATGTTCAGAAACACTCTTACTGGCATGAAATTGAAGGAGGTAGTCCAATAAAATGAAGTAGTATTTAGTACACATCTGGAACTTGTTTGCCTGAGAGGCTGTACTGTTTGAAAGCATAAGTAGGATCAACAAAGGCTTTGGTAAATCCACAGATGACAGATCGACAGTTGAGTATGAAGGCCAAGTTCAAGGCAGGCTCGGCATCTTGGGCTTGGTGGAGCCAAAGATCACCATCAAGGTTTCCACCCTGCACCTGTGCTGTCACTGGCGGGGGAGGAAGGTGGAACGGGGGCACAGTGTTAGGTGGATTAACCAGAGATTTGCCCCATGGAATATTTCGTAAGCTCCTATGTCCTCTCTCAACTCAGACTAGAAACAACAGGGACTTAAAATCAAACAGACTCAGGCTCCCTTGCTATTAAGGAGTAGTTTTTAAAATTTATGTAAGTTTGTCATTTTCTTAAAACAGACAAGTATAAATACTCATAGGGGCTTTTCATACAAGTGATCAAAAAGAGATCATCATTTTAATATAGGTAGTTACTTCTCTCTAGAAACTTTTAGGGCACTGTTTTCTTTGCAGTTTACTTCTGTTTAAAAATCATCAAAAATATTTTGTAAAATGACAGGTAAGTAATTTTCACTGTTTCTTTTTATTATGAAGTTGTTTTTAGGGTACTAACATGTGCTTTGGTTTTGTCATAGTAATGGTTTTGGGTGGAGTATCTGTTAGGCACATTTTGGTTTTACATCCTTAATCTAGTAATGTGTAAATTTTGTAAATAATAAGCTACATGTGTGTCTTTCATTTCTGAATTACATCTAACAAAAGATGATAAGAGGGCTTCCCTGGTGGCGCAGTGGTTGAGAGTCCGCCTGCCGATGCAGGGGACATGGGTTCGTGCCCCAGTCCGGGAAGATCCCACATGCCACAGAGCGGCTGGGCCCGTGAGCCATGGCCGCTGAGCCTGCGCGTCCGGAGCCTGTGCTCCGCAACGGGAGAGGCCACAACAGTGAGAGGCCCACGTACCGCAAAAAACAAAAAGATAATAAGATTTTAGTCACCAGCATTCTTCTTTGCTTTCCAGTAATTCCATTTATAGCAATTACGCAGTGGGATTGGTTGGTATCGTACTAAAGGATTCTGTTTTGGCCTTCCTCTACCATTTAATTTAATGAACAGATACCTTTATGAAATAATGTTGCATTTATTCTTAAATCTTTTAGCACTTAAACCAGATGTTTAAATACGTCTCATGTGCTATGATCCATTTTGGGGTTTCAAGAACTTCTCGAAAAATATGGTTTCTGTCTTGAGGGTGCCTGTGGTCAGGCAGGCAATATGGAGGCCTAAACAGGAAATCCAGTACTTCCACTAAAGTCACTGAGAGAGAGAGATGCTCGGATGATCGTGAGGGCAGAGCTGCAGGGTAGTCAACCCACTGAGGAAAAGGGTATGGAAACAAATGGAGAGGAGTGTGTCAGGGAAGGGTGCCAGGAAGGTAAATCCTGACCTGAGGCTTGCATGGACAGTATGAGTCCTTGAGAAGAAGTAAGAGGAATGAGGCACTGTCAGCAGAGAAGAGTATGAGACATCTGAAAAATACCATGGGATACATGGAAAGTAATGGGCAGACGTGACTGGAAAAGGTATAAAAGGTGTAGAGCACAGCCTTGCTTTTCAGAACATGGGAATCCACTGATGAGTACCCAAGTGGGAACAAGGGATATTCATATTTGTATTTTAGATAAAATCTTTTATGGTAGCATGGAGGATGAACTTAAAGGCAGTCTGTAGCCAGCAGACAAGCGTGGAGGATGAATATCCAGGAAAGAGATAAGAACTTGTGCTGATGTAGCTACAGCAAGGATAGTAAGGAAGGAACAAACAACCAAAATATTTTAGAAGTTGAAGCAGTAGCTCTTGGTAGTTGACTAGGCATGGGAGACATAGTGATACAGGTTGTACAGAGAATCTTGGCTTGTTGGCTGATATCCAATGTAACAACTGTCCTTGAACTGTGAAATTCTTAGGAATGGAGACATGGCTTATTTGCATTTGGACCCGCATGGCCTAACACATATGAAGCAGAGTTCATATATTGACTCAGCTGAGTTCAACCAAGTCATTTAAATCTTCAAGAAAGGATTTCTATGAATTGGGAGTTTGGGATCAGCAGATGCAAACTATTATATACCGGACAGATAAAACAACAAGGCCCTACTGTATAGCACAGGGAAATGTATTCAGTATCCTGTGATAAACCATAATGGAAAAGAATATTAAAAAGAATATATATATATATATAACTGAATCACTTTTCTTTACAGTAGAAATTAACACAACATTGCAGGTCAACTATACTTCAATAAAATAAATTTTAAGAAAAGAAAGGATTTCTACTTCTGTCACGGTCATACATTTCTAATGGAAATGACGGAAACAATCAGGCTACTTTGTAATAGCTATTTCTAACCAGAGAAGAGAGGCTCCTGGTGTTTAGTGCCAAGTGGTATCAGTCTTTCACTGAACATTATTGAGGGTCTCTAGGCAACAGGCACCTGTGAATCAACTGCCATACTATATTTCTGCCTGCAGGGGGACCTAGACACAGAAAGAAGATGGTTCTACAGCCTTGTGGTAGGTTCAGAGGAAGACACAAAGGTAGCCTGGAAACACTGGAGGAGGAGGAGATGAACCCAGCAGTGTGGGCCTGGGAAATCAGCAGGGAGATGCTAGAAGGTGCGTTTTTGAGGATGGTGGTGCCTCACTTTCCAGGTGAAATCGAGTATGGGCAGTAAGGCTATTCCAAGGGGTGGTGAAAGCAGGAGCAAGCGGTGGAGGTGAGAAACTGAACGCCACAGGGAAGGAGAGTGCAGACAAGCTGGCTGCTGCAGGAGCATCGCTCAGTAGAACGAGGGAAGAGGAGAGAGAGGAGAGATGGAGAGGACAATTCCATTCTGCAATCCAGGTGATGCTTTACATCTCAGAAAATATTTTGAACTTCTGATAATCTGTGAACAGTTTTTTGCCTTTTATATTTTATCCTTAAAAAAAAGAAAATCTGCCTTAGAGACTGGTAGGCCATTTTAGCAAACATGTGGCAAAACAAGGTACTAATTTTGGTGGGTTATTATAGAGCATGTGACTTTTTCAGGTAGCACTTGTAAAGAGAGTATTCTTGCTCACATGCTAAATATTATTAAGCTGTGGTCCTCCACTGGCCATTTTAAAAGTGCCCTGGGCTCTCTTCCAGAAGCCCTACTTGTGACCATGAGAAAATCAAGATCTTAGTTTTCCTCCAAGGAAAACAAAACAGCAAAAACAATAATCATCATAGCAAAGACAGGCTCAAATTTGCAAAGTGTGTGAAATCAAACTGGATACTAGATGAAAAAGGACTTTGGAGGTCATGAAGCACCATAAAAATGTGAAATGGTAGCATTATTGGTGATCTAACTATAGCAATAAGTTACTTTATAAAGCTCGCCCCAAGAATTTTTTATTGTATTTTCCCACTATGCATTTTAGCAAAGAGCAAAAGTGTAGTAAAACTTGACCTCAAAGTTGCTTCCCAAACCCAAGAAGCATTCCAATTTGAATCTGCAAGGAATGTATGAATATTAAAATATGCTAAGTTAACTTACTGTCTTGACCCCCAGGCCATTAAGCATGTAGATCAAATCCTCAGTGGCTACGTTCCCAGAAGCACCTTTTGCATAAGGGCAACCACCTAATCCGGATACTGCAGAATCCACCACATTAATGCCCATCTGAAAAACAAACCCAAACACCCAAGGTTTGTCTCTTTATGGCATGTAAGTTGTTGCATTTCTATTTAACCTGTTCCAAAGAGCAAATAAGGAAAATCTGAACCATGATTCCAACCTATTCACTTACCCACCTGCTGCTAGAACAGTCCCCGAGGTGCTAATTTCTTTTCTGACTAATCTCATCTTTTAGGCTAACAGACACTCTGCTAAGGATCTCGGGAATGAGAATAATCTTAGATCAAAATTGAAATGGTGTTTTCATTGATAACAGAACAAAGGTAGGGGATGAAGACTGAAGTAAGATAAATACACACATGGGGTGTATTTTCCAACCTAATTTTGAGCTTTAGTCTAAAAACCTTATATAACCAACAGGAAAGATTTCCAACATCCTGACTCAAAATCAAGGTGCCTTCAAAGACAGACAGGGTGGTCGGGGGGTGGAGAGCTGTCCTTATGTTTGAACTTGTATTTTGTGGGCTCAACGTATTCACTCAATTCATCCAATTTTTATTGAGCCATTACATTATTTTGTGCACAAAACCCTGCTGTTTTGGGAGAAGTGAAGAGACATTTAAGAGGCAGGACATCCACCACTAACAATTGTAGCAGCTCACATTTACTGGGTCCTCACTAAGTGCTAGATATTATTATTAATACCTTATGATACTAACTCACAATTCCCACACAAACCCAGGAGGTAGATACTCTTCCATCATCCCCAAATCACAGATGAAGAAACTCAAGTACAGAAGGATCACACATTTTGCCCAAGGTCACCTGTGTCTCCAGAGAATTCACATTCTGCTGTGATTTGTGGTCTCTGGAAACATGCAAGTTGGTTCATGTTATGAGTCTGGGGATATCCAAGGTGGAGATCTCTGTGGACTGGAAAAGTTGTGAAAGACATGAGCACAAAAGGGTCTGAAAGGGACCCTGGGGATGAGATTTGAATAACATAAGAAGAGAGGCAAGCAGAGCAGCCCTCTGTGGAAAGGGACAATTGGGAAATCAGAAGCCACTAAGAGGCTAATCTGACTCTTCACTCCTGAACATTGAAGAAAAAGTAACATGACCTCATCTAAAACGAGACGTGCTGGGAAACAGAGCCCTTGGCCAATCTGCT
Source organism: Lipotes vexillifer (assembly GCF_000442215.2). NCBI lineage: Eukaryota > Metazoa > Chordata > Mammalia > Artiodactyla > Lipotidae > Lipotes > Lipotes vexillifer. Next base: position 3,084,074 of record NW_006798913.1, on the reverse strand, counting down.
AGATAAGCAGTTCTCAGTCACAGAAGCAGAATCACAAATCGCTGTTATATCCCCAGAGTTTCTGATTCTGGAGGTCTGGGCTGGGCCCTGAGAATTTGAATTTTTAACAAGATCCCAGATGCTGTTCTCACTGCTGCTCTGGGGAATCACACTTTCTTTCTTTTTCCTTTACTTTTTTGATAAACTTTTTATTTTAGAATAGTTTTAAATTTTCAGAAAATTTGGGAAGAAAGTACACAGCATTTCCATACATTACACACAATTTCCCCTATTGTTCACATCTGACATCATTATGGTATATTTGTCACAACTAACGAACACATATAATATGTTATTATTAGCTAAAGTCCACACATGATTCAGATTTCCTTAGTTTAGAAGATAATGTCCTCTTCCTTTCCAAGAACTCATCCAGGTACCACATTACATGTAGTTGTCTTATCTCCTGCTGTGGCTGTGACACCTTCTCAGACGTTCTTTGTCCTCATTGACCTTGACAATTTTGAATTGTTACTTGTCATGTGTTTTGCACAATGTCTTTCATTGTGGGTATGTCTGATGTTTTCTCATGGTTAGACTGGAGTCCTGAAGTTTTGTGAGGAGAGCAACACAGGGGAAGTGCCAGTCTTAACACATCATATCAAGGGTGCGTACTATATGGTTTACAATTGATGATGTTCATCTTGACCCCATGCCCCCTTTTCCATATGGTACTTTTTGGAAAAAAGTCGCTATGTGCAGCTCACACCTAAGGAGTGGAGAATACCTACCTAAATTATTTAGAAATTTCCCATATGAGAGATTTGTCTATTCTCCCATATTTATTTATTTATTCAAACATTTGTTTATATCAGTAGAGACTCATGGGTATTTATTTAGTACTTTGTGTTGTAATCCAACATTCCTTTATATGTCTTGTCACTCACGTTGTTTTGAGATTTAGCTGTTGGGAGCTCTTCAGGTGGCTCCTATCTCCTTTGACATGCCAAGGGAGCTGCACACTTTTTTAATTGAAGTATAGTTGATTTACAATGTCATGTTAATTTCTGCTATACAGCAAAGTGATTCAGTTTCATATATATGTATATATATATATATGTATATACATATATATACACACAAACACAGATATATACATATATATATATACATATATATATGTATATATATTCACACACACACATTCTTTTTTATGTTCTTTTCCATTATGGTTCAAGGGGCTGCACAATTTTACTGTTCTGAATTTTCTCTGGTGAGACCTAGAATGTTTACCAAGGCTCCCAAGGGCAGAACCATAGTCCAAAAGCCATAGATGCCTTTGGGACTAATGCAAAGTTTACAGATATAATTGATTTGCTTCTGTACCTCCATTTCTGCTCATTATACTACTCAACATTGGAATGTGGCAATGGCTCTTCTTCCTTTACCACGACCTCTCTCAAAGCTCAATCATATTTGGGTGTTAATAACTGACCAGCTAAAGTACTGGTCCATTTAGGACAGTATACATTTGCAGTGAATCAAGATAGTAAGTTTAAAGAATTATGCTCTAGGAGTGAAATCTGTGGAATTGTCCAGTAGTTGGAAAAGACAAAGGTTCAGACACTGAGCTCATCTCTGGAAGTCTGCCAGGACATCAAATAGTCAGAGGCATTCTTCACCTATAGGTTAATATTTATCTATTCAGTAGAATTGAATCTATCACTCCAGGAGAAAGAGGTTTCAGTGGTTCTCAATCCCTACCAATTATAATCACCTGGGGACTTTTTAAAACTAACAACCAAGTTTCTCCCCAGAATCTTTGTCTGGGAATGGGGTCAAGCATTGGTATCTCTTTAAAGTTCCCCCCGCCTCCATGATTCTCTTGTGTAATTAAGTGTGGGAACCCCTGAGGTAAGGTTCTCATCCATCTCAGTCTTTATCAACTGTGGGTATGAGTGAGCTTTCATTTAGAGATGCTCTGTACCCTGAGGCAACAAAGAGTTAATCAGGACAGATGAACTTTTCAAGAAAACCTGTTTTTGAAAGAACACTCCAAAAAGTATGAGGTAGTGAATGTCAGCAGTACCAGCATGAGAGGTGAAAGATGGCTTCAGTCTACCACAAGGGCTTATGATTAGTGCAGTTTTCTGTATGTGCATTAGACTTTGACAAACATCAATGACAAAAAGGAGGAGTTGTTGGAACTGAAGGTAAACAAGAAAACTTAAACTGGTAGGAAAATAACCTGGAACATTTTTTCTGTTGAGCAATTAACTAGTAATTAGTCTTAATTGTCAATATCCATTATCCTAGAAATTCCTATCAAAAAAGTATTTCCTAGGAATATTTCACAAATTCTATGTAAATAATTAGGTAAGAAATAAAAACAAATAGATATATATGGGTGAGTGTATGTGTGTCACACATGAAACACACCCCTTATATATAGATTCATTACGGTATGTTTTATATGAATAAAAATTTGAAAACCATCCAAATGTCTGTAATGGGGACTAATTTAAATTAATTAAGGTGTAGCTGTAAAATGGAATGATAAATGCTATGTAAATTCATAGTTAAGGGAAAAAAACAGATTACAGGACATTATAATGGTGTATGGAACCATAATCCTATTTTCTAAAAAAAAAAAAAAAGTAGAATTTGGATTATATACCAGAATGCCAACAGCAGTGATCACTGGGTGTGTGACTATAGGTAATTTATTTTATTTTAATTCTGTTTGTCTTTGTTTTCTAATGGCCCCACAATGAATGTAATTACATATATAATTAGAAAAAGATAGGTTTCTGCAAACTGTTGCCTGTCGTAGAATGACAGTAAATAAATGAAAATGAGAATAAATAAAACTATGACTGAGTTTATTTAACAACAATTTATTTTGCAACTGATCTTTCTAGGGTTTAAGTGTGCAGGGCTAATCTGTGTGCATAATTTTGTAAAGGCAGACGTGATCTGGGTGAAAGCCTCCCTGGAAAATGGTCCTTCCCTCTTTCTTACCATCACATTCGCTCTGGAACAGATTATATTTCTGTGAGTGCTAGTCACAAATCAATTGAATCAATTCTAAGAGTAGTATGTGGATTTAAAATTTCAATAAGCAAATTTAAAGAGAGTTTATTAAAGTATACCTTAGCTGTGAAGGAGAATATTAAGATATGTGTTCCTTTTAAAGTCTCTCTTCAAAAAAAAAAAATCACAGTATTTTAAAAATAGAACTTTCTACATAATATCCTCTCAATTCTGTCCTCTATCAAATGTGCAATTCTGTACCCCAGAAATACATATCTTCTCAATGGATAGTGTTACCCATACACTAAGTTAGATAACTTTATTTTGTAACAAGCTGCTTTGTAAATTTCTAGTCATAGTCATCTAAGAAAATTTGATTTCACTGTGTATGTTTTCTTTACCTCGACTTCCCTATTCCATTAGAAACGGTACATATTATGATGTAAACAAGTTCTTAACAGAGCAGGAAGAAAAACATTATTTCTTCTCTGTTGTTTATGGTAAATAGAGGAAACATGTTTTTACTTTGCTACTGAAATCATAGTATTATAGAAAATGCATTGCTATAATATCCTCATGTATTTGATAATAGTAGATGGGTTGCATAGCTTATTTTATCATGCAAGGGACTGCATTAAAAGATTAGTCTTAGACATTTCCTTTCCCATGTCTCCAAATCTAAAACACTGCTTTTCAGATGGTCAGATTCCTGGCATGTGTGTGTGTGTGTGTGTGTGTGTGTAAGCACACAAGCACAAATGGTTTTCTGCACCATACAGTATGTTGCAAAACAAAGCATTTGGGTTTTGTTTTGAAGGAAATATCTTCAGATCAATAACCACAAGATGGCGATGTAACACCAAAATCTACCAAGTTAAAGTCAAGCATTGAACGGCCACTGTGCTCCAACCCAGAAACAGCAAATACATAAGTAAATAGCTTTATATTATGAAAATAAATATTTTGTTACCTTTAAAATAAGGAAACTTTTACTAATGGTGTGTAGCACATCATCTGTGGTTCAATGTAGTCAGTATATTTTTTATTATTCTTCCTTTGACTTGAACATGTTTATTGAGCATGTTCTATGTGCCAGGGACTTGGAATACATACAAAGCTCTGTAGCTCATGGAGATTAGTGTTAGAAATTAATATTACTATACATTTTGTCTGTCACTGAGAAATAGTTCACTATTGCCAAATGAGAAACGATTCTCTCTAGAACTCAGGGAGCTAATTCTCCCTAAAATGAAGCAAATACAGAGCTCAAAGGGTGGAGGTGACTTTGGCTTCCACTTTCCTCAAAGCTCATGACCAAAGCTATTAACACAGTGACCCAGGTTATGAAAAGCCTGGTGAGTGCGGTTATGGGCTCCATCTGCTTGAGCTCCCAGACGTGTACTTGGACTTAAGGCTGAGGAAAATGGATAAAATATGAGTGACCACTTCTTCTGGAAAATTGCAGATTAGCTGTAGCTATAACACGAGCATTATCACTCTGTACTACAATCTCAGGTGAGCTATGAGGAGAGTTAACTTTGTTAATTTTGCATAGTGCTTAGATGCCCAGATCATGCTGATACAATAACTGAAAGTATCATCTCGACTTTTTCTCATGCTGTAAGAACTTATTCTCCAAACAAAACTGAGAAATATGATAAGAAGAGGAGTCAAAGAAATCATTTTCCAAAACATATAATCTTCCATATATGTCTGATTTCAAAATATTTAATGAAATCTACAATTTTACGTATTGAAGTTAGTAAAGCATTAAGGAACATATAGAAGAATTTTGGCAATGTTATTTTTTGAAATGATGTCTACTTTTTTTGCCAAGACCAAATTTTTCTTTAGAAATCTGTAATAATGTTACATTTGAATTAAAATAACAAGTGAATCTCTGACAGGGAAATTACTCATTGTGGGATTTAAGTTACTCATGAGGAAAAAGACAAATATTCATGTAGGATAAAATATTACAAATATACTCATTTTTCTAATATTTTTCCCTTCAACTTTTTCCTCACAGCTAATATTCCCTCCAACAGAGGATTGTAATTATCCACATGTGATGTGCCACTTCTCCCCCAGCAGCCAGACCAGTGTCACTAGGGGGGTCACAGCACTCTTTCCAGGGAGCCCAGATCTTGCTCTGAGATGCTACTCACCCAGCACTCTAAAGAATTACCATATATGGAGTTTTGGTACCAACTACTTGCCATTCATGTGTACTGTGAACGTACCATGCTTTGTAAACCACAGATAGTGAACCATTGGCATGCATGAATAAAGCCCAGTGTTTTCATACACTGAAGTTATACACCAAAACTGGTATGTAAATCATGATACCTTGCTGTTGGGGGTGAGTAAGCTAACATGATGGATTATTAACACTTTCATAGACCATCTCTTGTCTTTGAAAAGGGTTTCCTGCACGTTTCACTCCTCCCTGCCTTCCCACACATAATGAGATAGATTATATTTGTACTTTTGTGTAGTATATTTCAAACTGAGATAGAAATGGGGGTGTGTACATAGAAGGAAATAAGGAAATGGAAAAACATAAGAAAATTCTCAATTTCAGTAGACTGAGAAATAATAAATACTATTAGTGAACATTGATTGAAGGCTTATTATATCATAGATACTGCACCACATACTTCACATATGAGAAAACTCCACAAAATCATGGTAAGTGGGCAGTAATTCATGCTCATTTACTGATGAGGAAACTGAGGCTTAGAGAAGGGAAGTGACGGTCCATGCTTCACACAGTTAGTATGAGACAGAGTTTAACAGGTATAACATTTGTGTGCTACTGTTCAGTATTAATAGTTAACTGACTATGTGCTAATTAAATGCCAGCTGCATTACTAAACACTTTACACACCTGGTTGCATTTAATCCTTATAACAACTGCAGGGGGAAGGGTGTGAATTAGGAAGAGAGCCATTGACAAATCAAAAGACTTCATTTTCTGAAGATGTGGTACGTATATACAATGGAATACTACTCAGCCATAAAAAGAATGAAATAATGCCACTTTCAGCAACATGCATGGACCTACAGATTATCATACTAAGTGAAGTAAGTCAGAGAAAGCCAAATATCATATGATATTACTTACATGTGGAATCTAAAAAATGATACAAATGAACTTATTTACAAAACAGAAACAGGCTCTCAGATTTCAATAGCAAATTTATGGTTACCAAAGAAGAAAAGTGGCTGGGTGGGGATATATTAGGAGTTTGGGATAAACATATACACACTACTATATATAAAATAGATAACTAACAAGGACCTACTGTATAGCACAAGGAACTCTGCTCAATATTCTATAATAACCTACATGGGAAAAGAATCTGAAAAAGAATGGATGTATGTATATGTATAACTGAATCACTTTGCTGTACACCTGAAACTAACACAATATTATAAATCAAGTATACTCTACATTAAAATAAAAATTAAATTAAAATTTTAAAAGGAGACTGAAAACAACAACAACAAAAACTCCATTTTCTCATCATACTTTCTTCAACTCTCTGAAAAAGTTTCTACACAACTCAACATTATCAAGAAATTGAGAAAGTAAAGGATTGTTGTCCCAATGGTTGTATTTCTAGGAAGCTAGCCCAAGAAAATAGCCGGAAATGTTAATATAGACTTATGTTCAAGGATGACTATTCTTTGTATTATTACTTGTAACAGTGAGAAAAAAGCCTGTAAATGAAATGTACAATAGGGGAATAGTTAATAAGTTATGTAAGACAGTTATGAGACAATTAAATGGTTTTGAAGAATATATAATGGTATGGAAAAATGCTGATAAGAAAATGGAAGATAAAAGAAGAGAGTAACTATATTTGGTATAAGTCATTTGTATTTCCAGATTGTTAACATCTATCTGTAATAAATATATACCACTTGTAATTAGTACAAATGAGCCATATTAATAAATGTGTACCCTCTTTCTCAATCATTTCCTTCTTCTGCCAGGACAACACCCCAAAGTACACTGGCTGACCTCAGGCTCTATTTTCTCATTTCCTGGGTTCAATCCAAACCCTACAGATGACTCCTCTCAGAATCATCTCCTCTTTTCTGTGTGTGGGTGGATATCACTGGCTCTCATGGGCACTCCTTCAGTTACCATCCATGCTCTCCAGTCTACTGGCACAAAATAAAATACAGATTTCTGTGCCTTACCCAAAAATCTGAATTTTTTTCTTGTAAAGCCCAAGTATATGCAATTGTTTCAAACTCCAAGGTGACTTTTATGGATAATAAAGTTTGAAGATCTCTAACCTTTCAGTTTAGCGGTTCATCTATAGCAGACAGTACTGGCTTTTCACCAAAAAATCGGTCTCCTTTTCTTCCGGGACTCAGCTAGACAACGTTACCTAACTGCCCTTCTGTGTAGGTGAGGCTGCATGATGTGGGTTAGCCAATGGCATGAGAGCAAAGTGATGCAGGCCATTTCCAGAACAAGTCCTTTCAGAAACTACGTGTCTTCTTCCTTTTTAATAGTCAAATGCCCATGACAATGAGGCCTGAGGGAATGGTGTAGCCACAAAATGGAAAGAGCCAGGTCCCTGAGCGAACACCTGGAGGAAAGATGCCCGCTGCCAGGAACACGTGCAGTGGACCATCTAATGAGTGAGGAACAAACATCCCTGTGTTTGAGCCATTATTTATGTTGAGGGGTTCAGGGTCTGCTATATCAGCATAGCCAAGTAGAACTAATACACTAACTGATATGGTTGGATTAAAATCTGCTAGCTATTTTCTATATGCTCTATTTGTTCTATGTTTTGTTTTTCTTCTTTTTCTATCTTTTGTTAATTGAGCACTTTTTATGACTCTATTTTCTCTCTTCCTTAATATTTCTACCTCTTCTTTAAGTTGTTGAGTAGTTACCCTATGCTTTATAGTATAAATTAATACAATTAAATTAATATTATTTCATTAATAATAGCCTACTTTCAATTATCTATGCCACATGGAGGGAAGGATCTTACAGTATTACATACAATATATTCTCAATTCCTTCCACCCATCCCTGGTGTTACTGTTTCCCTACCTTTTACTTTTACATGTGTAAACTCACAATACCTTGTTACTGTTTTTCCTTTAGACAGTCGGTTATCTCTTAGAGCAATTAAAAATAAGAAAAAAGTAATTTCATCTTGATTTATTTAATTTCTGAGTTCTGTGAGGGAACTTGTCCAGAAAAGAAGAGCAGAGATTCAAATCCTGGTATTTAATGAACACTCACTTTTTGGAATTAGGAGAAGGGAGATGAATTAGTGCAGGGGGAAGTTCAGTGTCATAGGACAGGGTAGAAATTTCCCTAAATATACCACAGTGACAAATGCTGAAGGTAGTTAAAGAAAATGAGACCAGAGAAAATTTATTGGATTCATGCCATTGACAAAGTTTGAAATGGGTCGTTTCAGCAGAGATAGAACAGGAGTGAGGTGGCAATAGATTCAAAAACAAACAGAGAACCTACAGCCTTGTGCTTTCAAGATCAGTTTCAGGAGACAGACTTCTGCTTGAACCTGCTCTGCCACCTGTTAGCTGTGTGATCTGGAGGATGTTACTTTACCTCTCTGTTCCCCCAGCTGTAAAATGAATTTAATAGCACTGATTCATGGGCTTGTTCAGGATACAATGTGATGTTCCACGGAAAGCACATATCCCATAGCTTGGTACATAACATGTGAGAAGTCTTGGCTTTCACAAGTATATGACAAGGATATAGAGGCAGACGGAGGATGTGTGTGTGACAAATGAAGAAGAGAGTTGGGGCAGATTTCAGTGTGGAAGTATGCAAATGGAGAGACAGGTGAGTTGGCAGCCATGAAGGATAGGGTTCACTGAATGGGGGTAAAGAATGAGGCTGCACTAGAGGAGAAAATTATCCGAAAAAGCCTTAGGGAGGTGGGGTTGAGTTTGAGGTTAGGGCAGAAACATACAGCTGAGCCAGGAAATTAATAGATAAAACTGTGCCATGAGGTAGGGCAAAAGGAGAGGACAGACAGAGTGCCACAGACTCTTAAAGGAACAGTGACCCCAAAGCTTCCAAGGAAAATCAACAGTCAATCTTCTCAGAAACACAGTAACTGAGTTCATCGACTGAGAGTCTTGGAAAGAGTTGACCATCTCATTCCAGCTCCTCGTAGACCCAGCCTTACCCCGCTCCCATGATGCTCTCAACGTGTGCAGAAAAAGTGACGAATGGAGACAATGGTAACAATGTGAGGGGGAAGAAAATGGGACACAGATGGATAACTAACACTGTGTAAACATTAAAGATTTTGCACCTATAAAGGTAGAAGTCACCATGTATTTTAGTCAAAATCCCTTATACGATTAATTGATTAGTGGGTTGATTCTGGTTTAAAGGGAAGGAGCTAAGCCCCAGAGCTCTTAGGGGTTTCCCCAAAGTCACAGAGGTCTTTGGCGGTGGAGATGGGTCTAGAATTCAGGCCTTCATGCTTCTGGAGTTGCACTGGTAGGAGATAAATAATTTCCAGTTCCAAAGTGGATGTTAGTGGGAGGCCTGCCTAATATTGTGAAAATATAACTAAATGTTCAGAAAAGAAAAAAAAACGTTAAGAGAGAAAAAAAAAAGAATTGAAAACACAGTGGTGCTGACAAAGAACTAATAGCGTTATCAATACTCACAAATCAGGCAGGGCTTGTGATAATGGAAAGATTATACCTTTTTATTTTCTTTTTTAAGTCAAAGCAGCAAGCAATATACATTAGCATCATGAGATCAAGAACTTCACGCTACCTCACTCCATGATACCCTCAGTATACGGCATAATACCTAGAACAGAACAAGTTACTATTCAAATGTTTTTGAAAGCGTAATTGAACAAATTCAAATATTTTGAAGAACAATTGCAGGGTCAAGGCCTGAGTGCAAGTCTGACTACACATGGTGTGAACTGAACTTGATCCAATCCAACTGTAGACACAGAACGATGCTCTGAGGATAGCAAAATCAATGAGCCATGTCAGTGGATCACTACCTACTTTGCTCCCTAAACCTTCTTCTCTTGGAAATGCCATAAAGATAAGTTTATGGCACCTGCTTGTTTGTTTGCTCAGTGACTCTTTGTTAATCTTGGCGCAGCTGTTGGAACCAAAATTGAGTCAATCACAGGCTCCTCCCCCAGAATGTGGCACAGAGACAAAGACAGACTCTATCTTTCTAAGAGGTGAGAGGTACAGCACATGAGCTATGGACAAGCAATTTTTTCCATGGGTGACAAGCAGCAGAGTAATTTGGTCTGTAGGAGGGGGTGGAATAAAACATTCGAATTAGAGAAATGCCACCTGAATTCCAGGCAGCTTTTTGGTCCTTCCTGAGATCCAGTTTCATTTCCTCCCCACCTCTGTTTTTTTGTTTTTGTTTTGTGTGTGTGTGTGTATATAGTCATCTTTATTAAGACATCTAGATTCTTATGGGCGTCTGCTTTTCTCTTATTAGAAAATCCACGGTTTATTTGAGAATGGTAAAAAGGGACACTATCTTAGTGTCATTAGGACAAGTTTTCACCTCATAGGAAACCTGAAAGGGGCTCTGGGCCTCCCAGGTCACCAGACTGCCTTAACAGACCTGCCCACACTCAAGTATCTTCTGGAATTCCTTATAAATTTCAATGGGCACCCAGGCAACAGAATATTCTATTACTCTGCTGGTTTTTAAGGTGCAGGTCCAGGGTTAAATATTGTGTCCAAGCTTAACATTTTAAAATTGTCCAGGTTTATTTTCCAAAAATAGTGTATTACTCATTTTACCAATCTCCGTGCCAAATAAAGGACCCCAAAGCATTAAATGATAGCCACAGAGAAGTTCGGTGAGGCTCCTCTTCTCTCCCCAAATCAAATTATTTGGAATCCCAAACAAATGCTAGTACCACAAATGCAAGGCAGTAGTCTTTCCCGAAAAGCCCCACGTTTGTTTCTGAAATAACATTTAATGAGAGCTGTGCCAAGTAAACCATGTAGTAATCCTAGGAAATATATACTATTATTATCATCCTCATTTTATATGTGAGAAACTTGAGCCACGGAATGTTTACTATGACCACACATCGTGACACATATTGGCTAAGTGGTGATAGCTGAGATTCAGAATCAAGTGGGAAGGCTTCCAATTCTCTGCTCTTTGCTTGTCTTGTTCCTTTAAGAGGTTTTCATGGCACACCCCTATATCCTCATAATACAGTCTCTTTTTTGCTTAAGGTAGCTTGAGTTGGCCACTGTTGCTTGGAAACAAAGAGTAGTAACTAACACATCATTAAGTTAATGACCTGGCAGACCAGATATTCATAAATACAAAGAACTACAATGCAAAGTAGAGTGTGGTAGCTATTATGAAAATTATAAACGAAGCTGTCAGACACATCAGTGAGATGGTTTCTATATTTCATCATGAAGCAAGGATGGGTGGGGTACGGTGAAAAGTTTGATTACTAGTTTGGCTCTGAATTGGGCCTTGAAGGATGTTGACAAGTGGGGGATGGTGATGGAAGGGATATTCTACAGGGAGGGAACAGCTTGAGAAAATACACAGATGATGAACAGGCCAAGGGTACACTGAGATTTTAATGAGACTTTTATTGTAGGGAGTGTTGGGGTGTGGACGAAATACAGCTCCTAATCATGAGAGGCCTTGGATGCCTTTCTGTAAGAGCTGAACTTTATTCTCTAGAAAATAAAGACCTACTTAAAGTTGATGAATAAACATGCCATCATCAGCATTTTGTTTCAAGCAGATTTCGGTAGCAAGAGAGCAATAACTGAGAAGGATAAAAGGTTGAGAAATATCTAAGTAGAAATACTAGTCAGAAAATTAGTGCAATGCATCCAGTCAATGGTGGTGAGTATTTAAAGTGAAGCAAAAGTGTAAAAAAAAAGGTTTTTTGTTAAGGAATAAATTTGAGATAAATTTATGAGATAAAATGGTGTCTAAATAAATGAAGATTAATAGTAGATAACATACAAAGTAAAGTAAGTCAGAGAAAGACAAATATCATATGATATCACTTATATGTGGAATCTAAGAAGATGATACAAATAAACTTATTTACAAAACAGAAACAGACCCACAGACATAGAAAACAAACTATGGTTACCAAAGGGGAAAGGGGGGATAAATTAGGAGTTTGGGATTAGCAGATACACACGACTATATATAAAGTAAACAACAAGGACCTACTGTACAGCACAGGGAACTCTACTCAATATTTTGTAATACCCTATAAGGGAAAAGAATCTGAAAAAAATATATATATATTCAGTTATATATATATATATATATATATATATACTGTGCTCCGCAACGGGAGAGGCCACAACAGTGAGAGGCCTGCGTACCGGAAAAAAAAAAATATATATATATATATATATATATATATATATATATACACACGTATATATATATATATATATATATATATATATATATATATATATATATATAAGTATATACAGATGGTGTCGTTAACAGAAGCCCTGTGATTTCTAGCTTAATAGCTAAGTGGAGGGTGCTCCATGAATGGGAATCATCAACTCTAGCAGAAGGTAGAAGCTGCTTTCTTGAAAATCATCATAGATAGAGAAAAGTGGATATTTAATACATAATGTTTCTTAAGGCCTTCGTGATTGTTCCAAACTAACTTTAATTCCTTTTTTAATCTTTCATTACATACCCATTTCCACTTGCTTGTCTGCTTTGGGGATGATCTCATGGTTTGGTAATGCTCAAACTCATGATTCAGTATTCTTATAACTCAAAGTATTGGTCTCCATGGGGCAGTAAAATAATTTTAAGAGATATAGCCATGTGCTTTCCGGGACCCTGAGAAGAGTCCAAGACTCCTCCTCTCTGCTGAGTACCAGGGATGTGGTTGTGGGTAATATGTGACAGAAATCCCAGACACATTTAGAGGAGCCCCAGAACAGAAGGGACTGGTTCTGCTTCCAAAAGGGTGGGCTGGAGGGGGGATTACAAGACTCAGGAATCTCCCATCCAGCTGTGGGATGCCAGGGCAGCAAAGGCTAAGTGAGGTGCCTGGCAAGTGGGACTCAAGGCAGCTGGAAATACAATAGAGCACTCACGCCTGGCATAGAAAGCATACAACAATTTCTCGTTTTCCCCAGTGGGGCTGAGAGATCACTGATGGGCAGGAAGGGACTAGGATCATGACCAGGAAGGTTCAGAGAACAGGCCAACATCCACAGACCACGGTCACAGTACCATCACAAGGACAAAGGATGAACAGGCTAGAGAACTCTATCTCAGGGCAACAAGGGAGGACTAAGATGCCATCAGACCAGGTGACCCTTGCTCCATGGCAGGATGATACTTCAGCTCCCATCAAACTTAGCTCTCCTGTAGGAACGAGAGGAAAATGTGTGCAGGAGAAACTTGAGACACTATTTTAAATAAGAAATAACTGAGCTGATTAACAGTAAGCTGATGAATGTATTCAGCCATTTATTAGGAGATATTCATTTGGGGGCATTTAAATGGACGGATTCATTAAACTGGACATTGTCATATATTTACATAGATAATAGGGTTTAAAATATTTTTAAATATTATGTCACTAAGTATTACCACCCACCTCTTTATTGTTCATTTTCTTTTTTTTAATTTTATTTTTTTAACATCTTTATTGGGGTATAATTGCTTTACAATGGTGTGTTAGTTTCTGCTTTATAACAAAGTGAATCAGTTATACATATACATATACATATGTTCCCATATCTCTTCCCTCTTCATCTCCCTCCCTCCCACCCTCCCTATCCCACCCCTCCAGGCGGTCACAAAGCACCGAGCCAGTATCTCTGTGCCATGTGGCTGCTTCCCACTGGCTATCTACCTTACGTTTGTTAGTATATATATGTCCATGTCTCTCTCTCGCCCTATCACAGCTTACCCTTCCCCATCCCCATATCCTCAAGTCTGTTCTCCAGTAGGTCTGTGTCTTTATTCCTGTCTTACCCCTAGGGTCTTCATAACATTTTTTCCCTTAAATTCCATATATATGTGTTTGCATACAGTATTTGTCCTTCTCTTTCTGACTTACTTCACTCTGTATGACAGACTCTAGGTCTATCCACCTCGTTCCAAATAGCTCAATTTTGTTTCTTTTTATGGCTGAGTAATATTCCATTGTATATATGTGCCACATCTTCTTTATCCATTCATCCGACGATGGGCACTTAGGTTGTTTCCATCTCCGGGCTATTGTAAATAGAGCTGCAATGAAGAATTTGGTACATGACTATTTTTGAATTTTGTTTTTCTCAGGGTATATGCCCAGTAGTGGGATTGCTGGGTCATATGGTAGTTCTATTTGTAGTTTTTTAAGGAACCTCCATACTGTTCTCCATAGTGGCTGAACCAATTCACATTCCCACCAGCAGTGCAAGAGTGTTCCCTTTTCTCCACACCCTCTCCAGCATTTATTGTTTCTAGATTTTTTGATGATGGCCATTCTGACTGGTGTGAGATGATATCTCATTGTAGTTTTGATTTGCATTTCTCTAATGATTAATGATGTTGAGCATTTTCAATAGCTCAAGTTCAACTTGATTTCTAAATGAGTTACCAAGGATCTTGCTTATGCTAGAGCCACCATGATCAAAATATCTCACAAGATAGTTATGGTAACAATGGTATTATTTTTTCTAAGCAGTGAATACAACTTGAAAAAAGAGAAAAAGCTGAGTACACATGAAATCAAGAATGGATTTCTCCCCAGTTAAAGCCAGTTATTCAAAAAGTTGAGAAAACAAAAGTAGGTATAACTACAGTTAAATATATAGGAGATGAAGGAGGTTTGGAGCCAACCAACATATCTGGAAAACATGATACAACCAGTGTTTGAGGCATTTGTGAGTATTTATCTTGGGTAAAAATTCAGAGGTAGATGACGGTTATAGTTACATAGTTCAAGATCATTACATGGGCAAAAAAATAGACATATTCTGTATAATTCTAGAGGAAAGTAGGCAGAGGTAGATTTTGGTTGATATGAGAAATAACTCTCTAGCCTTTCAAAGCTCCCCAAACTTAAATGAGCTCACTCTCAAAATAATGATCTCCCTGCCACTGAAGGTATTAAAAGACCATCTAAAGGTTGTAGAAGGAATCTCTTCTATGGTGACTGAAGCTTATTGACTTTGATTGTTCCTAGGTTTTTATCCAATCCTAAGGCTTTCTACAAATGCATGTTGAATGTAGCTTGTTCAATAACATCTAATTCTGTCATACAGCTATAAACATAGCCAAATAAAAATAAAATTAAGGGCTTCTGCTATTGTAGTTGAGACAACACATCACTGCTGTAGGTCTGTTCCTTGGAACATATGACAGGAAAATTCTAAGCAAGACAGTGACTTCTTGGGAAGGCCACATGCCATAAGCCTCCAGATGGCATCCAACTGGGATGTCCAGTGCTAATAGCCAAGAAAAAGTCATATAAAACACAGTTTTAAAAGAAAAACACTTGTTGAAGATTCTCCTTAAAGGTGCCAAACCCACACATACTTGATATTTGTGGCCAGGCTGCCAAATACCATAGACATATAAAAGCTTCCACATGACCTGTAACATATTTTAGGATTTTTTTAACTTTAATATTTCTAAGCACCTAAAATTCAATGCCACCCTTCATTAAGAATGAAAGTAGAAAAGCAGATGGAAATCTTGAGATCTGAGTCCAATTCAAAAGCTATTTCCCTCACTGGCAAGATAACATTCAGAGGAAAAAAACATCACTTATAAGATATACAGGAAAATATACCAAATATTAATCACGAAAAAAAAAAAAAAAAAAAAAAAAAAAAAAAAAAAAAAAAAAAAAAAAAAAACAGATTGGCCAAATATCTTCTCTGGGCAAGAATACAAGTTAGGCTTCTCAGCTTTCCCAACAGAACAAGAAAAGTGCCATCTGCACCTCTGTTCTCCAAAGGACACAGCCTTGTGACAGTCAAGCTGTTTGCTCTCAGAGGTTCTTGCTTCTCCATCCCTGTTGTGCATCTTATCACAGGGGACTGATCCCTGCAGGTTGCATCCCCAAGCTCCCATGTCTGCTGGACTCTTGCTGGGTTCAAACAGAAGGCTCCATTGGATGGAGAAGAATAGCGCCCCCTCTCTGACTGCTTCAGGAGGTACCTCTGTGGCTCCAAAGGCCCCTGATGACCATGGTTCCAACTCCCTCCTGGTGACTCTGGATGATAAGCTCCAGTAACACTGTCCTCTTCCTTTCTCTTCCTTTCCTCTTCCATTGTCCATCCAGCCTGGGGGCCTCAGTGCGGTGCCAGTGGTGGTCCCCTTGCTGTTGCTAATCTCAGGAGCACCTCCTTAGAAGTGAGGCACCTAGGGAGCAAGATTTTAGGAGACACTCTCAGGGTTGGGCAGAACAAGGTCAGCACCTGAACATGAATGCCTCCTAAATTTTGTATCCTAGGTGCCTGGCTTACCCTGCCCTAATCCAGGCCCTACTTATCTCCAGGTTACCTCACTGTCTGCTGTTCAATTGTAGCTTTGCCCGTATAACCAATTCTCTATATTCCATTGCTTATATGTAGCCGGCTTTCTGGCTGGACCTTGACAAATTCTGGCATCCCTTTCATGGAGTTTAATCATGAATTTGCTTCTACCTAGCTTTTGTCAGAGGCATACTGAGAGAATATTAAGACACTTTAAGAAATATACATCCATCCTTTTCTAAGTATTTCAGTTCTATCTTTATGTCAATCTAGTTCACCAGAAAGGCAGATACCTGGATCTCATTAGCTCAGACTGCTGCAGAGATAGCTTCCCTGAATCCCATTTTAAGGTTATTCTCTTGCCTTTTACTGACAGTCAGTATAAAACATTAAAAAAATAGATGTCTTTCCCCACATTTATTATAAAAACACCTGCTGAAGATATTATACCCTAATTTTACTATATTGTATCATGTATTAATCAGGGTGACTAAGTTGAAATATTTGAGGGAAAAAAAGAGGGAACATTTTTGGGTTCTTTTAAGTGGAAAGAGTTTGGTGGAGCTGATCTCGGGAAAAACTAGACCAAGGACTCCAACACTATTTTTCTTCTTTCCTCTCTCCCCTTCCCTTCCCTTCCCTTCCCTTCCCTTTTCTTTCCCCTTCCTCTCTCCTTCTCTTTCTTTCTCTCTGTCTCTCTCTGTCCCTGTCTGTCTCTCTCCTCCCCCATCATTTCTTTTCACACTGTGTTGGCTATATTCTTTCATGTCTACTATGCCAAAAGTTACAGGGTCTAATATAAGAAAAGTGAGCACTTTTTCATGAGCTCCAGCCAGAAAATTCTTGGGAGAGGAAAATTTACTGACCTTCCTTGAGTCACATTTCCATCCCTGGACCAGTTACTGAAGCTGGTTCACACCCAGGAGGGGAGGGGGGTGTGGGTGGAAATGCTGTGATTTCTAGGCCCTCCCAAAGAACCCCATGGTTGGAGTGATGAGGGGATAGTTTCCTAGATGAAGGGAGATGTGACTGTGAGCAGACCAAATAATAAACAGTCTCTAGATACCTTTTTCTAGAAGCCATTCAACATCTTCCATTTAAAGTTCAATACCATAAAAAGTTTAATGAGTGTTAAGCTCTCATGCATCTCTTTTTGTCTTTGTCTTCAGGGGATTTAAAACATGATTTAATACTTGGTAGTGACAACTGCTCACTCTATCACTGAACAGATATTTACTGAGTTCCTAAGTTTTTCTGGGTGCCAGGTATACAGTAATGGAAAATAACACCTACAAAATCTGGACTCTTGTGGAGCCAGCTGTGTGGTGGAGAAGGAAAGCACCTGTGATGGTCAAACAACAAGAAGAATGCAGGAAAGCAAGGGCAGAGATGCTTGTTTCGGTCATTCCTTCCATGAACACTGTTCTACTAAGAGGTATTTGAACAGAAACCTGTATGAAGCAGGAAAGTGAACTAAGAATTTATCGGAAATAATAGTGTTATAGTATTATAGTGTTTAATGAAAAATAAACAAGGTCAGAACAGATGTCTTGAACATGGAGGTTGCTGGGTATGTTTAGAGAGTAGGAGGGGACCATTAGGACTGGAATAGAGGGACCCAGGGAGGCAACGTGAAAACATAACAGCAGACACGTGGCAGGGCCAGATGGTGTGGACTGATCTTCCATCTGGTCAGTATAATCAGTGTGTCCGTTTGGAGCCCCATCAGCATTTTTTCAATGATAGGAATAGAATAGAAAATATCTTTGTGCATTAAACTTTCTTATATCAAAACACTCTGCTGTTTGACAGGCCACAATGTGTTGAATTAGTAAACCACAACTGACAAGGGAGCATGTTCTGAGCCAGAGCTCATATGAAGTAATTGACAAATTCATTGAGGTCATTTTTAAAAATTATTTAATTAATATATTTATTTTTGTCTGCGTTGGGTCTTTGTTGCTGTGGACGGGCTTTCTCTAGTTGCGGCAAGCGGGGGCTACTCTTCATTGTGGTGTGAGAGCTTCTCATTGCGGTGGCTTCTCTTGTTGTGGAGCACGGGCTCTAGGCATGCGGGCTTCAGTAGCTGTGGCTCATGGGCTACAGAGAGCAGGCTCAGTAGTTGTGGCGCTCAGGCTTAGCTGCTCCACGGCATGTGGGATCTTCCCAGACCAGGGATCGAACCTGTGTCACCTGCAGTGGCAGGTGGATTCTTAACCGCTGCGCCATAAGGGAAGCCCTATTGGAGTGATTTTAATGCTTCTTTGTCAAATAAAATATGTTTACTTGAACAAAATTCTCCTGTATTGATTACAGGAGATTTGAGTTTCTCATTGGACTATATGAATTTCATAAATCTCTACTAGTTGAACAAGTTCTAATTTTACAGGGAGACCTCCTCTGCTGTCAAAATTACTATGGAAATATATAGCTCTTAGAAGCACATTCAGTTTTATGTAAGTCAAAGAATAAATCAGGCAATCAGCCACTATTGACTAATTATTTACTCTCAAAAGGCTTAGTGTGCCAATATATGTAAGATACAGTCTGACTGAAAACACTTATGATCTAGTAGAAAAGGCATGATGTATAGGTGAATACTTAAAAGGGAGACTGTGAGAAGTACTAATTTAGGTCAATTAGGAAAAAATTGTATGAGTTCAAGGAGGAAGGAAATTATCTCAGGCTGGGTTAATCAGAGAAGGTTTCATGGAGGAAATGACATCTGAACTTGGCCTTGAGGAGTAGGATGATTCTACAGAGTATGGGGCTTGGGGAGCACTCCTTAAAAAACAACTAAAAACAGCACCAGTGACTAAACTCATTAATATCAGTCTCCTGTTTGCTGATGTTTAACGTTAGCCCTGACATAATGCTGGATCCCCACTGTGTGTAGCACAGTCTGGGAGAAGTATCCCAAATCAGTCACTATTAAAACATATTTATTAAGTGATTTCCATGGGCAACTCATCATGGGGGACACCAATAAAAGTAAGATGTGGTATTATAAATAATTCTAGATGCTTGATAGAATGGATTTTTAAGATAGCATTATGATGTATGTATGTCTTCTATATATAAGAATATATAGGGCTTCCCTGGTGGCGCAGCGGTTAAGAAAAAAAAAAAATATATATATATATATATATATCCATATATATTCTTTTAAAATTTCAGTCTGCTACAGTATTGAATACGTTTAAGATAGCTATATATAAATATATGTAGAGATAAGCATATCTATATTAGCTATCTATGTGTGTGTGTGTGTATTTCAGCTACACCACACAACAACTGTTTAATTTAGAAATTTTCACTTTCATTTTGGCTAGTGTCTACAGGACGTCTGTAAGTGCTGTTACATTTCTTTCTTTTTTTTTTTTTTTTTTTTTTTGCTGTACGCGGGCCTCTCACTGTGTGGCCTCTCCCTTTGCAGAGCACAGGCTCCGAACGTGCAGATTCAGCGGCCATGGCTCACTGGCCCAGCCGCTCCACGGCATGTGGGATCTTCCCGGACCGGGGCATGAACCCGTGTCCCCTACATCAGCAGGCGGACTCTCAACCACTGTGCCACCAAGGAAGCCTACTATTGATTTCTTAATAGAAGTATGTCTGTTCTTGCTCAGTATTTCAGGCCAGTACCTAATCTTGTATCAATTACTCACATCACCTCACGTGTCTAGGAGGGATTTACATCAAAGTTTGTGAGCTATCTCACAGACGCATGCATGTTTCTCTAAGACACAGATGTATTAGAGGCTGTACAAGGAGGAATGCTTCCAGGCAGCATATCTCACTAAGGATGAGAGAAATCCAAAACCTTACACAAAAAGAAGCACAGTACAATACAGTTATCTATGCAAAAGAGTGCTAGCTATTTACTTCAATATATGTAAAACCCAAAATATTGTTTTCAAGTTGGTATTTAGCTCTAAACTGAATCATGCATATATACAAATAATTCATTTTCACTTTACCACAGACAAATGCCAGACAACTGAAATTCATAGAAAACACTTAAGTCTAATTTTATTCAAGTTTTTGTCCCTTTCACCAACCACATATTTATAAACATGATTCAAAACCAGACAAGGTTTGATGGAACCCTATGAAATTGTAATAAGGGAAGAACAAATCTGGCTCCATATTAGATCTGTTTCTTATACTTTAACCTTTGTGCTTTGTGGCCTGTGCTTAGTCATGCTGGCTCTGTACCTTATGTAAAAGAATGTTGCCTATATCCTGAAATATACAGGATAGCCTGTTCTCAGTGCTCTGACTTTTAAGAGTCCATTCATATAGAGATAAAAAGTTGCAGAACAGAGAAAAACATTTGTCTTTTTGGAGGTTTGTGGGAACATTGTGACCTGACCTATGTGGACACTGCAAGAACAAAGGATTCTGGCACCAAGAAGTTTGCAACAACTAACCACACTTCTCCCTCACCTGGCCTTTAAGAATGCTTTGCTGAAACCCTTTGAGGAGTTTTTTTTGTTTTGTTTTGTTTTGTTTGTTTTAGGCAGGAGCCACCCAACTCCTTGCATGGCCCTACAATAAACCTTTCTCTGCTCCAAACTCTGACGTTTTAGTTTGTTTGGCCTCACTGTGAATCAGGCATGCAATAACTTGTTTTCGGTAACAAAGATGGCCTCTGATTTTGTTTTTAATTCTTCAGTAACTGGATATTTGACTTTAGAAAAGTCACTTTACTTCTTTAGACCTCACTTTCCACATCTGCAAAGTGAGCTGCTGAAGGAATTCCCTTCGAAGCCTTACTTTTAGAGTCTATAAAAATATTCTCAAAAAAAAAAAAAAACAGGACCTAGAACAGAGTTCAAGTTTACTCTCCTAATTACAAAGGAAATGAGAGATGCTTAAAAGCTCCCTATGAAGTTTTAACAAGATGGCACTCAAGGTGCTAATATTTACACTTGCCAAACATCACACATCTGCAGCACTGGTTTGCATATGGTAGGCAGGCAGTCTATAAATGTTGATTAAAGGAATATATTTTGTGCTTCTGATAGATTATTCTCTTGATAAAATATATGACAGTTAAAATCCATGTTTAACATAAAGAGAACAGCATGATTATTGTGCTATAAATATTCATGCCTCTCAATAATACAAAGAAAAGCCTCTTCTTCTAAGTCACAATTCTAAATATTTCATAAGTCATGGATTCCTTTAGGAATCTGAAGAAAACATTGTATCCTTTTTCTAGAAAAAAATTCACAAAAAAGACACACTCAAAATTGTGTATATTGATCTGATCCAAGGGCAGAATGCTTTTCTTAAAGAAATATACTGAATTAACTTCATTATCACCCTTATTCAAAGGAGGAAAAACTTTCTGTTGTTACTTGTGAGCTCTGTAGCCCATGTAACTAAACATTTTTTATGTCAGTCTTTTTTAACTCAGCAATTTCTGAAATTTAATATGAAGATAAGTTTTAATGTTGATTCCTTATTTATTGTTACAACATAGCAACATTTAAAGATTTAGCTGACCAAGTAAAGTAGGAAATTTCTGAGACACGTAAAACATAAGATGTAATAGCTTCTCATGAGAAACAACTTAATGTGTTTTATTAAGACTTTTGCCTTTATCATGCTGCTACAGGGTTTGGAACCAAGATCATTTAACTCCATCCCCTGAATATTTATATATATATATATATATATATA